>NW_027266330.1:55706736-56299236 GCF_022045235.1 Haliotis cracherodii
CAATGATTGAACCAATGATTGAACCTTATTTCTCCTGAATTTAAACAATCCTGCTAAATATTACTGCAGAAAAAAAATCTGCCAGAAATTTCTGTAGGAAAAAAAAAATTCTGCCAGAAATTTCTGTAGAAAAAAAAAATACTGCCAGAAATTTCTGCAGAAAAAAAAAATTCTGCCAGAAATTTCTGCAGTAATGCATTTTCTAAGCCAATTTTTGAGCTTGTAAACATGTGTACACACCGGGACACACATTATTTGGATTCGTCTCCTCGAGATCTTTCCAAAGATATAAAACATGTTTTTGTAGCTCGCTTCCTTCTGTGTGGTCAAGTTCGGACTCCTGGCCATTCCTAAGTTGTCCCGCCCTGCCTTATATGTATCATTCCACAGGGAATGTAGTGGGGGGAGTCGCATTGATTTTGAGGTGATTTTTTTATTATTTCATGGTTTACAGTACTTGTCAAGCATACTCTTTGGTTACAATTTGTGACTCGACTGATTGTGTGTAAAAGTGTCGAATGTCATAGATCACTGCTCATGCTATGGGTCACTGCTGCTCGAGTGGTCATACACATATATGTGTGTTCAAGCGATAGCTATAAGTGTGTGAGTGGGTGCATTACAACAAAGTAAAATCCCAGCTTTGTCACAAAGGTCTGGGGAGGTCGGGTAGTCTAGTGGTTAAAGCATTCGCTCGTCAGACCGAAGACCCGGGTTCGATTCTCGACAGGGGTACAATGTCTGAAGCCGTGATATTGTTGGAATATGGCTGGAATATTAAAGGCGTAAAACAATACTCACTCACTCACAAAGGTCTGTACATCACTGTCTCTGAGCCAAGAGACCAGTGGTAGCCTGAACAATGTATTACCCTACAGGTATAGTACTACATGAATTAGTCAGGTCACACATTGTCACTATATAATTCATTTTCCTCAACTCTAACACAAAGAATTGTAACCTGAGGACCTATTCTACCCGGGTATCTCCATCGGGTGTAGTGAGGTGATATAGGGCTTTAAAATGTCGCGTTCAAGAGTAATGCACGTACGTAGCAACACCCCCATATGGGCATGCACGTGTGTGTGTGTGGCTGCTTGTATTAGTCCGGACAAATGCCGGTTTTATAGTGCTAGCCCACTGAGATACCATGAGATGCATGGATGCCCTCTCAGAGTGAGTGAGTTGGGTTTAACGCCGATTTCAAAAGTATTCCAGTTATATCACAGCGTGTCAGCTTAATGTGGGAGGAAAGCCCAAAGTGATGCAGGTCTCAGACGTTTACCACTTCGGTGAAACCCACGAGCACGGGTATGGTGCTGACAAACCTAGAAACATAATCGGGGCGAACCGGGATTCAAACTCACAATCATAGGTTTCTGGCGTCGCGGGACACACTGCACAGCGAATCGCGGCGCCTCAGACGACTGGGCCACCCGTGCCCCCGGCCCTCAGACACAGTGTACTGATTCCAAGCCGACCCATCTCCGGGGAGATGCTCTATCTTAAAGACCACGGAGGTGGTCTGTATCTCCATGGGATGATATTTTAAAATAATTAAAACAATATTTCTGCCAAATGCTTTATTATGCAAATGGCAATGATCATTTCCGAAGAAGTATCCCTAAATACGTAAATGAAATATTTTTGTTTCAACAAGTTCAAAGGTTCAATGGGTAATTCATTATTCTTCCAGCTTTAACAAAAGTTAATGAAGCAAACGCTTACATTTATCACAATAATTCATATGTATACAATGAAACGTTGTTTATATATATCATCATGACATTATGACATAACATGTATAACCTAGTGGGTAAATAAAGTTTAATATCACAGTCATCAATATCTCGGCTATGAGGTAAACATTGGCCAAGCAAATACCAAGAATGTGTGCAGTTTGACTTTGAACATTGAGTGTGGATAAGTTTTGTTTACTCTTATGTAAGATTTTGTGACTCAAGAGCATGGAAATGGGACTGACAAATCAAGGATCTTGATCAGGATAAATCTGGTACACCCCTGAACATCAGGAAACCATGCAGGTAGCAGAGGTACTGTAAGTCCCCTTAGTCCCTAGTATGGTGACCTTAACCTTGCTGCTGGCGATCTATAGCCCCATTTTTATATTGTGTCGTACCTCAATAATCAGATATTTTTAATGTTCTACAACTTGTTTTAAGTCAATCTGTGATATATTGCTAGTTATTATACTGCCCCTCGTCGACAGTTTTATAACTATTGTATAACTTGTTCAAGTCACATTAGGGCTGACATATTGCCGACGTGACTTTAATTAAACTCACTCACTCACTCACTCACTCACTCACTCACTCACCCTGAACATCAGGTTGCAGCATGGCTCTCAGATGCCACTCAAGGAATTTGGATGTCTGAGAACACCTGAACATTCCATGCATCCTCATCTAATGCACCCTGAGCCAACCAATTGTCAATACAGTGAGCATCACTCACATACGGATAATAATCAAGCTGTTTTCATACAACAGACAGCAGAACCTGGTACTGCTCAGAGGCGCAACTCTGCAGGGTTATTTAGGGGACCTAGGAATAAGACGATTAAGCCATCAATACATTCTTTTTCATTGTATCAATATTATGCTGCATTATGGCAATTACATTTTCCCCATGATACTAAAAACTCTCTGATAAAATAAGTAGCATATATTCTGAAGACTCTGTAGATTAATGAGCATGTCATTTCGAAAATCTACAAACATTCATGTCACCTGACCTCAAATGGTGAATGTCTCATCCTTCTTTATGAGACCCGTGAAGATCCGGGGTAGAATAGGTCTTCAGCAACCCATGCTTGCCGTAAAAGGCGACTATGCTTGTCGTAAAAGGCGACTAACAGGATCGGGTGGTCAGGCTCGCTGACTTGGTTGATGCATGTCATTGATCCCAATTGCGTGGATCGATGCTCATGATTCCACTCACTGGATTGTCTGGTCCAGACTCGATTATTTACAGACCGCCGTCATATAGCTGGAATATTGCTGAGTGCGGCGTAAAACAACAAACAAACAAACCTTCTTTATGAGTTGCACACCGCCTTAGAGCAAGTGCATGATACTGCTACTTGTGCTGATAATATTCGTTATCTGTCACTCAAACATTTACCCGAGACATGCTTAGAAACATTGTTACATATATGCACACAATTGAAAGACAGTTGCAGCTCTTTCTAAATACAATCCAATGGTTGGTCACAGCGTAACCGGCCTCAAGTTCTATTCTGTCGACAATATATACCCCAGAGTGACCCAGACTTAAATCAAGCAGGCACTCCCATTAAAGTTGTAAAGGAATCCACATTTTTGAGAATAATTCTTCATCAGCCCCTACTTTTTTGCCACATGTCAAACATCTGAAAGCTAATTGCTGAAGGCACTTGATTTTAGATTTAAATTTCCGAATGGGGAGGTGGTTAGTTGACCCTCGTTCACTTGTAAACATCACTTATCCTTTCAAAACTCGACTTTGGTTCAATCAACTATGGCGGAACCCTTAAAAGCAACCTTAGGATATTAAATACTATCCACCATCAAGTTCTAAGACTTTGTCTTGTATCTTTCCGAACTTCTTTTGACAGTCTGTACGCTGAGGCCGATGAGATATCTCTTAAACCACGCATTAAACTATCTTTACAGTATATCACAAAGTTATATCATAATAAGTCCAACCCTGCATACAACATTGTGTTTAACCCCCATTATGGGGATCTGAATAATAAAATGTCATCTTTTATTACGCCTGTTGGAATAAGAATTAAGCCTTTTAGTTCTGCTGCTAATTTTAAACTTGATAATATATATATATACTTTCTTCTCCGCCTTGACTAAACTAACCAAATCAGAAACAGTATCAACTAAAATGTAATCAGTTTGAAGTACTAATACTCATATGGATGTATACAATAATCGACAACAGATGCTCCCTTGCATGAAACACAAGTAAAATCATTCTTTACATTATTTCTACCATTTGAAATACAAAAAATAGCACTGATAAGGAAATCTATAAAAAGCTGTCCATAACTATTTCTAACTAAATCAATAGTTTCTCTTGGTGGTAGAACATCCAGTCCTTCAATATAGTCCAGTAGATTTCCACATCTGCTGTTCATATCACCACATATATAGCTAATATTTTGCACATGGTAAGTGGATATCTGTGATAACAGAGTGTCGTAAAAGTCGGTTGCATCGATGTCTCTGGTCGAACACTCTGGGCGTAAGTAGCACACACATATACAGAAACTGCAAGTCGTATCAGTCTTGCGGTTCAGCTTTAACCACATTATTCCTTCATATTCAGTATCTAAAACAGTCACATCAAAAGTTAGTAAAAACTCATAAGAGGCGACTATCAGGATCGGGTGGTCAGGCTCGCTGACTTGGTTGAAGCATGTCATCGATCCAAATTGCGTGGATCGATGCTCATGATACCAATCACAGGATTGTCTGGTCCAGACTCGATTATTTACAGACCGCCGTCATATCTCTTAAACCACGCATTAAACTATCTTTACAGTATATCACAAAGTTATATCATAATAAGTCCAACCCTGCATACAACATTGTGTTTAACCCCCATTATGGGGATCTGAATAATAAAATGTCATCTTTTATTACGCCTGTTGGAATAAGAATTAAGCCTTTTAGTTCTGCTGCTAATTTTAAACTTGATAATATATATATATACTTTCTTCTCCGCCTTGACTAAACTAACCAAATCAGAAACAGTATCAACTAAAATGTAATCAGTTTGAAGTACTAATACTTACAAATCGAAATTTACCGATGGGTCCAATGATGGTGACGCTGTTGCCAACACCACCATCGTTGGATCCAGACGTTTTTCAACCAGATTACCACATAGTTCTTCCCTTCACAGTCGAATCAAAAGTCATTTACACAGCTCAAGAATACATCAATAAACAGTCTAAACATAGCCAATTCATTATTTCTTCAGACTGTCATGTCTTCAGGCGTTAAGATATAATTTGCGTCAGCATACAGTTTTACTTGACATCAGTGCATTACATGACAACCTGTCGGGATGAACGTTACGCCCCAACTGTGTACAGCAGGTTGTCCCATTTGGGGACGGGAGTGTCATGGCATGAGCTGGAATTCATCACAGTGGTAGGACGCCTCTCGTGCATGCGGCAGGTGTGCGTTACAGAGACTTGATTCTACAGCCTTACGTTCTTCCTCACGTCAACGTTCATGGCGGAGAGTTCCAGCAGGACAACGCTCGACCGCATATTGCACGTGTTTGTCAGGACTTCTTACAGCACAATAACATCCAGACATTACCTTGGCCAGCCCTGTCACTAGATTTGTCCCCGATTGAGCATCTGTGGGACGAGTTGGATCGACGCGTTCGCAGAAGGAATCCACCGCCCCAAACACTTCCGGCGCTTCTTGATGCACTTCAGCATGAATGGCAGCACATCCAACAGCGTGTTATTGACAACTTGATTGCATCTATGGGTCGTCGGTGTCAATCCGTGATTGATGCACGTGGTGGGCACAACCGATACTGACATTTTCTGTACCCCTGTGACATTAACTGTATCGTGTACGTGTGTCTGTTTAGGTGACATGAATAATGTTTTGAACATTGTGTACATTGATCTTCAAACAGTGTCTCAGTTATGGTTTCTGTGTCCTATTTTGACACAATCGCATTATATTACATTTTGAAAGTCAGTGTCAAGTTTCTTTTTTTGAAGAGTATATATACATATGTGTGTACTCCTTCTCCCTGAGTATCTCTTCCCCCCATTCTGAATCATGCGATTCACATATGATATGATTCACATATGATACATATGAATGTAACATATGAAATAATAATTTCCCCGACAATATTCATATATTTGAAGGGGACACAAGATGTTGTACTATGGCGGTGTCACCGCCATTTCAGGCAATATGAAGTAAACTATCACCGTTGTTGTCCACCAGTGTCAGGTCAGCATTTTTAGATACCAGGAGGTCAAACACACTTTGATGTCCTTTGAGGGCTGCCACCATTACAGGAGTCCACCCGTTCTGTCCTCTAGTATTGACATTTGAAGGGGACACAAGATATTGTACAATGGCTGTGTTACCACCATAACAGGCAAGATGAAGTAAACTATCACCTTTCTTGTCTACCAGTGTCAGGTCAGCATTTTTAGAGACCAGGAGGTCAAACACTCTTTGATGTCCTTTGAAGGCTGCCACCATTACAGGAGTCCACCCGTCCTGTCCTCTTGTATTGACATTTGAAGGGGACACAAGATGTTGTACTATATAGGTGTTACCACCATCGCAGGCAAGATGAAGTAAACTATCACCGTTGTTGTCCACCAGTGTCAGGTCAGCATGTTTAGATACTAGGAGGTCAAACACACTTTGATGTCCTTTGAAGGCTGCCGTCATTACAGGAGTACACCCGTTCTGTCCTCTAGTATTGATATTTGAAGGGGACACAAGATATTGTACTATGACCGTGTTACCACCATAACAGGCAAGATGAAGTAAACCATTGCCGTCTTTGTCCACCAGAGTCAGGTCAGCATCTTTAGATACCAGGAGGTCAAACACACTTTGATGTCCTTTGACGGCTGCCGTCATTACAGGAGTCCACCCGTTCTGTCCTCGAGTATTGATATTTGAAGGGGACACAAGATGTTGTACTATGGCAGTGTTACCGCCATTGCAGGCAAGATGAAGTAAACCATTGCCGTCTTTCACCACCAGTGTCAGGTCAGCATCTTTAGATACCAGGAGGTCAAACACACTTTGATGTCCTTTGACGGCTGCCATCATTACGGGAGTCCACCCATACTGTCCTCTAGTATTGATATTTGAAGGGGACACAAGATGTTGTACTATGACTGTGTTACCACCCCAACAGGCAAAATGAAGTAAACTATTGCCGTCGTTGTCCACCAGTGTCAGGTCAGCATTTTTAGATACCAGGAGGTCAAACACACTTTGATGTCCTTTGAGGGCTGCCACCATTACAGGAGTCCACCCGTTCTGTCCTCTAGTATTGACATTTGAAGGGGACACAAGATATTGTACAATGGCTGTGTTACCACCATAACAGGCAATATGAAGTAAACTATCACCTTTCTTGTCTACCAGCGTCAGGTCAGCATTTTTAGATACCAGGAGGTCAAACACACTTTGATGTCCTTTGAGGGCTGCCACCATTACAGGAGTCCACCCGTTCTGTCCTCCTCTAGTATTGACATTTGAAGGGGACACAAGATGTTGTACTATGGCGGTGTTACCACCATTGCAGGCAAGAGGAAGTAAACTATCAACGTTGTTGTCTCCCAGTGTCAGGTCAGCATTTTTAGAGACCAGGAGGTCAAACACTCTTTGATGTCCTTTGAAGGCTGCCACCATTACAGGAGTCCACCCGTCCTGTCCTCTTGTATTGACATTTGAAGGGGACACAAGATGTTGTACTATATAGGTGTTACCACCATCGCAGGCAAGATGAAGTAAACTATCACCTTTCTTGTCCACCAGTGTCAGGTCAGCATTTTTAGATACCAGGAGGTCAAACACACTTTGATGTCCTTTGAGGGCTGCCACCATTACAGGAGTCCACCCGTTCTGTCCTCTAGTATTGACATTTGAAGGGGACACAAGATATTGTACTATGGCGGTGTTACCACCATCGCAGGCAAGATGAAGTAAACTCTTGCCGTCTTTGTCCACCAGTGTCAGGTCAGCATTTTTAGAGACCAGGAGGTCAAACACTCTTTGATGTCCTTTGAAGGCTGCCACCATTACAGGAGTCCACCCGTTCTGTCCTCTAGTATTGACATTTGAAGGGGACACAAGATGTTGTACTATGGCGGTGTTACCACCATTGCAGGCAAGATGAAGTAAACTCTTGCCGTCGTTGTCCACCAGTGTCAGGTCAGCAGTTTTAGATACCAGGAGGTCAAACACACTTTGATGTCCTTTCATGGCTGCCATCATTACAGGAGTCCACCCGTTCTGTCCTCTAGTATTGACATTTGAAGGGGACACAAGATGTTGTACTATATAGGTGTTACCACCAAAACAGGCATTATGAAGTAAACTATCACCGTTGTTGTCCACCAGCGTCAGGTCAGCATGTTTAGATACTAGGAGGTCAAACACACTTTGATGTCCTTTGAAGGCTGCCATCACTACAGGAGTCCACCCGTTCTGTCCTCTAGTATTGACATTTGAAGGGGACACAAGATGTTGTACTATGGCGGTGTCACCGCCATTGCAGGCAAGATGAAGTAAACCATTGCCGTCTTTGTCCACCAGTGTCAGGTCAGCATGTTTAGATACCAGGAGGTCAAACACACTTTGATGTCCTTTCATGGCTGCCATCATTACAGGAGTCAACCCGTTCTGTCCTCTAGTATTGACATTTGAAGGGGACACAAGATGTTGTACTATGGCGGTGTTACCACCATAACAGGCAAGATGAAGTAAACTCTTGCCGTCTTTGTCCACCAGTGTCAGGTCAGCATCTTTAGATACTAGGAGGTCAAACACACTTTGATGTCCTTTGACGGCTGCCGTCATTACAGGAGTCCACCCGTTCTGTCCTCGAGTATTGATATTTGAAGGGGACACAAGATGTTGTACTATGGCAGTGTTACCGCCATTGCAGGCAAGATGAAGTAAACCATTGCCGTCTTTCTCCACCAGTGTCAGGTCAGCATCTTTAGATACCAGGAGGTCAAACACACTTTGATGTCCTTTCATGGCTGCCATCATTACAGGAGTCAACCCGTTCTGTCCTCTAGTATTGACATTTGAAGGGGACACAAGATGTTGTACTATGGCGGTGTTACCACCATAACAGGCAAGATGAAGTAAACTCTTGCCGTCTTTGTCCACCAGTGTCAGGTCAGCATCTTTAGATACTAGGAGGTCAAACACACTTTGATGTCCTTTGAAGACTGCCATCATTACAGGAGTCAACCCGTTCTGTCCTCTAGTATTGACATTTGAAGGGGACACAAGATGTTGTACTATGGCGGTGTTACCACCATAACAGGCAAGATGAAGTAAACTCTTGCCGTCTTTGTCCACCAGTGTCAGGTCAGCATCTTTAGATACTAGGAGGTCAAACACACTTTGATGTCCTTTCATGGCTGCCATCATTACAGGAGTCCACCCGTTCTGTCCTCTAGTATTGATATTTGAAGGGGACACAAGATATTGTACTATGGCGGTGTTACCACCCCAACAGGCAAGATGAAGTAAACTATCACCGTTGTTGTCCACCACTGTCAGGTCAGCATTTTTAGATTCCAGGAGGTCAAACACATTTTGGTGTCCTTTGACGGCTGCCATCATTACGGGATTCCACCCATACTGTCCTCTAGTATTGACATTTGAAGGGGACACAAGATGTTGTACTATAGCCTCGTTACCACCCGAACAGGCTAGGTGAACTATGTCATCTCCATTGTAGTCTTTGGTTTTCTTGTTTGATATTGATTGCAATACCTGATAGCAATCATTAGATCCTGTGAGTGCTGCAACCATGAGAGGAGTCCTGCCTTCATTATCTGTAGAGTTCATTACTTCATCCTTCAACTCATCATTAAAGAGTTTGATGTCGTGTTCTTTTAATACCGTTAGTGTCTTCTCATGTCCTGCCATGCAGGCTAGGTGTATGATGGTTTTCTTGTCTGCATCAGTATGTAATACATTGGCACCATTTTCTATTAGATAAACAAGTATTTCCGAACTCCCAGTTGCAGCTGACAGCAAAAGCAAACTGTTAATACCAATGTCTGGACTTTCACTTCTGGAGAAAAGCCACTTTAAGACGGTCAGGTTATTTTTGAACACGCAACCAAACATTGCTTCACTGATCTCTGTTTGAGTAAATTCTTCTCCAGTTATGTTTTCTATTTTAAAGACAAAATTGTTATTATGTCCAAGAACTGCCCAAAACAAAAAGCAATTTCCCTTTTCTCTCTTGTGGACCCAGCATTCGTCCATGGATCCATCATGTTGTAGTTTCTCAAGTAATTGAAGAGCTACTTGTTCTTGTCGGAGAATGGGGTGTGTCACTGATTTTGAAAACTGACCATTCTTTATTGACTCAGCAAATCGTGTAGTTAGGATATCATGATATGCTTCTGAGACATAGATCAGGTGGAGATGATCATCAATTATGGTTTCTGGCACTGGCTGTGATTGCACACGCTCATATATAAAATTGTCACTGCAATGAGTCAGCACAAATTCTGGACTAATGTCAAACAGCGAACAAGCGCAGGCGTCAGATATCGAGGAATGGGCAAATCCAACAACATCACCACGGGTAAAGAATGTTCCTCTAAAGGTTGTTGCCGCTTCGTGCATTCCTAAACGTGAAGCTTTTGGCCGTAACTCTAAAACAGTTCTGACCATGATGTCCAGTTTCTGGTCCTTACCGTCTGCTTGCAACTTGGCCAAATCTAACTTATCCTCACACAGTAGCATTAGAATTAATACGGCAGATCGATCAGTGTTGGACTTCAGTAATTTTCGAAGTTCTAACGTGAGATAAAATAGAGGTTCCTTGAAAAAGTTCCTTGCATTTGGGGTAAAAGATGAAAATTCAAAAAAAAGTTTACAAGTAAGAGGAATTCCAAAAATATTTGAATCTGTGTCCAAGTCTTCATAGTCAGGTAGATCTTCACAATCTTCATCAGAAGATTCTCTGTGTCGATTCCTATGGTGTTCATATATAGCCTTTTTCTCTGCTTGAGTATACCGGTGTTGCTTCTGAGTTGTTAAATCCATTACTGTTTGACTCTTGAACAGTGCGAATCTCTCATACTGCAGGTGGGCAAGTCCAGCATGGAAGTTATATGTCTTGGATGTGAAGATAACACGAAGATCCTTTGTGGGATGTTCTTTTGGGTCAGAAACTCCACTCGTTTTACTTTCATCTTTACCTTCTTTCTTAGTTAGATGCTTTCGTTTCTCAGATTCTCTTTTGCAATGTTGTAAGTGTTGATAAAGTGTATTGAGAATTGTTGTAAGCTGTGAAACATCTGCAGATAATCCAACAGTACCAAACATATCATCTACGATCAGAAATACTCTAGGTGATGAGCTCAAGAAGCTATCCAAGTCAAACTGTTCAATTCTGTCCACAAATGCAAGTTTGTACCCCTTTTGTCTGTACTGTGAACCCAGCACGAGAGCTGCTGTAGTTTTACCTTCCCCTGAAGCACCACAGATGGTGACATGACCAAAATCCTTCAGTTTCCTTTTCACATTCCTGAAGCTCTCCGTTTCAACAAATATTTCTTTGGCATCATCTATACGGAGATCAAGGGTACCTACAAACAAAATCAATCTTTTTCATTTCATTTATAATGAAATAATATTAATAATAAGAATGCTTATGCTGTGGGTTTATAATCCATGTTTTGAATATTTGGCATGAGGAACAGTTTGTCTCGACTCATGATCCCCAATTCTAGTCTCTCTCTCTCTCTCTCTCTCTCTCTCTCTCTCTCTCTCTCTCTCTCTCTCTCTACCCAGGAAATCACAGTCTGGTTAGTTTTAAAAAAATAGTTGTGAAATTGTTCAATTTGTCAACAGTATGTAAGAACAAAATAACTTAGTTACAAGCAACACAAACACTCTTTTTCGAGATTAAAGTTGATTGTTTTAAATATTGAACACGAGTAGTTTATATGCGATGCCGTGAAATGCATGTATCCGCAACATTGCTGGCGGTAGCATCAAACATCATTCACTCACTCGCTCTGATATGTGAGAGATATTAATATGTGAAACTTTTGTAGGCAACCCTATTGTGCCATATGCAATCTCCAGCAGTGTCCTAACTTTAGTTTCCTTCAAACCTGTCAAGGTGGTTGGACCTACCTTCACCAACTGTCCCTGTCGGCCCAATAAATATGTTCTGCGTCCCGACGAGAGAGGTGATGGTATGAGGGACATCGCCTGTCAACACCAATCAATGACACAACAGTATAACGCTGAATAACATTTTAAGTGTGAGTTTGAGTTGGGTTTAACGCCGCTCTTAACAGTATTCCAGTTATATCGTGGCGTGTCAGCTTAATGTGGGAAGAAAGCCCGAAGTGATGCAGGTCTCAGACGTTAATCACTTCGGTGAAACCCACGAGCTCAGATATGGTGCTGACAAACCTAGAAACATAATTGGGGCAAACCAGGATTTTAACCCACAACCATAGGTTTCCGGCGTGCCCAAGGGACGCAACCCTGTACAGCGAATCGCGGCGCCTTAGACGACTGGGCCACCCGTGCCCCCGAACTTAAGTGTGAGGTGAGGGGAAGTGGGGTGTAACGTCGCATTCAAGACTACTGCACTTAAATAGCGACGTGTATGTGTCTGTGTGTGCAGGTGCGTGCGTGCGTGCGTGCGTGTTGGCTTGCGTGCGTGACAGCTTGTACTAGTTCGGACTAATGCCGATTTTATAGTGCTGTCACACTGAGGTATCATGCCACGGTTTAACACGACTACCCTACTCAGACACAGTATACTGACGATGAGCCCCTTAGTGCTGGGTGCCAGGCAGGGAAACAACAAGTGCCGTGTTTTAACGTCTTTTGGTATGACGCGGCCTGGGATCGAACCCCGGACCTTCCGCTCTCCGGGCGGACGCTCTACCACTAGACAATGGAGGCGGTCTTTGAACGTGAGTGTTGAAAGTGTGTACTATGTAAATAAACATGTCACGAATAATTCTGCCAAAGAAACGACACCCAGTGCCTCATATTGGAGACAAAGTGCAAACTGGTATCCATAGAAACAGAAGAAATACATTTACGGATGGAACCATGATAGCAAAAGGCACAGCTACAGAAGATGGTGAATGTGTTTGCCATGTGTCGTACAGGTTACCCTTGAAGTGTTCGAGTTCTGTTACGGAAACTGTTTTGGGACACGCGGGTGGAACTCGTCGTTCCAATCAATAATACAGAAGGAAATATTACATCCTATTAATCATATTGTACAATTATCACATCAAATACGACTATCATATATGTTTCCTTATAGTGTGGATATCTTTCTTTTTTTTGAATGGGTGAATATAAATCAAATTTAATTACTGGACTGGTGTAACTGAGGGTTCAGTTCAGCGAAGCTGAAACAATCCTTATACAATCCTTAAATGCAAGCTTTCTCCTTCCACACAAGACCAACACACTTTTGTCCCAGTGTTTTCGTCCATCATTTTAGAGTCCATCAATTTTTAATCTAGTCTCCTGTTACAATGGTAAATAATCACCTGATGAAGATAAGCTTGGTTTTGGTTATATTTTCAATCATAAATCAATTATACATGGAATGGGGCCACACATCTGCCTTTGAAGGTACAGTACTTAAACATTGATTTCAGGTGATTTGGTCACTTTATGTTTTAAAATGATTTCTTGGTTGAACTAGGTAATTAAACTCGGCAGATTTAATTGTGAAATAGAAATGCCAACAGACCTGAGTTGATTGTCTGTGGAATACCTTCTGAGGTGATAAGCTCCATCGTCTCAAGGTCATCCTGTGTTGGCAACACAATTGTGAGGTCATCTGAACTGGCCATCTCAGGTGTAGTTGTTTACATTACTACAGCATGCAGGGAAGAAGTTGCCGCTGCCATGTCTATCTACCTGAACAAAGAAAACAACCATATCCCATAATTCATAACACATTTTATAAATGCTGAGCAGTGACAGACTGTCCAAACCTCATTGCAACTTGTGAAGAAATATTTACAGTAGCTAACAATAGTAATATTACAATTATGATCTTATGATTGATTACGTAATGGATAAAAGACTCAAAGTCTGTATTGATTAAGCCTTCCAGATGTAGTCAGGCATTTACTTTGTCTTTGTGTTCACATGTTGTATATACATGTAAGTCTGTATTAACCCTTCCAGATGTCGTCAGTCATTTACCTTGTATGTGTATATATATATATCCGTTCTCATAATAACACACATTTTCAATTCAATATAGTAGTTTCCAGTTAAACAGATTACATGGGTACAATGCCTCACATGGGTACAATGCCCCACATGGGTACAATGCCCCACATGAGTACACTACCCCACATGGGTACACTACCCCACAAGGGTACACTACCCCACAAGGGTACACAACCCCACATGGGTACACTACCCCACATGGGTACACTACCCCACAAGGGTACACAACCCCACATGGGTACCCTACCCAACATGGGTACACTGATCCACATGGGTACAATGCCTCACATGGGTACACTACCCCACATGGGTACACTGCTCCACATGGGTACAATACCCCACATGGGTACAAACCCAACATGGGTACAATGCCCTACATGGGTACAATGCTCCATAAGGGTACAATGCCCCACATGGGTACAATACCCCACATGGGCACAATGCCCCACATGGGTACATTACCCCACATGGGTACAATGCCCCACATGGGCACAATGCCCCACATGGGTACATTATCCCACATGGGTACAATGCCCCACATGGGTACAATGCCCCACATGTGTACAATACCCCACATGTGTACAATACCCCACATGGGTACAATGCCCCACATGGGACATTGCCCCACATGGGTACATTACCCCACATGGGTACAATGCCCCACATGGGTACACTACCCCACATGGGTACAAGGCTCCACATGGGTACACTACCCCAAATGGGTACAATACCCCACATGGGTACACTACCCCACATGGGTACACTGCCCCACATGACTACACTACCCCACATGGGTAAAATGCCCCAAATGGGTACAATACCCCATATGGGTACACTACCCCACATGGCTACACTACCCCACATGGGTACAGTGCCCCAAATGGGTACAATGCCCCAAATGGGTACAATGCTCCACATGTGTACAATACCCCGCATGGCTACAATACCCCACATGGGTGCAATGCCCCACATGGCTACACTACCCCACATGGCTACAATACCCCACATGGGTACAATGCTCCACATGGGTACACTACCCCAAATGGGTACAATACCCCACATGGGTACACTACCCCACATGGGTACACTGCCCCACATGGCTACACTACCCCACATGGGTAAAATGCCCCAAATGGGTACAATACCCCACATGGGTACACTACCCCACATGGCTACACTACCCCACATGGGTAAAATGCCCCAAATGGGTACAATACCCCACATGGATACACTACCCCACATGGGTACACTACCCCACATGGGTACAATACCCCACATGGGTACACTACCCCAAATGGGTACAATACCCCACATGGGTACACTGCTCCACATGGGTACAATACCCCACATGGCTACACTACCCCACATGGGTACACTACCCCACATGGGTACAATGCCCCAAATGGGTACAATACCCCACATGGGTACAATGCCCCACATGGGTACACTACCCCAAATGGGTACAATACCCCAAATGGGTACAATGCTCCACATGGGTACAATACCCCACATGGGTACACTACCCCACATGGCTACAATACCCCACATGTGTGCAATGCCCCACATGGCTACACTACCCCACATGGCTACAATACCCCACATGGGTGCAATGCCCCACATGGCTACACTACCCCACATGGCTACACTACCCCACATGGCTACAATACCCCACATGGCTACACTACCCCACATGGCTACAATACCCCACATGGGTGCAATGCCCCACATGGCTACACTACCCCACATGGGTACACTACCCCACATGGCTACACTACCCCACATGGCTGCAATACCCCACATGGGTGCAATGCCCCACATGGCTACAATACCCCACATGGGTGCAATACCCCACATGGGTACACTACCCCACATGGCTACAATGCCCCACATGGCTACAATACCCCACATGGGTACAATACCCCACATGGGTACAATGCCCCACATGGCTACAATACCCCACATGGCTACAATACCCCACATGGCTACAATACCCCACATGGGTACAATGCCCCACATGGCTACAATGCCCCATACACCAAATTTTATGTTACTGATAAAGGCGAAGGATGTACTGGTTTACTGTCTGTACAACATGCGCTGTAAGTTTTAAGATTGTACCGGCTTTGTCAGCGTACCTAGCAGGTTAGTTAAGGGAAGATCAGTTGTAAAAGAAAGCTGTTACGATGCAAGGGGAAGCAAAGGTGTTTACCTCAAAACCACTCGCAAAATTAAAATGGATTGACATAACAATCTAACTGCAGTTAAGAAGAATGTATTAATACCACAATACAAATAATTCATTACAACAATATGGCATTATTAATATGCAAAGTCATAATCACAAGTGGTATGATTCTCCAAATCCACATCAGACATCGTTATTTCAAAATGGTACTGTAACCTGGGGTAACACACTCGTTTTTTTATTTTATGTCATTAATAAATAATTGATAGAGAATGTTAGAATTTTTAAAAGAAACGTAATTGGACATGTAAACTTGTTTTACTTAGTGTATATGAATGTATACTCGAGCTGTGTCAAACTAGGAGCGCAAGTAGCAAAGTATTTGCTGTGATTAAAATATGGAAAAGACGACAAGGGACAGTATACCTGAAAGAGAAGGTATATCTCGGGTCTATGTGGGAATGCCGATACTTTTACTGAAAAAGCTACTCACTTGAATCAATCAGATCACAAGCTGTACATTCAATTACATAACAAGCAATTCACCCAACTGAAATCCCCTTACCTCAAGTCAAGTCTAATTGCACCTGATATCCTGGTCAACATATAAAAGTATACACCCTATACTTAAACATACTTTAAACATCCGCTGTCCTTATAAATATACCTACGGTAGCCCAATCGGCAACAATACAGTTTACTGGGCGCAGTCCGAGCTCTACCATCCGCTCAATTACCGCGCTATAGTGCCACTGCTGTCTCGTTATACCGTTACCGTGCCTCACGCTCTGGTGACTCTCGCTTCAAGATCCAACACCCGTTCTCGGTCTTAGGGAAACTTACACATCTTTACAATCAAGCACCCGTTCTCGGTCTTAGAGAAACTTACACGTCTTTACGATCCAAAACCCCTTTTTGGTCATCAGGGTTAGCTTGCTTTGGGCAAGGGTTAGCCATAAATTCTTACCTTTTCAACCGTTAATCAGGTTAATCCCAATAGTCGGTCATGTTGACATAAACAATTGCGGGTGCGGTTTCAAGGAAAGATGGGAGAGCGGACCGTGACGTCACACGCATGCGCAATTCATCGTTTACTGATTACGCATGCATGTCAATAGGAATTCTAATGACCCGTTAAACGAGCACTGATTACATGTGATAGCGCCTGTGGTCCAGTGGTAGAGCGCCGGCTAATCAACGCATTAATTAGCAGAGCCGGTGAGCCGGCGAAGTGCGCTCGAGCGCAGCGCTAATTGGATCTGAAAAAGTGCGCCCGGTAAAGTGCACTACTCCCGCCCAATCCCTCGTCACACTCAGTTGCGTCAGACAGAAAAATAAACTCACGGCAGCTGATGAGCTCAAGCAGGCAGTGTCAGACAGCGAGGTAGGCCTACAAGTCAGGACTTAGTGCTCCTTCAAGTGAAACTGTGTTTCCATCGTACAACAGAGTATATTCTAGTTGTTCCTATCTACAAAATGTAGAAGCTCGTCGGTGATCAAGTCAACACAAACACCTCGGTTCCCAGAGATAGTCACGTGTCCTACATTGCGCAAGTTTCATTGTCATCCTGTATATAATCACATTCGTGACCAACTCGTGTTATTCCGGGACAAGCCGAATAGCGACTCGTGCCCCTATCATGGCCATTTTTTCGACCGGGTTCCGTCTTAGCGCAAACGGGCATACCTAAAACAATTGTCAACTCTTTGCGTGATGGTTCACATATATTTCCCCATATATTATATATATTTCAGATGCAAGCTACAGCACAGCGGGAAATGCGGATTCAACACATATAACTATGTCTTGGGTATATTTTAAAGGGGCACCGATCTAACGCAATTCCCCGGACTGGTTGTTGCCTTTGTTATTGGTTTTTTTCCCCGTGAGTACCCGGATGATACGCAACGCAACTGAGCGTGACCAGAGACTGGGCTACCGTCTGGAAGGACAGCTAAATAAACTTGGAGGCTGAAGGCAATATTTGTTTTACGCATTTTTGCATAAACACTGATTGGTAAACTGTGATCTATAAAGATTTCGACAAAGGGCGCATGCTAATTAATTTCTTCAGCCTAAACAAACAGAAAAGAAGAACGGCGGGGCTCATCGGATGTCATCATTTGGAAATACCCCAGATGGTTATAGTTTAATACTACAAAAAGTATCCATGCAGTGAAAGCATTTTCGGATTTCGTATTGCGTCGATAATACGATTACTACTCCCTTGTTGTCATCCACGTTTTCTCGTAAAACCCTACACTTGTGTATTGTCGTCATTCACTTGATGCTCAGTTAAAGGGGCACTGATCTAACACAATTCCCCGCGACTGGTTGTTGCCTTTGTTATTGTTTTTTCCCAGTGAGTACCCGGATGTATAGCAGAAATCTAGACTAGTTCGCGACCTCTGCTGCGCAATTCGTAAGCGCATCAGTCACTTTTATGGGTAGTAATAAGGGCGTATGGTCACATTGATCAACAAATTGAAATACAGTTTTCGAGATAATAAGGAAATGTAGGTATGTTTGTGGGTAGCATCGGTAATGGTGACGAAGTTTTGATAAGTCACTTGCTTGGTAATTTTGCGATTGTCGTTTACACTTTTTTGACTTGCAACACAAAGTAAATATTTCACCTGAGCATTGCTTTTTTTATAGTGTGTATATTTTTTTACTGTCAAAATGTGTAACATTTTCAAATTTATTAAACGTCTAAATATTCACTTATTTTACAAAGTGACTGAAAAACATTTCCATCTGTATTATTATGATAACGAGTTCCAAACATTTTTATGTTTAATGTCATCACCAAGAGACTGAAAATGTTACGTTGAAAAGTACATTTCTATGTTGTTTGGCTTCTAATCCTACATAATAATCTGTTGTGATGTTTGTAGGCCCTTTTGATCATCTTAATCAATCTGGACAGATTTTTTAGTTAAAATGACTGAAATATTTACACATTTTATAGATTGCCTGAGAGAATCACATTTTACTAATTGACGGTAATATATACACGCTTACAAAGGAAAAGACCTGTGAAAACAAAGTCTATCGGGCATTGAAGAATTTCCCAACCAAGGTGAAGAGAAACAAGAACGAATCGGTTCAAATGAAGGAAAACAAAATGTAAATACCATAATTAAAACCAACCAAATTTATGTGTATCAAGTTTAGGCAGCTGCCTTGTTCGAGGAATGTATCCGTGAATATCCACAAAAAGCAACAATATCCCGCACGTCTGCAGCTGTACAAAGAAACTTATTCGATGTCACGTGTCTCAGTAACAATCAAATATTTTAAAAGATATATATCGTTTCGGGATATTATAACCCGTGTTCGTTTCTCAACTGATCGCTTGGATTGTTTCAGGTGTTTTACATAGGTGTCCAATCTCAATGGTCGGCTTAGAAAGCCCACGTGACAACTATTTTCCTAAGGTCCACGGTTCCTAAAAATTCCATTGAGTGATAGATAACAATGATCAATCAATCAATCATGTACTTCCTGATGTAGTCAGTCATTTACCTTGTCTGTCTTTGTGTACCTACCGTGTATATATTTGTACGTCTGTATTAACCCTTCCAGATGTAGTCAGTCATTTACCTTGTCTGTCTTTGTGTACCTACCGTGTATATATTTGTACGTCTGTATTAACCCTTCCAGATGTAGTCAGTCATTTACCTTGTCTGTCTTTGTGTACCTACCATGTATGTATTTGTACGTCTATATTAACCCTTCCAGATGTAGTCAGTCATTTAGCTCGTCTGTCTTTGTGTACCTACCGTGTATATATTTGTACGTCTGTATTAACCCTTCCAGATGTAGTCAGTCATTTACCTTGTCTGTCTTTGTGTACCTACCATGTATGTATTTGTACGTCTGTATTAACCCTTCCAGATGTAGTCAGTCATTTACCTTGTCTGTCTTTGTGTACCTACCATGTATATATTTGTACGTCTGTATTAACCCTTCCAGATGTAATCAGTCATTTACCTTGTCTGTCTTTGTGTACCTACCATGTATATATTTGTACGTCTGTATTAACCCCTCCAGATGTAGTCAGTCATTTACCTTGTCTGTCTTTGTGTACCTACCGTGTATATATTTGTACGTCTGTATTAACCCTTCCAGATGTAGTCAGTCATTTACCTTGTCTGTCTTTGTGTACCTACCATGTATGTATTTGTACGTCTATATTAACCCTTCCAGATGTAGTCAGTCATTTAGCTTGTCTGTCTTTGTGTACCTACCGTGTATATATTTGTACGTCTGTATTAACCCTTCCAGATGTAGTCAGTCATTTACCTTGTCTGTCTTTGTGTACCTACCATGTATGTATTTGTACGTCTGTATTAACCCTTCCAGATGTAGTCAGTCATTTACCTTGTCTGTCTTTGTGTACCTACCATGTATGTATTTGTACGTCTGTATTAACCCTTCCAGTTGTAGTCAGTCATTTACCTTGTCTGTCTTTGTGTACCTACCATGTATATATTTGTACGTCTGTATTAACCCTTCCAGATGTAGTCAGTCATTTACCTTGTCTGTCTTTGTGTACCTACCATGTATATATTTGTACGTCTGTATTAACCCTTCCAGATGTAATCAGTCATTTACCTTGTCTGTCTTTGTGTACCTACCATGTATATATTTGTACGTCTGTATTAACCCTTCCAGATGTAGTCAGGCATTTACTTTGTCGGTCTTTATGTTCACATGTTGAATATGCCTGTAAGTCTGTATTAACCCTTTTAGATGTCGTCAGTCATTTACCTTGTATGTGTATATATATATATCCGTTCTCATAATAACACACATTTTCAATTCAATATAGTAGTTTTCAGTTAAACAGATTATAGACCATAAATTACATATTTCTTTCTTTGTTGACCGGCTTCACTCGTTGATGCCAAATGGTTATGTGTTATTTGTGCTATTGTCATGTGAGATGTCTTTACCAAATTGCAGAAGTACGAGAAACGTCTCACAAATCTCACCATAACTTGAGAGGACTACAAGAAGTAGAACGTGTTACATCATGTTGAGGGGATCCAGACCTAAACCCATATGGGTACAATGCTCCACATGGGTACAATACCCCACATGGGTACAATGCTCCACATGGGTACAATGGTGGGGTACAATGCCCCACATGGGTACAAAGCCCCACATGGGTACAATGCCCAACAAGGGTATAATACCCCACATGGGCACAATGCCCAACATGGGTACAATCCCCTTCATTGGTACAATCCCCCACATGGGTACAATACCCTTCATTGGTACAATCTCCCACATGGGTACAATCCCCCACATGGGTACAATGCTCCACATGGGTACAATACCCTACATGGGTACAATGCCCCACATGGGTACAATGCCCCACATGGGTACAATGCCCCACATGGGTACAATGGTTGGGTACAATACCTCACAAGGGTACAATGCCCCACATGGGTACAATACCCTACATGGGTACAATGCTCCACATGGGTACAATACCCTACATGGGTACAATCCCCCACATGGGTACAATGCCCCACATGGGTACAATGCCCCACATGGGTACAATGCCCCACATGGGTACAATGCCCCACATGGGTACAATGCCCCACATGGGTACAATGCCCCACATGGATACAATGGTTGGGTACAATACCTCACAAGGGTACAATGCCCCACATGGGTACAATACCCTACATGGGTACAATGCTCCACATGGGTACAATGCTCCACATGGGTACAATGCCCCACATGGGTACAATGCTCCACATGGGTACAATGCTCCACATGGGTACAATGCTCCACATGGGTACAATCCCCCACATGTGTACAATGCCCCACATGGGTACAATGCTCCACATGGGTACAATGCCCCAAATGGGTACAATCCCCCACATGGGTACAATGCCCCACATGGGTTCAATGCTCCACATGGGTACAATGCCCCACATGGGTACAATGGTTGGGTACAATACCCCACAAGGGTACAATGACCCACATGGGTACAATACCCTACATGGGTACAATGCTCCACATGGGTACAATACCCTTCATTGGTACAATATCCCACATGGGTACAATCCCCCACATGGGTACAATGTCCCACATGGGTACAATACCCCACATGGGTACAATACCCCACATGGGTACGATACACAAAATGGGTACAATGTCCCACATGGGTACAATCCCCCACATGGGTACAATGTCCAACATGGGTACAATACCCCACATGGATACAATCCCCCACATGGGTACAGTACCCCACATGGGTACAATGTCCCACATGGGTACAATACCCCACATGGGTTCAATAGTCTCCAGGAATAAAGTAGTTCCTTTTTAAATGCATTTGGAGAATGCATATAAATATTTGCTTGTGTAATATTCAAGCATCAATGGCAAGATTGCAAATCATCAACACTGTGAACTGTCGGGAACAATGAGCAGATCCCAGTGCCTCGCTACACGATATCAGAAACGGCACCATATACCCGCACCCATTACGTGGTTTACTTTAACAATATATGACATGTCACTGTTTAGGTGAAAAGATATATTCACCATACACCACATTTTACGTTACTGATAAAGGCGAAGGATGTACTGGTTTACTGTCTGTACAACATGCGCTGTAAGTTTTAAGATTGTACTGGCTTTGTCAGCGTACCTAGCAGGTTAGTTAAGGGAAGATCAGTTGAAAAAGAACGCTTTTAAGAGGCAAAGGCGTTTACCTCAAAACCACTCGCAAAATTAAAATGGATTTACTAAACGATCTAACTGCAGTTAAGAAGAATGTATTAATACCACAATACAAATAATTCATTACGACAATATGGCATTATTAATATGCAAAGTCATAATCACAAGTCGTATGATTCTTCAATCCACATCAGACATCGTTATTTCAAAATGGTACTGTAACCTGGGTTTACACTCCCGGTTTTTATTTTATGTCATTAATAAATAATTAATAGAGAATGTTTTAATTTCAAAAAGAAACGTAATTGGACATGTAAACTTGTTTTACTTAGTGTTTATGAATGTACTCGAGCTGTGTCAAACTAGGAGCGCAAGTAGCAAAGTATTTACTGTGATTAAAATATGGAAAAGACGACAAGAGACAGTATACCTGAAAGAGAAGGTATATCTCGGGTCTATGTGGGAATGCCGATACTTTTACTGAAAAAGCTACTCACGTGAATCAATCAGACCACAAGCTGTACATTCAATTACATAACCAGCAATTCACCCAACTGAAATCCCCTTACCTCAAGTCAAGTCTAATTGCACCTGATATCCTGGTCAACATATAAAAGTATACACCCTATACTTAAACATACTTTAAACATCCGCTGTCCTTATAAATATACCTACGGTAGCCCAATCGGCAACAATACAGTTTACCGGGCGCAGCCCGAGCTCTACCATCAGCTCAGTTACCGCGCTATAGTGTCGTCGCTGTCTCGTTTCACGATCCAACACCCGTTCTCGGTCTTAGGAAAACTTACACGTCTTTACGATCAAAAACCCGTTTTCGGTCTTAGGGAAACTTACACGTCTTTACGATCCAAAACCCCTTTTCGGTCATTAGGGTTAGCTTGCTTTGGGCAAGGGTTAGCCATAAATTCTTACCTTTTCAACCGTTAATCAGGTTAATCCCAATGGTCGGTCATGTTGACATAAACAATTGCGGGTGCGGTTTCAAGGAAAGATGGGAGAGCGGACCGTGACGTCACACGCATGCGCAATTCATCGTTTACTGATTACGCATGCATGTCAATAGGAATTCTAATGACCCGTTAAACGAGCACTGATTACATGTGATAGCGCCTGTGGTCCAGTGGTAGAGCGCCGGCTAATCAACGCATTAATTAGCAGAGCCGGTGAGCCGGCGAAGTGCGTTCGAGCGCAGCGCTAATTGGATCTGAAAAAGTGCGCCCGGTAAAGTGCACTACTCCCGCCCAATCCCTCGTCACACTCAGTTGCGTCAGACAGAAAAATAAACTCACGGCAGCTGATGAGCTCAAGCAGGCAGTGTCAGACAGCGAGGTAGGCCTACAAGTCAGGACCTAGTGCTCCTTCAAGTGAAACTGTGTTTCCATCGTACAACAGAGTATGTTCTAGTTGTTCCTATCTACAAAATGTAGAAGCTCGTCGGTGATCAAGTCTACACAAACACCTCGGTTCCCAGAGATAGTCACGTGTCCTACATTGCGCAAGTTTCATTGTCATCCTGTAATCACATTCGTGACCAACTCGTGTTATTCCGGGACAAGCCGAATAGCGACTCGTGCCCCTATCATGGCCATTTTTTCGACCGGGTTCCGTCTTAGCGCAAACGGGCATACCTAAAACAATTGTCAACTCTTTGCGTGATGGTTCACATATATTTCCCCATATATTATATATATTTCAGATGCAAGCTACAGCACAGCGGGAAATGCGGATTCAACACATATAACTATGTCTTGGGTATATTTTAAAGGGGCACCGATCTAACGCAATTCCCCGGACTGGTTGTTGCCTTTGTTATTGGTTTTTTTCCCCGTGAGTACCCGGATGATACGCAACGCAACTGAGCGTGACCAGAGACTGGGCTACCGTCTGGAAGGACAGCTAAATAAACTTGGAGGCTGAAGGCAATATTTGTTTTACGCATTTTTGCATAAACACTGATTGGTAAACTGTGATCTATAAAGATTTCGACAAAGGGCGCATGCTAATTAATTTCTTCAGCCTAAACAAACAGACAAGAAGAACGGCGGGGCTCATCGGTTGTCATCATTTGGAAATACCCCAGATGGTTATAGTTTAATACTACAAAAAGTATCCATGCAGTGAAAGCATTTTCGGATTTCGTATTGCGTCGATTATACGATTACTACTCCCTTGTTGTCATCCACGTTTTCTCGTATAACCCTACACTTGTGTATTGTCGTCATTCACTTGATGCTCAGTTAAAGGGGCACTGATCTAACACAATTCCCCCCGACTGGTTGTTGCCTTTGTTATTGTTTTTTCCCAGTGAGTACCCGGATGTATAGCAGAAATCTAGACTAGTTCGCGACCTCTGCTGCGCAATTCGTAAGCGCATCAGTCACTTTTATGGGTAGTAATAAGGGCGTATGGTCACATTGATCAACAAATTGAAATACAGTTTTCGAGATAATAAGGAAATGTAGGTATGTTTGTGGGTAGCATCGGTAATGGTGACGAAGTTTTGATCAGTCACTTGCTTGGTAATTTGCGATTGTCGTTTACACTTTTTTGACTTGCAACACAAAGTAAATATTTCACCTGAGCATTGCTTTTTTTATAGTGAGTATATTTTTTTACTGTCAAAATGTGTAACATTTTCAAATTCATTAAACGTCTAAATATTCACTTATTTTACAAAGTGACTGAAAAACATTTCCATCTGTATTATTATGATAACGAATTCCAAACATTTTGTTTAATGTCATCACCAAGAGACTGAAAATGTTACTTTGAAAAGTACATTTCTATGTTGTTTGGCTTCTAATCCTACATAATAATCTGTTGTGATGTTTGTAGGCCCTTTTGATCATCTTAATCAATCTGGACAGATTTTTTAGTTAAAATGACTGAAATATTTACACATTTTATAAATTGCCTGAGAGAATCACATTTTACTAATTGACGGTAATATATACACGCTTACAAAGGAAAAGACCTGTGAAAACAAAGTCTATCGGGCATTGAAGAATTTCCCAACCAAGGCGAAGAGAAACAAGAACGAATCGGTTCAAATGAAGGAAAACAAAATGTAAATACCATAATTACAACCTACCAAATTTATGTGTGTAAATTTTAGGCAGCTTCCTTGTTCGAGGAATGTATCCGTGAATATCCACACAAAGGAACAATATCCCACTCGCCTGCAGCTGTACAAAGAAACTTATTCGATGTCACGTGTCTCAGTAACAATCAAATATTTTAAAAGATATATATCGTTTCGGGATATTATAACCCGTGTTCGTTTCTCAACTGATCGCTTGGATTGTTTCAGGTGTTTTACATAGGTGTCAAGTCTCAATGGTCGGCTTAGAAAGCCCACGTGACAACTATTTTCATAACGTCCACGGTTCCTAAAAATTCCATTGAGTGATAGATAACAATGATCAATCAATCAATCAATCATGTACTTCCAGATGTAGTCAGTCATTTACCTTGTCTGTCTTTGTGTACCTACAGTGTATATATTTGTACGTCTGTATTAACCATTCCTGATGTAGTCAGTCATTTACCTTGTCTGTCTTTGTGTACCTACCATGTATATATTTGTACGTCTGTACTAACTCTTCCAGATGTAGTCAGTCATTGACCTTGTCTGTCTTTGTTCCTACCGTGTATATATATTTGTACGTCTGTATTAACCCTTCCAGATGTAGTCAGTCATTTACCTTGTCTGTCTTTGTGTACCTACCGTGTATATATTTGTACGTCTGTATTAACCCTTCCAGATGTAGTCAGTCATTTACCCTGTCTGTCTTTGTGTACCTACCGTGTATATATTTGTGCGTCTGTATTAACCCTTCCAGATGTAGTCAGTCATTTACCTTGTCTGTCTTTGTGTACCTACTGTGTATATATTTGTACGTCTGTATTAACCCTTCCAGATGTAGTCAGTCATTGACCTTGTCTGTCTTTGTGTACCTACCGTGTATATATTTGTGCGTCTGTATTAACCCTTCCAGATGTATTCAGTTATTTACCCTGTCTGTCTTTGTGTACCTACTGTGTATACAAGACCACACGTCATCTCAACAGGTGATCAAACATGAGACCACACGTCATCCCAACAGGTGATCAAACATGAGACCACACGTCATCCCAACAGGTGATCACACATGAGACCACACGTCATCCCAACAAGTGATCAAACACAAGACCACACGTCATCCCAACAGGTGATCAAACATGAGACCACACGTCATCCCAACAGGTCATCACACACATAACCACACATCATCCAAACAGGTGATCAAACATGAGACCACACGTCATCTCAACAGGTGATCAAACATGAGACCACACGTCATCCCAACAGGTGATCTAACATGAGACCACAAGTCATCCCAACAGGTGATCACACACATGAACACACGTCATCCCAACAGGTGATCAAACATGAGACCACAAGTCATCCCAACAGGTGATCAAACATGAGACCACACGTCATCCCAACAGGTGATCACACAAATGACCACAAGTCATCCCAAAAGGTGATCAAATATGAGACCACACGTCATCCCAACAGGTGATCACACACATAACCACATGTCATCCCAACAGGTGATCAAACATGAGACCACACGTCATCCCAACAGGTGATCACACACAAGACCACAAGTCATCCCAACAGGTGATCTAACACAAGACCACAAGTCATCCCAACAGGTGATCAAACACGAGACCACACGTCATCCCAACAGGTGATAACACAAGACCACACGTCATCCCAACAGGTGATCACACATGAGACCACACGTCATCCCAACAGGTGATCACACGAGACCACACGTCATCCCAACAGGTGATCACACAAGACCACACGTCATCCAAACAGGTGATCAAACATGAGACCACACGTCATCCCAACAGGTGATCAAACATGAGACCACACGTCATCCCAACAGGTGATCACACACATAACCACACGTCATCCAAACAGGTGATCAAACATGAGACCACACGTCACCCCAACAGGTGATCACACACAAGACCACAAGTCATCCCAACAGGTGATCTAACACAAGACCACAAGTCATCCCAACAGGTGATCAAACATGAGACCACACGTCATCCCAACAGGTGATCAGACACATGACCACAAGTCATCCCAACAGGTGATCAAACATGAGACCACACGTCATCCCAACAGGTGATCACACAAGACCACACCTCATCCCAACAGGTGATCAAATATGAAACCACACGTCATCCCAACAGGTTATCACACACATAACCACATGTCATCCCAACAGGTGATCAAACATGAGACCACACGTCATCCCAACAGGTGATCAAACACGAGACCACATCTCATCCCAACAGGTGATCAAACATGAGACCACACGTCATCCCATCAGGTGATCACACACAAAACCACACGTCATCCCAACAGGTGATCACACGAGACCACACGTCATCCCAACAGGTGATCACACAAGACCACACCTCATCCCAACAGGTGATCAAATATGAGACCACACCTCATCCCAACAGGTGATCACACACATAACCACATGTCATCCCAACAGGTGTTCAAACATGAGACCACACGTCATCCCAACAGGTGATCAAACACGAGACCACACGTCATCCCAACAGGTGATCAAACATGAGACCACACGTCATCCCAACAGGTGATCACACGAGACCACAAGTCATCCCAACAGGTGATCACACAAGACCACACGTCATCTCAACAGGTGATCAAACATGAGACCACACGTCATCCCAACATGTTACCACACACAAGACCACACGTCATCTCAACAGGTGATCAAACATGAGACAACACGTCATCCCAACAGGTGATCAAACATGAGACCACACGTCATCCCAAAAGGTGATCAAATATGAGACCACACCTCATCCCAACAGGTGATCACACACATAACCACATGTCATCCCAACAGGTGATCAAACATGAGACCACACGTCATCCCAACAGGTGATCAAACACGAGACCACACGGCATCCCAACAGGTGATCAAACATGAGACCACACGTCATCCCAACAGGTGATCACACGAGACCACAAGTCATCCCAACAGGTGATCACACAAGACCACACGTCATCCCAACAGGTGATCAAACATGAGACCACATGTCATCCCAACATGTTACCACACACAAGACCACACGTCATCTCAACAGGTGATCAAACATGAGACCACACGTCATCCCAACAGGTGATCAAACATGAGACCACACGTCATCCCAACAGGTGATCACACGAGACCACACGTCATCCCAACAGGTGATCACACAAGACCAAACGTCATCCCAACAGGTGATCAAACATGAGACCACACGTCATCCCAACAGGTGATCAAACATGAGACCACACGTCATCCCAACAGGTGATCAAACATGAGACCACACGTCATCTCAACAGGTGATCAAACATGAGACCACAAGTCATCCCAACAGGTGATCAAACACGAGACCACACGTCATCCCAACATGTTATCACACACAAGACCACAAGTCATCCCAACAGGTGATCAAACATGAGACCATACGTCATCCCAACAGGTGATCAAACATGAGACCACACGTCATCCCAACATGTTATCACACACAAGACCACACGGCATCCCAACAGGTGATCAAACATGAGACCACACGTCATCCCAACAGGCGATCACGCACATGACCACACGTCATCCCAACAGGTGATCACACACAAAACCACACGTCATCCCAACAGGTGATCAAACATGAGACCACACGTCATCTCAACAGATGATCACACACAAAACCACACGTCATCCCAACAGGTGATCAAACATGAGACCACACGTCATCCCAACAGGTGATCACACACAAAACCACACGTCATCCAAACAGGTGATCAAACATGAGACCACACGTCATCCCGACAGGTGATCAAACATGAGACCACACCTCATCCCAACAGGTGATCAAACATGGGACCACACCTCATCCCAACAGGTGATCAAACATGAGACCACACGTCATCCCAACAGGTGATCAAACATGAGACCACACGTCATCCCAACAGGTGATCAAACATGAGACCACACGTCATCCCAACAGGTGATCAAACATGAGACCACACATCTCCTACAAGGGACAGGAACCTGATGACCGGTCAAGCATCACCGTGACACCAGCTACCACTTAGATATGTATGACCTATAGAAAGATGTTGGGTTAGATAATTTCTCGTTAAAAGGGGTTATTTGTTCACTTTAGCCATCAGTAACGTATCGTTTCGTCTTACTTAGACTTAAAAGCATACTTTTAAAATATCCATTACAAAGCATGGCTGAGTCCCCATTTCCCCTTTAAGAAACTAGATATGTTATCTTTGTGCAAAGAGTAAAACACATTATCACACTATAGTTCGTTACATTTGAGTGAACAGCTTGCTGAAATGTTGTTGACAGCTATCGCAGTATCTCCACCAGACACATGGGAAGACAAAGTCTTCATGTCAGTCGCTAGCTGTTTTGAGGCCTCTATTTGCACTTGAGTGTTCTACCCTTAGAAATATCTGTTAAATGCAGTGTAATGTGGTTAGCCAACCGAGGCTTTCAAATTGGTAGTTCTAATACTATATATATATAGAAATTGAATGTAATATTCATAGTCTAAAGGACATAGCAGCGGGACATCGGCAAATTGGCTCAACCTCGACAGTTCTTATTTGTTTATGATTACAAATGAATGAGTCGTTGGGTTGGGCTTAAGTACAGACGCTTTTATGTACGATATCAGCGCTAAGAGATGTGTAACTACACCCTACTAACAATAGCTAGGACCCGTTTCATCTGGATATAAACGTGGAGAAAATAAGGCGTAATATCAACCCTTGTAGTACACCTATGTGAAGGCGCTGCTCATGCCAACGATGTATGCGGCGTTTGTTACATTCTCGTTGCTGTCGGTAACGTCATCGGCGACGGTGATGACGATTGAGGCAGAGACATCACGGGGACATCACCCTACACACCATCGTGATGGAGCTTCAGGCTTGAAAGCTGTATACCTTCGAGAAGGTGACACTATGTCCTTTCCTTTCTGCTTGATGCAGCAAACTTATGTGACGGTAAAATCAGTGGGTTATTCTAACGATGGTGACTTTGACGACATCAGCATATCTATAGGGAAAGTGTATCTAGGAAAATTCACGTCTGTCGTGCAGTATGGAGGAGGTGCTTTCTGGAATAATTTCAAACAATCAGGACAAATTGGTGCTCCTGTTCTTCTCAACAGCGGCATACATAGAATCCGACTGAAGGTGATGCGATCGGATACGTATGGTGTTGAGGTGGATAATGTGTTGGTCGATGTTGAAGATTCGTCAATTACATCTAACTCGCAGACATTTTCCTGTAAACTCCCATGCCAGCAGGAGAGCTACTTATTGAAGAGTCAGATGCGAGAGCAAGTTTCCGACGGATATATGTTACAACGAAGCTACCCAACCACCTGCGCCGAAGAGGATAACATAGATATTCCTGTCTTTCACAACACCGTGTCCGCATACACGGTCACAGCAATGTTACCATCATATCATTCCTTTCTGAATTCCAGGACGGAGGATACTTCCAACTGTCCATTCCTTCGACCCAACTACTGGTTGTTCCGAAATGTAGCCTTGGATCAGCTTCTTCATTCGACACCATTTGTGTCCAACGGTGCCACGTTTGGTCTCAGCGACAGCGTGTCTGAGGGTATCAGCACACCTTTTCAGTTTGGTGTCGTCTTCAAGCTGAAGGGACGATCTCAAGGATATATTGATTCAGAAATTGGTTCGAGGATTGACCTTAAACTTAATGGTCTGACCAGCCCAGCGGACGTGTCGGTGTTTTACAAAGGAAGAGCCGATACCTTTATTAAAGAACCGATCGTGAAGTTTACTGCAGTGTCCCCTTATCACACGTGGAACATCAAAGACTTTACCTGGACGGAGAGTGGCGACAATGAGGTGATCTTAAAGATCTCCTCTTCTCAAAGTAGTGGCATCGTCGTTGAAGATTTCCAAATGGAGCGACGATACATGGGTCCGGATAAAGTATTCAAAATGTTTCAGAACGATGAGGTTATTATTGAAGGAATCGAAATCGACTTCTGGTGGCGAGCGCCAGAGACTATGAACATCAAGCTGTCAACGACGGGTCAAACATGGAATAACGTTGATTATTTCCGGATTTCCTACTCCGTGCCCTGGAACAATACATGGAGCCAAGTGTTCGTGATGTACCAGGATGGGAATGTTCGCCTTCTCCCAATCGTTCCCCTAGCAGTAGACTGGATTCCTTTTGGAAGTTCTGTCATCATTGGTCAAACAAACGCTGAAGATTTCAGACCATCAGCGCCAATAAGGGCCGTTCTGATCAACCCGGAGACCTTGACATTTGACGTGACCTACATGGACGGTGGGAGAGCAACGTTAGAATTATCTTCCCTGGTTGAAAGGACGGAGCTTCACGTGAGTAACACGCACTATGAAGGCGACACCATCAGTCACCCCTTTGCTACCTTTCGCTCCATGTACGTCAGAGACGGTTTCGACGACGCCGACAGTGTCACGACAGACAAGGAGGGACCGAAGCACGTGATGGACGGTTGGACAACAATGTCGGGGACGTCTTTCCTTCTCCACAGACGGTGTCAGTCGGACCATCTCTCCCAAAGCCCGGATGTAAGGCTGGACATTAATAGTGCGTGAACTATTCCACTGAGTGTTTAATCAGTAGCAATATGAAAATAATGCTAGCCTCAAACAGGCTTCCTACTCATAATGTTAATTCCTTATTGCGGTGAACATTATTAGAAAGGCAGGAATGTACATAACATAGTTGCAGGCCAATGTTCATCCTTATACGAAAATACAGAACTGGTTTACCACATTGCAGCGCGCGTGACTCTTGATACTCCCAATATCTTTAATGCACAAAACATTTGAAACTGTTCGTTACAACTCTTGTAAACTCATGAAAATTATTCACGTTGCACTGATTTACACCGATGTTCATAATTATTGTCACCCTGAGATATATGCGTGTTAATATAGAGGTGATCATAACTTTGAGCGGGTCTACCACAAAGTCATGTGACTTCTTGTCTAACGAGCAGATCTTTTGTACAAAAGAATGAACATGATGCGTTAACAACTGGAAGTTCTGAAATGAAGGTACGTTAACGATTGTTGATTGTCATACATTGATATACAGATACAAAATGGCTTTAAACTATCTGAAATATCTAGGCTTTTATGAACATTAACTTTCCATTCACGTTTTCGACATATACTTTCATTTAAGAAATGACCGTTCATTATGTTAATATTTTGCAGGAAATAGTACCGTATTTTCTTGAGTATAGTGCGCACTTTTTTTTCCAAAAAACACAGCTGTGTAGAAGGGGATGCGCATTATACACGAATTAATGAGTTTTGATGTTTTTCCCCCATGGAAAGACATTACCGTGAGCACGTAACACCGGAAATACCATGTCAACAAATCCATACTGAAGTACGCAAATTATTCATGTAATTACACTGTCTGGCTATAAAAAGTGTTCTTTGTATATCTGGACTTATGTTTGTAACTTATTTCATTAATTTTATTCAAAATTCCTTTTAATATTGTTTTAATTAATTTCGGCGAAATCGTGTGTGAAGCGATCGGAAGATCGCACAACTCACCGTTATTAACAGCAACCACGGTCAGATTACCGCTATTGACGCCTAGAAACGAACTTTAGTTGACACAGTTTAGTATACAGAGGTACACAATTTCACCTTACGTCATGGAAGTACTTCATGTATATATTTGTTCTTATATAATTTCCCTTGGAGCTTGGAACTCGTACGATGCTTTGTCAACCTCCCCTGGTGCAAGTCTATGCCCTGCGTCACTTTGGCCTTTCCTCCCACAAGCTGACAGGCTGTGACGTATCTGAAATACTTTTCAAAGGGTAACCTCCCAATTTTCAGACATCCCATTTGTCAGACAGCTTATACCAGTCAAGGTTGGTTAGTCAAGCAATAGTAACCTGTTTACCTTTCATTAAAGATAGATAGAATCATGGACGCTACCCTAAATAAAATAATATAGTGGGCTGGAGACCAAACGGGCTCATGTGAAACCTCAAAAGTCAAAACGGCCACAAAAAAAGTCAACACACATTTTGAGGAATTTACAGGATAGGTTTATTATGTACTTTTAATCATCAAATCATACCAGATATCACACTTTTTGAAGTATTCATTACATTATTGGAAAAGACAATAACATCTCCAGTGTGTGGTCTGGCCTCTGGTTCGATTAATCTTCACTGAGTTTCCTACATGCTATATCATTGGAAAAAACTTCTCTAAATCTTTGCTAATAAAACACATGCAACCCGACACAGATCAAACGCAACTTATAAACACAGTCATAATCTGGTTAATGTGTGGGTTCGAATCCCGGTTCGGCCTGATTATTTTTCTAGGTTTGTCAGCACCATACATGGTCGCGGGTTTCCCAAAGTGGTGAACATCTAAAGCCCGCATCATTTCGGGCTTTCCTCTCACGTTACGCTAACATGAATAACTAGAATACTGTTTAAAGCGGCGATAAACCCAACTCACTGAAACTTTGAAAATTGCCGTCTATTCTTACATGATGCAGTGGCGTTGCGTATGTTTATATTTATACACCTAATGGACAACGTATGGCAGCCAAGTAGTGCCACAAGTCACACACAGGTTATACCAGGTCGCCAAGTTATAATTGTGTCCGGGGGCACGGGTGGCCCAGTCGTCTAAGGCGCCGCAATTCGCTGTGCAGAGTTGCGTCCCTTGGCACGCCAGAAACCTATGATTGTGGGTTCGAATCAAGGTTGGGCCCGATTATGTTTCTAGGTTTGTCAGCACCATACCGGTGCTCGTGGGTTTCACCGAAGTGGTAAACGTCTGAGACCTGCATCACTTCGGGCTTTCCTCCCACATTAAGCTGACACGCCGCGATATGACAGGAATACTGTTAAAAGCGGTGTTAAACCCAACTCACTCACTCACTATAATTGTGTCCATCCCTAGCAACCACGTGTGTCGTAAGGGGGCACTAAGATGGATTGGTTGGTCAGAATAGGTGCCCTGGCTTCAGGCTCAGATCAGACAGTATCTAACTGGGGCCCGTTGTACAGAACAACCTTCGACTGTCGTGAGTCTATGTTAAGGTATGGGAGTTACGATCACCTTAGCGCTAATATCGCTTTGCACAACGGCACTTTGGTGTTAGAGATCAGATAGTCTGTTGATATTTGCCCAAGTTCACCTTCCCGCAAATATCCATTCATATAATTATCACTTGTTTGTCTTTTACGCCCCCATGGTATCTGTTCCCGTGCATAATGGAGTCTGCCGACGTTTTATATCTACTTGAACTGGGTAGATGTTTTTAAAAAATTGCTGGTGGACTGAAGCCCCGAGTTTCTGTAGCATAAATCAATTATGCTGAGTTAACTACAAAAGAAATGTTTGGACCGAGACATTAAAATTCATGTGTGTCTTTGCTTGTAAGAATCTCTGCACTTAGCAGCAGAGGTAATTCAAAGTTAGCACTTCGTTTTCGGTTTCAACAACAGCAGCAAACGCGCCATTGTGTCACCAGATAGTCTGGTCCAGACTTGCTATCACTTGATTGTCTGGTCAAGAATCGACTGTTTATAGGTCGACGTCATATGGCAGGGGTCTGGCTTGGTGCGGCGTTGGAAACAAACACACACTTTTTATTGCGGGTGCTGCATACCAATGTTCCCGTGTTTTGTCAAGTGAACAATTGACTTCCCTTTGCATGTGTTTGTGACGCGTGCCACCGGTAGGGTTGGATACTCTCATCTTTTCTCGAACACCTGATATCCTCACCAGTTGACAGTGATTCATAAACACACACTCATGCCATAGTCGGAATCGCAAAGTTTTCTTGTGAATATGTTTGAAATATCATGAACCTTAATCAGCAAATCTTTCTGTGTGAACTTGCCATTTAAGTCAAATATCGATCAACTTTAATCGGATATTTGTAGTTATTTTTCCTATCTTGTTCCGCCAATTTCCGTGTTTCGTGGACATACCGCTGTGTGTGTGCCTCCATAAACAGAACTACTTGTAAACTGATTGTTTCTGGGGATCACTGATGGTTAATCAGTCGTAAAAAACGAATCAGAAGTACCAGAATTCATTCCGCGAACTTATATCAACCTGCTACTTGCATATTTCCATTTTTGGATACGTTAAATATCTTGCATGGTTTCAGGAAGCCACAACAACACTTACTTTGCCTATCTGCCAATGCACCTGAAGTTTTCAGATAGTGATACCGGGTGAGGTTATGCTGTGAAAAAACAGATTACTTGTGTTATTGTCATTGATGTATAAGTGGCTATTACAGTGACCGTTCTCGCTTAAAACTGACACGTCTACATAGGTTCACTATACTATGTTGTTTGTTTGTTTGTTTGTTTGTTTGTTTAACGCCGCACTCAGCAATATTCCAGCTATATGACGGCGGTCTGTAACATAATCGAGTCTGGACCAGACAATCCAGTGATTGACATCATGAGCATCGATAAACATGAAACAACAAATCATATTTCCTCTATCATCTGGTGAAAAGGTATTGGAATAAGAGATGAAAAGGTTAATATTTTTCTCTTTTACTTTTGTTTGTTTTGTTGTTAAACGCCACAATCAGCAATATTCCAGCTATATTACGGTGGTCTGTAAATAATCGAGTCTGGACAAGACATCCAGTGATTGACATCACTGGGATACGATGACATGCATCAACCAAGTCAGCGAGCTCAGCCGCCCGATCCCGTTAGTCGCCTTTTACGACAAGCATGGGTAGCTGAACATCTATTCCAACCCGGATCTTCACAGAACCATCTACTTTTGAATACCATAAAGGTTATTAAACTAGACTGTCCCTTCATATGAGTATTTATTTATCAGGCGACAGAGTGAGTGAGTGAGTGAGTGAGTGAGTGAGTATGGTTTTACGCCGCTTTTAGCAATATTCCAGCAATATCACGGCGGGGGACACCAGAAATGGGCTTCACACATTGTACCCATGTCGGTAATCGAACCCGGGTCTTCGGCGTGACAATCCAACGCTTTAACCACCAGGCTACCCGACCGCCCCATCAGGCGACAGAGTGAGTGAGTGGGATTTAACGCCGCTTTTAGCAATATTCCAGCAATATCACGGCGGGGGACACCAGAAATGGGCTTCACACATTGTACCCGGGTCTTCGGCGTGACGAGCGAACGCTTTAACCACTAGGCTACCCGACCACCCCATCAGGCGACAGAAGCTCAGGGACATATGTTATCATGATGGCACTAGTACTTACAAAGCACAAGCAATATAATGTTATGCATATGTACATCATGACTCCATTTATGTTTTGTTTATAACGAGTAACGTTCCATACCCACAATGAGTGAGTGAGTGAGTATGGTTTTACGCCGCTTTGAGCAATATTCAAGCAATATTTTCGGCGTGGCGCGCAAACTTGGAATATAATACAGAACATGACTAATAGCATGTATATCGATCATGAATAAACGCTCCGTACTGAGTTTGAATATTTTATCTGTGTTCCAGTCTATTACAAACTTGAATCGTTATTGAGTAAGTGAGTGAGCGAGCGAATTCTTTAACCACAAGGCAACCCCACCGCTTCTCCTCGTTATTCTTACCCGCCCTGAAGGCGGGGAAGTATACGGGAAACGTTAATTTTGTAGCATGTATGTCGACATGTTGGTTTATCTGAAATTTCAAGCCACGCATTTACGGAAACAAAACATACAAATCATGTGCGTGGAATGTTGATGCTATTCTTTTCCAGCAATAAGAGATACATCAAAATCGTCTTTATGTAGTTAATTGATGCACCTGACCGTTTCTGGTCATTAGCTGACATTATTAAACCATCTATGTGGAATCCGATGTCCTTTTTTCCTCAAATACTTATTTTCTGATTTTCACGGTGCATACAATTGATATCCCAATCACTTTTGGTAACTTTTAATGATGTCTCTATTGCAATTGTTACGGATTTTGATTTGTATGCATTATTTGACTCTCCTCAGTGGAATGGTTTGGTTAGACTGATCCGAATGGACAAGCAGTTTTACTTCTGTTTAGTAGTATGGATGACTTGTTATGTTACATCTTAACAGTATATCAGGCGACTATGCTTGTCGTAAGAGGCGACTAACGGGATAGGGTGGTCAGGCTTTGGTTGATGCATGGCATCGATCCCAATTGCGTGGATCGATGCTCATGATATTAATCACTGGATTGTCTGGTCAAGACTCGATTATTTACAGAACGCCGCCATATAGCTGGAATATTGCTGAGTGCGGCGTTAAACGACAAACCAATCAATCATCATCATATGAACTCAAACCAGTAATTGTTACGAGTAAACCACATTCCACAACAGTTACTGACACTGGATAAAAAAACAGTACATAGAAAAAGACCAAGTAAATCAACTCATCGTGATCACAATTGATCTTCTTTGAAAGAAAGAATTACAAAAAAGAAACTGACCCAAAAACGTAAAACAAGAGACGAGGAATCTCCGTTATTGATTAGTCCCAGTATTTAAATGTTCTCCAACTACGTGATAATATTTTGAGTATGTGCATCTGTGGTTGTGACAAAAAGACCTTATCTAGTATGATTTTTTTGCCATATAGAGCCCTAAGTATTTTCATTTACATTATCATAACCAAATGCCAAGTGTAAAAAGAATGTGATTATTTATTTGAGTATGTACATCTGCCAATGTTTACATTTGTGCCAGAAATTGGTTCCAATCACTGGATTATCTGGTCCAGACTCACGCCGTCATATGGCTGGAATACTGCTGAGTGCGGCGTTAAACAAGAAACTATTTCTAAATAGACCTACCCCATGCACATGTATCAACTATATTGCCCAATACTCAAAATAAATAATATTGTTTTCCACAACAGCGTTGTGTTATTTGTGGTTAATATAATTATGCTCCTTCATGCCTTTCAGTAACATCATAATTATGCGTTTGTGAGGCATCACATATGGCGGGGAACTTTGATGCCTTGCATCAATGTCTTCTTGTAAGAGAACACATACATCTAATTTCATCACAGAGAGAGAGAGAGAGCGTTGCGCCGGGCCGGGTGTGTGGTATACACGTAAGAGTTACCTCCCTTTAGAAACCGTTTTCTCTGACACTGGTGCACAATTACAGTGAATGTGTTAGCTGAGTCTAACGCAGCTTTAAACAGTTTAAAGTTTATACAGATGTGTGAGGATAGCCCGAATTAATACAGGTCTTAAACTTTTACCACTTTGCTGAAAAACGTTGCTGGTATGGTGCTGACAAACCAAGTATGATAATCAGGGCGAATCGGAAATTCGAACACATGATCATAGGATTCTTGCATACCTAAGGGAGGCAACCTGACAATGCCCAAGTTTACACTCATGCGGTCTGTTCATCTTCTTGTTTTCCCTTCATCTTCCTTGGTGTAAATTAATGACAGCAATGAAATACAAACCTTTCATCTGTATCCAGTTTCTTTATTTCAGTTGATGCCAAATAATTTCAGATTAGTTTCATTATGGAAATATATTCAAATGAAATGAAAACATGAAATAAAATGTAGATGCTGGAGCTGCTTGATGATTGGTCGACATAAAAGGAAAGTTGGGAAGTTGAAAGTATGGAATACTGTAAGGGACATTCTCGCGATCTCGCATTCTCGTGTTTTGGGCATATTTACCTCGTTTCCAAAGGTCGAGATCGCGAGAATGTCCCTCACAGTATTCCATACATGCAGCCTTGTGGATAGTTCTAAAGGATATTATGCACGTAATGAGAGATCATTGGGGGAAAAACTATCACCACCTGTCAATCAAAACTAATAAGTGACCAATCAGGAAGTCCGAATTGATACAGAAACCGCCATTTTGTCCTGCAACTTCAAACCTGTCGGACGTTTATCAAAGTGATAAATATTATTCAGGTCAATCTCCAGGACACTCCTTATTCAAATAAGACGTAAGTGCAATATATATGTACACTGTAATCCTCGATCACATATAGGTCTAAACATTCATGCCGTTAGAAAACGTAAAAGATGGACAAACAAGTGCCTGAACGTTTGACTAATGAATCTATTCGTACACGAAATGAGGACTGAATACGTTTGAACTGGTGACTCACGGTGTGGAAGATATCAACATCTGCCGAATTGTTACATCACTTATTTATATAAGTAAATCTATTAAGAAGGACCCGCTGGCGGTGGGGTAGCCTAGTGGATTAAAGCATTCGTTCGTCACGCCGAAGGCCCGGGTTCGATTCTCCACATGGGTATAATGTGTGAAGCCCATTTCTGGTGTCACACGCCGTAATATTTCTGGAATATTGCTAAAAGCGGCGTACAACCATACTCACTCACTCACTCAAACCCGCATATGTGGATGACAGTGTCCTTCCTTCACGGAATCATCGCCTCCGTGGTCTAATGGTAGAGCGTCCGCCCGGAGAGCGGAAGGTCCGGGGTTCGATCCCCGACCGCATCATACTAAAAGACGTTAAAATATGATACTAGTTTACCCTGTCTGGCGCTCAGCATTAAGGTGCTAAAACAAGGACTGGTCGGCTTGGAGTCAGTATACTGTGTCTGAGTGGGGTATTCATGTTAAACTGCGGCATGGTATCTCAGTGAGCTAGCACTATAAATCGGCCTCAGTCCGGACTAGTACAAGCAGCCACACAAACACACACACACGTACATGCACGTCGCTATATAAGTGCAATAATCTTGGACGCGACGTTAAACCCCATTTCACCTCACCTTCACGGAATCCTCACTGCATAATCATAGGTAATTAGTATTAGCATTAATATGTGTTTATCTCTTGTGTTTCCAATAAGATGGTCTTGTTAATGACACTGAATTGTAATATATAGTTTCAGTAACCTCTCGGAGGTATGCATGTAGTCTCACCTAAACATGTTAATGTTTCTTAAGTTTGACTAACAACGTATCTGTGTACCCTTCACATGTGCGCAACAGATTAACGATTGCGAACATTGTTTCTTGTAAGAAATATGTGCTTTCCAATACTAATTACTCGTAACATTACAATCGAGATTGAGAACTGTCAACATCATTCTTACTGAGAGCGTGTGATAGGTATTTTCGAGGTGCTTCAAAATATCTTACACTGTCAACATATCTTCCTACCATTGTTGATATACCTTCCTCTACACTGATGCTGATGTACCTGACTTACACTGCGATGTCGCCCTGTGGGCTGGTCGTCTGAGACTGTCTGGGACACTGGTCGCCCTGTGGGCTGGTCGTCTGAGACTGTCTGTGACACTGGTCGCCCTGTATGCTGGTCGTCTGAGACTGTCTGTGACACTGGTCGCCCTGTGGGCTGGTCGTCTGAGACTGTCTGTGACACTGGTCGCCCTGTGGGCTGGTCGTCTGAGACTGTCTGGGACACTGGTCGCCCTGTGAGTTGGTCTTCCTGGACTGGTCGCCATAGGGGCTGGTCGTCCTAGACTGTCGGGGAGAATGATCGCCCCCTGGGCTGGTCGTCCTAGACTGTAATGGACACTGGTCACACGGGTGACCTAAAATATGGTCGTCCTAGTCTACCGGGAATACAGGCGCTCCTCTGGGCTGGTCGTCCTGAACTATAGGGGACACGGGTACCTCTGTGAGCTGGTTGTCTCTGCCTTACGGGGAAGAGAAATCATTAAATATGCGTGTCTGTCAAAAATACATTGTGTTAATATCATGAACAAAGCTTACAGATCGGAGACTATATATTCAATAAGGAACGATACTGTATTTATTGATATGTTGTTTTTAATGGTGTTACCTGTAAATACCCCCATTGGTTTTCCGCATTCTTTCCGCAAGAAATGGTACCCGTGAAGTTTCCGGGGTAGAATAGGTCTTCAGCAACCCATGCTTGCTGTAAAAGGTGACTATGCTTGTCGTAAAAGGCGACTAACGGGATCGGGTGGTCAGGCTCGCTGACTTGGTTGATGCATGTCATCGATCCCAATTGCGTGGATCGATGCTCATGATATTAATCACTGAATTGTCTGGTCCAGACTCGAATATTAATAGACCGCCGTCATACAGCTGGAATATTGCTGAGTGCGGCGTTAAACAACAAACCAACCAACCAACCAACCTAAGAAATGGCTGTGCTTATATGCTTTACATCATGAGGAGCGGCAGAAAAAATCGTTAATTTGTCTTGGAACAATCGTTAAAAACATGAAGGGATGTATTTCCAAGTTTATTTCATTTTCATGTGGAATTCATTGTTATCTAGAGATCAGTAGTTATATTATAGTTTATATGCATTTTTCATCCAAAACTGGCTCCCACAGGAGATATCGCTTGGATGAGATCAAGCGTTATTACCCACGTGGTGAAGATACAGGTGGTAAGATACTAAATCCGTACGTCACACGTGTGTCGTACAAGGTTGACCTTGTTTTATTCGTTTTGATTGGATAACCGTGACCTCTGTCACACCGGGACTACTTTTTTCATTCATAAAAAAATCGCGAGACGTCATTCATTTTGCGATTACAAGGCAGAACTGAAGAAATTCATGAGAATGAGAGATATTTACAAACACTGTATTAAACCAAATAAGATAGTCACACGCATCAAATTCGGTTTGCATTCTATATAAGTTATGCATAGAGCTTCTACAGACATATAATCGAGCTAGATCTGTAAATCGATTTACAATGTACGACTGCCGATCGAGCGCGTCCCTTGAGCGTGACGCACCCGTCCACTTTCGCAACTTTCAAATTGATTTAACGTAAAAGGATAAGCGTGTTTAAACTATCTGGACAGATATCGAGACTTACTTGGGATGATCCGGTTGTGCCATCGGTGTCCCCTTTGAAGCGTATTTTGTGGCGCTGTTTCGGGAGGTGTTGTTCATGAATGAACGTACACGACAGCACGACCAGATCACTTAAAGTTCACAGTTCCGATACAAATCATTCGAAAACTCCGTGGAAGTGTGCCTGGCCTCTGATTTTGTGGCCCCAAACATCCCAAATGTGAAAAATAACATTCCCTATCTCTAGCGTAAAACGCTGTGAGTGGATCGCGGTTGTCTTTTCTTATTCCAGTGGCGACCTTGCCCTTCGATCGTTCGAAGCTGTCATTGACATGAAGGCAGATTTGAGTTAGTTGATTTTCACGTCTTCAGTAAAGGGTGGTACAGTTAACATGAATGTCTTTGGCGAACAGTCTGATTTCCCTCTTCCAAAATGGTACGGACATGATATAAATTCAGCTGATGGATCAAGGAAACCGAACCATTTTGATTGCACAGACGGGACCACGGCAGTGCGAGCGACTGTTGGTCCGATATTCAAAGCGCGGCGCTAATGTGACATCTCAAATTTTCTTATCGGTGTCCCGCGTACTAACAACATTGCGCTTGAATTACCATAAGTTGAAGACTTTCTTCCAAAAGCATCTTGAGGGTCGGTGCTGGTTTGTTTGCAAACAGAACAGCAGGCGCATGTTGTTAATGTGTATGCATAAACATGTCAACAATGCCCATATTTGGTCATATATCAATATTCATGCGCAACCAGATTTTGCAACCGGTTTCAGTTTGGTCTGTCAACGAACGAAAGTTGTTATGTATTTACACTTTAATATATATTTAACGTGGGTAATAAATAAAATACCACACTCATTCTCGTTAGATACCATTTTTACGAAACTCGTGAACTTTCTATGGTATCTGACCTCGCTTTCGCTCGGTCAGATACCATAGAAAGTCCACTCGTTTCGTAAAAATGGTATCTGACGAGAATGAGTGTAGTATTCTCTATATATCTACACTGTAGATATAGCTGCAATGAAATTTCATCACAATGCTTTGCAGACCATTGTGACGTCACTGGTTACCATGACGCCACAATCAAATGGCATCACTAATGGCTCTGCTACTGAAGCTGTTTGCAGTACTTTTTACACTGAAGACACTGCTAATTACTGTCTACAAATTGAAAAAGTTGAAAGAACACATAGATTTAGAAAATATTTTCGAAATGGTACCCGTAACATTCAACGTACATGATAGTATTAAGAGTGAGTGAGTGAGTGAGTTGGGTTTATCGCCGCTTTTAACAGTATTCCAGTTATATTATAAGCCCAAAGTGATGCAGGTCTCAGACGTTTACCACTTCGGTGAAACCCACGAGCACGGGTATGGTGCTGACAAACCTAGAAACATAATCGGGGAGAACCTGGATTCGAACCCACAATCATAGGTTTCTGGCGTGCCCAAAGGGACGCAACCCTGCACAGCGAATCGCGGCGCCTCAGACGACTGGGCCACCTGTGCCCCTTCTTTAATTAGTAACCAAAGTTCCTGAGAATATCCGCAATGTAAACACAAATGTGAATACGTCACTGGAATGAGTGAGAACCACATTTGGAATGGAACTCGAGTCTGTGGCATGCTTAGCGAACACTTTTACTGCAAGAACACCCTTGGCAAAAAAACAAAACAACGCCACTGATTCAAAAAGTTTGTTGTTTGAGACATCCGACGGACATGGCAACTTTACAGCAGAGAGCACATCAACAATGACCATATAGGTCCCATATGATATATTTCAACTAAAATGAAGATTCCGGGGTAAAATAGGTCTTCAGCAACCAATACTTGCCGTAAAAGGCGACTATGCTTGTCGTAAAAGGCGACTAACGGGATCGGGTGGTCAGGCTCGCTAACTTGGTTGATACATAAGGTGATCTTGGTTATTGGTGTATTGTGACGTGGCTTGTGAGCTTGGGGTGCTGTTTGCTGTTTGCTGGATAAGTGAGCTTTATATTGGTGTTGTATGGTTGAGTGGGCTTGAAGGCGCGGACGTCGGAGAAATGGCTTTTGGCTGTTGAATTTGGATCCCGATCCTGTTTTATTTTGTTTGTGTTGTATTTAGAATATTTTTAAAATTTGGATGTGGGAAGGTCTAAAAGCGTTTTGTGATGCCTGTATTTGATATAAATGAGGCAATAGCGTCGAAAATGTTTTGAGGTTGTCTGTGGGGAAAAGTTTGGAAATGCTGTGATGATAGGAAGAAGGGATAGACGTGAAAAGTTGTGAACGCTGGGTGTTGTAGACAGGACAGTTGTTAAAAATGTGGTCTAGGTCCTCGGGTGTGTTGCAGTGATTACAGTTTCCATCTGTGTGTCTATTTTGTTTGAAGAGATTGTGATTCAGTGCCACTGATGATTCTTGTTATTATTTGGTCCATGTGTGTGTGTTTACTGTAGTTGAGACATTTTATGTTGGGCTTGGTATAGAGGGTTTTGATCCAATGGGTGTTTGCGTTTTATAGAGTTTGGTTGTAGTTTTGGATGTTGATAGATTTTTTGAAGAGGTTTTTAATTTCTGCTTTGGATGTGTGGTGGCTGTCTTGACTGATGTATGGGCTGTTTGATTTCCTGGTATGTTTGAGTGTCCCGGGGACCATAGAAGGTGTATATGTCTGTTGCATGTGTTGAGTTGATTGTCTAGGTGTATTATGTTGTTGATTAGGTCCGGTCTGGTTTTGGAGTGTTTGTTTTTGGCTTGTTTTTGGAAGGTAATTTCTTCTTTATTTAGATAGAGTTTTGGGGGAGTAGTTTTGCATGTGTAATTTTTTTAATAGTATGCCTATTGTTTTTTAGTATTTATTTGGAACCCCCATTTGAACGCCCAGTTTTGGATGTTATTGAGTGCAGACTGTAGTTTTGTTTTTAATAAATTAATTGAGTTTGATGACGCCCAGAGGGAAATATCGTCTTCAAATTTTGCTGTTGTTATTTTTGTTTTGGTGTAATTTGGAAATATATCATCGATCATGAAGTTAAAAAACGTGGGCGAAATTATGCTGCCTTGTGGGTTCCGTTTTCAATTGGGTGTGAGTCTGATAGTGTTTGGTGGGATTTAACTGTGATTTTTCTGTCTTTAAGGAAAGAGTGTATGAAATTTACTATTCTCCCATTGATATTTGATTTTTGGAGTTTTTGAATTAGGCCGTCATGCCAAACCATATCATAAGCTTTGCTGAATATCAAAATGGCCATGGTGTATTGTTTTGTGGTTTGCGCTGTTCTAATGTCATGTTCAAAATGTAAAATATGATCTAAAGTGTGTCTATTGTTTGTGAAGCCGCTCTGGTCAGGGCTCTGTAGTTGGTTTTGGGAGATGTGTTTTTTAAGTCTATTATTGATGATAGTTTCCATAATTTTGCGAGGGATGTGAGGGAAATGGGTCTAAAAGAATCGGGGTCGTTTGGGGGTTTACCTGGCTTCAGGACTGGTATGACTTTTGCATGTTTCCATGTTTTGGGGGTTGTGCCTGTTGACCAATTGTTGTATAGTTGTAGTAGAGTGTTTTGCATGTTGGGTAGTATTTTGTTTAAAATAATGTAAATTTGTTATCTAGTCCTGTGGCTGAGGCTGTGTTTTTGTTTTTAAGTACATGTGTAGGTTCATGTATGTTAATGATCTTGTTGATGGGGAGGGTGGTCATGACGGGTTGTTTCTGGTAGGTGGGGTGTTGTTTGATGGTTGTTTGGAAGGGGGCTGGGCAGGTGGTGGAGCTGCTGATTTTAGCAAAGTGGGAGACCATGTGGTTTGCTTTATCTTTATTAGTATTTTGATTTTGGAAGTTGGGATTGTAAAGTTTTTTCATGACACATTTAATGGCTTTAAGTTTGTTCCAAATTGTTCGCGAATTATTTTTATTAATTTTGAGTAAGCGACAGACTTGTTCCCAATGTTGTTTTCTGGCGGATTTGATAGCTTGGTGAGTTTGATGGCGAAGGTCTAAAACTTCTTGTAATTTAGATTTATCCCTTTTACTTTTATTAACGGCTCTTTTTCTTTTATTTCTTAAGTTTGGGATTTCAGCACTCCACCAGGGTGTGGGGTTGTGGTGGGGGGACTGTTTGGTGGTTGAGATGCATTTGGTTGCGATGTTGTAGAGTGTGTTGGTGAACTTGCAGTTGAAAGTATCGATGTTGCTGTTGTATATTGTGTTGGGTTTGTTTGTTTACATAATTTGGTGAATAGCTGCCAATCTGCTTTGTGGTAGTTAAAGTTGGTTTGTTGAGTTTGTGTTGTATTTACTGTGTGGTTGAATGTGATTTTTATTTGGGCGTGGTCACTTCCCCATGTATCCTGGTGGACTTCCCAGTTGACCTTGCTGGAGAGTTTTTTCTGTGGCTAAAGTTATGTCTGTTGCGGTGGGGATTTGGAGGTGAATGATGGGGTATCGGGTAGGTTGATTGTTATTGAGGGAAATGAGGATAGTTTTGTTAATCCATCCTGTAATTAGGTTACCATATTTATCGGCATATCTTTTAGTTCCCCAGAGCGGGTTATGAGCATTGAAGTCCCCCAATAGAAGGGTGTTAGTGGTAAGAAAATTAGTTAGTACGTTGAGGTCGTCAATTTTTTAGTGTGGTAAATATTTATGATTCTGAGATTAGTGTTGTTAATGTTAATATCCATGGCTAATGTTTCAAGATTGGGAGTGGGGATGGAGATAGTGGTATGGTGGAGACCGTCAGCAATGTAGATGCTAGGGCTCCGTGGGGGCGGGGTATTTGGTGGTTTAATGGTAAAAATATTTTTAGTGGAAAGAAGTGTTTCTTGGAGAGCTATGATTTGGGGTTGAATTTTGCGATTAGCTATAAGAGCTTTCAGTTCGTGCCCATTGGGTCGGAGTCTGTTGCAGTTCTATTCTAGTAGAGTCATGATAGAGGTTATTGGTTAGTATTGGCGTTTAGGTTGTTGAGGTGGTTGTGCTGGGAGGTTAGTGGGTTGCTGTTGTTTTTTTTGGGGGGGTTGTTGTTTTTTTTGTAGGTTAGTGTTTTAGTTTAAGGTAGGTGGTTTGGAGTGTTGCATAGGATTTTTGGTATACTTTGGTTTTTGTGGCGAGTGTATGGAGTTTTTTTATGGTTGTTTGTTTGAGCAGAATGGCAGCTATTATGAATTCGACTAGTTTGCTGGTGTAGGAATGGAGTTTTTAGGGTGTGATGTTGGCAGGGGGGCTGTCTTTAGTTGTTAGCCAGGAAGTGTTTTCTGTGCTTGGTAATGTAGTGTGGGACTGGCCTGGTGCCTTTAGTCGTTGGTGTGTTTGGTGGTGGGTGGCTGTTCTGGTTGTTGTTTATAGATTGTGATTTTTGTGGGATGTTGAGGTGTTTGGGAATTGTTTAGGTGTTTGTGGGAGCAGTGTGGAATGTTGGGGTAGGTAGGAGTGTTTTGTGTGTGGGTGCTGTTGGGGGGGAGGGGGGGGGGGGGGAGGACGTGGCATATGGGTTTGAAGGGGGAGGGTCTGAGTGGTGGGGGAGGGTGAATGTCGGCAGTTGTTGTTTGGGCGATTGTTTGGAATTGTGTTTCAGGTTTGTTGTTTGGTGGTGCATGATGGGTGTTTTTGGTTGGTTTTTGTTTGGGGGGTGGGGGGGGTGGTGGGGGGGACGGACTTAAGGGATGAGTTTAGTGAGTGGTCTGTGTACGGGTAGGGCGAATCCTCCTGGTCGTCTGAGTAGTATTGTAGTAGGGGGATCGTGGCAGGTTTTTGGTAAGTCTGATTGTTTAAGATTCTTGTTGTATTCTTGGTAAGTGTTTTGGGTTGATGTGTGGCCTTCGGCGTTACAGTTTACACAATAGGAATGACCAGGAACATTCTTGGATGGTGTGGTTTTCTGATCCACACTTGGGGCGGGGGGGGGGGGGGAGGGGGGGGTTACAATCTGAAGATTCGTGTTGAAATGAGTGGCAGTCGATGCATTGGGGAGTTTCTTTTCGGATGGGTGGACTTTTTAATTGAGGGCGCCGAAGGTGATGTGTGTTGGAAGTCAGTCTGGGGAAATCAGGTAGGGGAAATCAATAAACATGCAGGTTTGTCACAAAATGTGTGCGATAATATCATGAATAAAGCTTACAGATCTGACACTTTATATTAGTTACCAAAAATATTGTTTTGGTTAATGTGTTGTTTGTTACTGTTGTTACCTGTAAATACCTATCACCCCCATGGGTTTTCCCCACATTTTCCCACGAAATGGGACCCGTGAATATTCCGGGGTAGAATAGGTCTTCAGCAACCCATGCTTGTCGTAGAAGGCTACTCACGGGATCGGGTGGTCAGGCTCGCTGACTTGGTTGATGCATGTCATCGATCCCAATTGCGTGGGTGGATGTTCATGATATTAATCACTGGATTGTCTGATGCAGACTCGATTATTTAGACCGCCGTCATACAGCTGGGATATTGCTGAGTGCGGCGTTAAACAACAAACCCACCAACCAACCAATTAAACAGCATCTGAGGTTCAGAAGACAAGACTTGGACGGTATACTGTGAACCGATGAGTACAAGTGTCATCCGGCGCCTAAAAGAACGTTTTAGCGTCCCTTGCTTTACTCAACGACGTCAGTTTAGGGGTGGAAGTGGAATGTTATTTGGAGGCATCACAACTTTAATTTGAATTGCCCTACGCTACCGGGGCGACATCGTTCGAGATCATGTTCTATAATTTGTGCGAATGCAGGAACGTAACGTCAAGTTTCAGCGTAAGTAATCCCGCCCACGTGTTTTCGAGGCAGCATAACATTGCTGCAATGCCATAGCCGGCTTTCCAGACCCGGAATTGCATCAGACATCAGTCTTGTAGCTGATGAGTCAAATTTGGAAAAGACCTCCACATGTCTACCGTAAACCTTTTTGAAAGCTTAACTGAGGCCGTGAATGTTGAAACCTCGATCAAACAACGTTTGAGCAAGGTCGTAAGACGCTTTTTTATTTTCGATGAAAGACTATGCTCGATTGTATCTAAAAACGTTGTAAACGAAAAAAACGAAATGCAGACACAAAGGCTGCAGCTGCTTATATATCAAAGGGAAAGTTGACTATTGATAGGCTGAAGTCATATGTCTTGTGGAGAGGTTTTTTGTCAGTGTGAATCTTTATACATATATCTAAATATGAAACAGAAGGGGCGGTGTCTCTGGTTTATAATATGTCTAGTTCAAGTTGGTATATCAGTAGAAGGAAATTGCCTATTTGATTTTTATTGACCGATATCAGATCATCGACATACCTTAATCTTAAGTAACATTTCTTCTCCAAATTACCTTGTTTTGAGTTTGCCAACGCAGGAAAAATAACATAAAAACACCTGAATAGCAAAATGTACCTGATCACAAAGTTCCTGATGTTCTTACAAAGTGTTGCAATAGTTACAAAGTGTTTAAAGGTAATTCAGCCAAATTCTATATTCCCCGCAAAATTTCGTTTGGTCAGGTGATAAATATCGGTCAACTCAGTTACATCGATTTGTGCAATATTTTCGCCGACTGGCGCACCAAAAAACTGATATGTGTCTGTTGACACAATATTAGTTCACCCATGTAAAGCAAATGATGACAAATGACTTATAACTGTGTTTGTTTTCATGCTATTTGATTTGTGTGACGTAATTAGGTACTTCCGTCTTTGCACAAATAGTTTATATTTGGAAATAGTTTTCCTCCTGCCTGTGTAGATTTAGATTACTGTATATATATAAATATTTGTTTATATCTTATTAACTATTTCTTAGCGGTATGACTTGCGTCAGAGCAACATGTTGTTTGCTACACGGAATAAGTTTTAAGTAAATAACGAGTTAATAGAAATAAACAGAACTCTAAAATTCGTTCAGTGCTATCTATTTTCTTTACACTGAACAATGTTGCAACCAAATAAATAGATACGCAGCAGGATGTGTGTTTTGGCATCATAGAAATTTTCTTTTCGTAAATGTGCAAAATAATGTCATTTAATTGTTAGGTATATGTTGAGGTTACAATTATTGACATACTCATACTTATGTATGAAGGATATATATGGAATAATTTGGTGTGGTAACCAGGATTAGCTGTTACACAATTGTAAGTTCCCCTTCTCAGAAGAAGTAAGTTGTTTTCAAAGCATAATCATAATCACACAAACCATATATACCTGCTTACGCTTTCACGACGGAAGGAGTTGAACAAAGGTTTTGCTAAATGCTTGGTCACTTAAATGCAAAGTTGCTTAATAAGGTCAATTTGATATTGCTGGCATCTCACGTTCGTCTTGGCGATAAGGAAGTTCATCTAAGATCAACGCTAGAAATTCAATATTTGTGTGTCTACAATACTAATATTTACATTCCATGTTCTATGGGAGTTATTTTTGCAAATAATACCTAACTCAAAATGTAAATGTCCGCCGTGATATTGTTCATATTTTGATATCAAGTAATTTATTTTGTTTGCAGGTTGGCTTTTTATTCCTAATATATTTTGTTTAAACAACAAAAATTATAAGTAAACAGAAACCAAACAGTCATGCAAGAACCGGTAATTAGTTATGGCAACCACGACAAAGTCAAATCAAACGTCGAGTGAATAAACACAAAGTTATATACTTTGCTGCAGCGGCGTAACACTTCTCATGACGCACTGGTATCGGACAGGTAAGTGAATATATAGTTCTGCTCAAGGTGTGATCACCATGTTGTTGAATAATAAGGTTCATTTAAGCTTATTAGATAGGAATTCACCTGTCGCTTTCATCTTGGCGTTTTGGTGTAGAGTATCTGACCCAATGAGGTTTAACTTTGATATACACTTTATTTTTTATATTTGAATAAGAAGACACTATTCCGATAACGAAAACCAAGAGACAAATATTACTTTAAACAATGGGTGTTCAGGTCCTCTCAAGCTAAAAGCCTTGTAGTTGTATGTGGATCTGCGGCGCTCTGAGCCTATGCATGGAAAACGAATCAACATTTGTGTTAAGCAAAATTAAATGGTTTTGTCATATAACATATGCACATGTTTCCTCTATCCAATCACAATGCCGAAATTATATGATGCCGTGGATTCAGCTTAGATAATGTTGATACTAGTGAGTGAGTGAGTGAGTGAATTTAATTTTACGTCACGTCGGCAATATTTCAGCCATAATGTGACTTGAACAAGTTATACAATATTTTTTTTTTTAAATGTCGCTGAAGGACAGTATAATTACTAGCAATATATCACAGTTTGACTTTAGTTGTAGTTGTAGAACATTAAAAAACTATTAATGGGCAATACGATACGATATAATAATGGGGCTATAGGTCGCCAGCAACACAGGTAACGGCACCATTCTGCGGACTAAGGAGACTTACGGTACCTCTACGGTAGATACAGATATTCTTTAATTGAGGTGGTCTTACATACCCTCTCAGGGGGGACAATAATCTTATAATCTTTAACCCCCATCGAGGGCATAGACACGAACAATCTCAGTTAATAATCATACACTACCGATTTATAAAATACATAACCTTTTACATACAAAATTGTGAATTAATTCAATATCGTTTACAAAGTGAATGATTAAACGTGAAATGACAATGCTAAAAAGGTCCTTAACTGTTTTGACACTGAAATATCTATCTATTCCTTGTAATGGAAAGATCAATACAATCAAGGTTGATAATTGTGTCACGCCTCTGTCGCCCACATCAATATGTAGTCAACAGCTACCGTCGTCAACTTAGACATAAACATAACAATAATTCATATTTACATATTGTCTGCACAAATACAGATAATTAAAAAAATTAAATTAAAGTATATGGTGTGTGATCATGAGTGAGTAAGTTCAGTTGTGGGGTAGTTTAACGCCGCACTCTGCAATATTCCAGCTATATGACGGCAGTCTGTAAATAATCGATTCTGGACCACACAATCTAGTGATTAATATCATGAGCATCGATCCACTCAATTAGGATCGATGACATGCATCAACTAAGTCAGCAAGCCTGACCACCCGATCCCGCTATGGCCTTTTACGACATGCATAGTCACCTTTTACGGCAAGTATGGGTTGCTGAAGACCTATTTTGCCCCGGAATCGTCATGACCGTGACCTGAACATGTTATGCATTTATGTAATGAATATATCATGCGTACAAAGGACAGTACAACAACCAGCAATTTAAAGTATGTTTATTTGATAACATATAATGTCATTGAGAGAAGGGTAATACATTTCAAACATCGGTTTCTTTGGATATATTTATGTTCATTAATCAGACTTTTTTTGTAAACGTATTGTAATTTGGACAATCTAATGTGTATACCACGTCCCATGTTTCGACATATAAGGTCGGCCGCTGTGATATTTCTCAAAATGCATTTCGTTGCACTGTCTACGTCATCGTCTCCAGATCACAGGATTTATGAAGCTAAAAACATGTATGACACCTCAATGTGTTCAAGAGACTGTGGCGGTATTGAAAATCAGATGTATGATAAGTACCCAGGAAATAAGTTTTAAAATGACATTAGGTGTATGCGTATAATTGCGTGAGTACATTTGGGCCGTTTGTTTGCATTCTGCGATATACATGTTTTGACCTAGATCTTGAGTATATTGCCCTTTCAACTTCTCTTAAATAGGTTTTAAGGCGTCAACATTTATCTTGTCAATGGACATATTTCATCATCAGATTTTGTAATGTGGCTGCCGTTGTTCAAATGATATAAGGGTAACGGTATTTTTCAGGGCATTCGCATTTGCAGAAGCCCGAGGTCTTAGTCGGAAAGACTGAGGGCTTCTGCAAATGGTAATGCCCTGAAAAAAAGCGTTACTGTTATTATAGCTACAATGTATGGAATTTGTTATTAAAAAAAATAAACAACAACATCGGTTTTGAAACATTAACTGGACTCAACACGAATGCCACTGACACACATTTACAAATATGGAAGCGTCATAGAACAAACCAGATGACGTCACTATCAAACGATGAGGTCACCTAGCAACGGGCGTGATAATGGTCCGTCGTCAAGCAATATGAGGGCATTATCAAGTTACGGTGGCCCGCTCATTTCTGATAACATGCGGGCGGTTTAATGATAATTCTATCCATTTTAGCTATAATATATATGATGACATAATACTATGCTGAAAACACTCGAAATTGAGTGTATATTTCTCAGTTTTAATTGAAACTATCTGAACATCAATGCTGAAAGCCTTTGTTGACACCCGTAACTGTTGACAACACATGCAGGTGAGAGGTTGGTTGGTTTGTTGTTTAACGCCGCACTCAGCAATATTCCAGCTATATGACGGTGGTCTGTAAAATAATCGAGTCTGGACTAAACAATCCAGTGATTAATATCATGAGCATCGATCCTTGCAATTCGGATCGATAACATTCATCAACCAAGTCAGCGAGCCTGACCACCCGATCCCGTTAGTCGCCTCTTACGACAAGCATAGTCGCCTTTTACGGCAAGCATGGGTTGCTGAAGACTTCTTCTACCCCGGATCTTCAGGTGAGAGGTCCAACCACAAATGGCCAATCGGTATATTGCGACTATAGAAACTGATGTCGGTGCTTTACGTGCGGTATGTTGTTATTGTTTTGGACAAAAAATATTATGAGCAATATGGCTTCCACGCTGGTCCTGAGATAAATCGATATATTATTTTGATGGCCTTCATATGTAACGGGGGCGGTCGAGTAGCCTAGTGGTTAAAGCGTTAGCTCGTCACATCGAAGACCCGGGTTCGAATCCCGACATGGGTACAATGTGTGAAGCCCATTTCTGGAGTCCCCCGCCGTGAAATTGCTGGAATATTGCTAAAAGCGGCGTAAAACTACACTCACTCACTCACTCACTCACTATCTATTCGATACACAATGACCTCTAAATGAGTGAGTGAGTGAGTGAGTATGGTTTTACGCCGCTTTTAGCAATATTCCAGCAATATCACCTCTAAATGATCACCTAGTAGATCAAAGATGACTAACACCTGATCGTCAACCCATGAAGACCCGGGGTAGACATAAAGAGTCTCACCCGAGTGTCTTGTGATATGAAGTATATCAAAACGAGCTGATCAAAGTGGAAAAACTCCGAGGTTTGCTGGAATATTGCTAAAAGTGGCGTAAAACCAAACTCACTCACTCACTCATATGTAATGTATTTTCAAATCGATCATTTCTGTAATTTTTCTGTGTAAAGCACTCATCCTTCGTGAATCGGCCTTTGTTTTTGTTTAGATTGTATTCTGACTGATGAGAGGAATAGGTTATTCGCATCATCACAGTTGTATTGCAACACCTTTGTTGTTTGTTCATTGTTTAATGCCTCTGGGATTATTAAACACACAAACATTTTCACTGCATGTAAAAAACGCGTGAGATTGTCGTGAAATATACAAGGAAAACGTTGTGTATAATAACATACTGCAGATAGCGTCACGAGAACATTAGGTTCTAGTCAGGTCATGTTTTCCTCAGGATTTTTTTCTGAGGACATTGTTACCTCGGAATGCCCTAGGAGTTGTGTATGTTATTACAATCTCCTCTAATAGGTGAAACTCTTTTTCGCAGTGATAGTTTATTTGTTGCTTCTGTTTTCCTTACACTGACACTGTCATCATGAATTCATGTTTTATGGACATCAAAAGCTTGTTCTGTTCCGAAATCGGTCTTTGTTTGCGTTCATGTCTCATTTCCAATGGTAGTCAGTGAACGTGTGTTCCAGTATATTTGTATTGCATTGTTTCCCATATTTGTTATGCATATGAACACAGAATCCCCATTTTATTTCATTTCAGATTGCTGTTTATAGCGTCCATAAGTCCATAACGTCCATAAACTTCTCCTCACTATGAAGACGCTAATTCAAGCATGTCTGATACTAGTTGTACACACTTTGGTCATCTCTGCAAAAAGGAGACGACTTCGCTTCATTAATTGTCCATTGGCAAGAACTAACAGTGACTTATTGACAGTCGAACCAGCACGAAGCAGGATTGAATGCTCTGTGATCTGCCTGAATGACCCACACTGTCTGTCAGCCTCCTACTGCAAGGCCACTGATGGCTACACGTGTCAGTTGAGTGGGTTTTATGCAGGCGGAAGCTGTTCTGGGCTTGATGAGGGCGTCTGTAGTCAGACAGCAATTGTAAGTTTCAGTGATCAGAACTGGCAGACTGCAACACAAAACTGTCATATGTCTACAATACATATCAGCAACATTAAACAATACTGATGTAACCAAAACCTTAGAAACAGCTTCATTAATTTGTGGTCACGCTGCCACGGAGGGACAAAAAGCAAAACGAAAACACACAGACCGCAGCTTCCCAAACTGGGCATCAATGCATTGGTGTTGATTTGCTTCCTTTACCTTCATCAGTGTTATAATATTAACGTACATATGATTGGGAGTGGGATTATTTTCGCGCATTAGTTCCTTGAAGTCAATATGGAATGTATATTTAAAGGATTCGCGTGATATATATATACATGTGTAAAATTATGTTATTCGGGACTATGATTTGGGTTCAAAGCCACTCGTGACAATATACCCGTTATATGATTTTTTTTTTAAATTTTAACTGTTGTTCAACGCCCTCAGCAATATTCAAGCTATATGACGGCGGTCTGGACCAGAGAATCCAGTGATTCATATCATGATATCATTTACAGAAGATCCAGTTAGAGAATAGGTCTTCAGCAACCCATGCTTGCCGTAAAAGGCGACTATGCTTGTCGTAAAAGGCGACTAACGGGATCGGGTAGTCAGGCTCGTTGACTTGGTTGTTGCATGTCATCGATCCCAATTGCGTGGATCGATGCTCATGATGTCAATCACTGGATTGTCTTGTCCAGACTCGATTATTTACAGACCGCCGTAATGTAGCTGGAATATTGCTGAGTGCGGCGTTATGTAAGAAACAAACAAACCATACACACTGACCACCCAGTCCCTAACATACGTCAATGTTGACACAGTAACTTTGTTATCCTACAGGTGAATCCTTGTGAGAATGCAGGGACCTTCAATCCCCAAAACAGGACATGCCACTGTGTTGAAGGCTTTGTCGGAGAGTACTGCCAAAGACGCTACCGAGGTGCGTGATTCTTACATACCTTTATTATTTTTTACACAAACGCTCATTATTACAAGTTATATATGTTGATCTTCTAGTCTTGAAACATGCATGCTGAACGTGAAAGCAAGCAATCGATTCGTGACGTATTAATTTCAAATGATGCATTTATCAAGCCCCTCGTGTTATTAGCTCTGAATGTGACCCGTGAAGATCCGGGATAGAAGAGGTCTTCAGCAACCCATGCTTGCCGTAAAAGGCGAAAATGCTTGTCGTAAGAGGCGCCAACGGGATCGGGTGGTAAGGCTCGCTGATTTGGTTGATGCATGTCATCGGTCCCAATTGCGTGGATGGATATTCGTGATATCAATCACTGGATTGTCTGGTCCAGATTCGATTATTTACAGACCGCCGTCATATAGCTGGAATATTGCTGAGTGCGGCGTTAAACAACAAACAAACCAAAACCAAAACTACGAGCAACAACTGCCGTGGGGCTTTAATTGCAATTCAGTTAACGGTTACTATTTCAACACATTGCAGATTGCTCGAAAGCACCAGGAGGGAATCGAGTTTACCTCATTCAACCGTTTGGGTCCGACTATATCTTTGAATGGAAGTGTTATCAAGGCAACTACAGTGTGACCGAACTGTTGTTTACAACAAACTATAACTATACCCATACGTGGCAGGCGATAAAACATGGCTTGCCCCAAACGCCAGGAATTTATTTCTTTCTCGGCCTTGAAAGGCTCAACCAGTTGACAAAAACAGGGCAGGTACGATATGTTCGTGTCAATGCTTATGTTAGGGAAGGAAAAGGGTGTCCTATGGTACAGAAACGTCCGTGTGGACTCAGAAGCAGATGGATATGCATTGCACTTGGATTACTTTGAAAGGGAGGATCGGAACAATGACCTCAGCACTATTTTTCAAGATGGGTTCGGGGGTGCGAGTGAGGTAGACAAGAACTTGAACGGAGCTCGATATGGAACATATGACAATGACGTCAATGGTTGTGCCAAACTGAAGAATATTGGGTGGTGGCACAATCCACTAGGATGCATGGCGATGAACATTGCCCCAAATGGAATCTTTTGGCCAGTTATCCGAAACGGAACAATAGAAAATGAGTACATGGATATTTTCAAAATTGGGCTGAAGGTTGTACATTTTTATGAGGAAGATGATCTTGTGCTTTGAAATGATTAGTCCTACTGTATTGTATGAGAGGATAAGATACATGCGTACTAATAACGTAGACTTTGTGAATAGTGACTGAAGCCAGTAGCTAATATGAACTATGAAATAGTGAGTGAGTGTGTTGGGTTTAACGCCGCTTTTAACAGTATTCCAGTTATATCGCGGCGTGTCAGCTTAATGTGGGAGGAAAGCCCGAAGTGATGCAGGTCTCAGACGTTTATCACTTCGGAGAAACCCACGAGCACGGGTATGGTGCTGACAAACCTAGAAACATAATCGGGGCGAACCGGGACTCGAACCCACAATCATAGGTTTCTGGCGTGCCGAAAGGACGCAACTCTGATTTCAAAACATTCTTAACAATGGGAAAGTGTCTGATAACATCTCACACGGTATTTGATGCAATACATCACAGTGTCAATTGCATGTAAAAAGTAATCGGAACGGGTATTTTAATAATAAAAGAAAGAGATTCTTTGAAGTAAGTGAGCGACTGACGTCACGAAAAACACAATCCCAGACAAATAGTGCTATTGCTACTGTAGACCACCTGGATGAAGTGTCAATAATTATATAAAATGTCAAAACAAATATATGACAAGAAAAGGTGTTAGCGTTGATATTCAAACATTGAATGCATAAATACTGAACCAAAACACTATAAAATCAAATGTCTTGAACAAAATATGTCTTCATAAGGAAGGGTGGTCAGGCTCGCTGTCTTGGTTGATGCATTCATCGTATCCCAGTTGCGTGGATCGATGCTCATGAAGTCAATCACTGGATTGTCTGGTCCAGAATCGATTATTAGCAGACCGCCGTTACATAGCTGGAATATTGCTGAGTGCGGCGTAAAACAACAGACCAAACTAATGGGTAGATGACATAGGTCATTGCTCCTAACTTCAGTCAGTGTTGGTCTGTTTACAGGCCGCCATCTGTAGCATCTCAACATGGGTGCCCTACCTCATTGCATGGCATCCTGAAAGTGATGGTTAATTACGGTTTAAATATCACTGTAAAGGATGAACATCTCGATGAGTCAAGTGCAGTTTAGCTGCACCATCAGCCACTGCAACGAACAAACGACGATGCCCTATTGGTCAGCTATACATTTAAATTTCATTTCCCAAAATGTATGGATGATCAGTTGCTTAATCTGGAAGCATGAAACGTTTTTGGCATATGTCAAGAACGTTGGGCTGAATACATATATTCCGTTTTTAAACTTTCTCATTTTGACAATTCTCTAAAATATTTTCCAGATTCGTTGTTCGATTTTAAGATATCATATGAAACTGTCGACCTGAGGACGCTGCACTTCAATGTCAGTCTTAATGGTCCAGTCGTTTCAGAGTCGAAAGATGTATGCAGACGAAAAAGACGGACATGAGTAAGGTGAGCTAAATATGAAAAACAACGGTATGTGTTGTTTTGGTTGAACCCTTCAACAACAATGTGTTTCGTTTGTGTTGCTTTTGATTTTTCCAGAATTAAGCACACATTCTTAAGTGAAACTTCTCACGAGAGAAAAGGATAACATTGCTTTTCAGAGGAAAATATTCAGATTACGATCGGTATGGCACGTATATAGTTTGAGATAACGCATGACCTGACTTCATACTTCGGAGGAATTTGGCAATAATGATCAGTATTTGTATTCTTGGGGCCATTTCTGTGGCTTCTGGGTTTGAAATAGGAAAATCAGCTTCAAGCTTCGTTATGCCTTCATTCTCTTCACCTGGTGGAATCAACTCTAACACAGAAGGTAACAAATCCCTTACATTCGTGTATACTCGCCTTTTCCCGTTACTCTCGGACAGCAACGATTGTACTATTAACCGCATTCCGAACAATCCCTCCGTATATATACAGAACAAAAAAATAAATGCGTGGTATATAGTCAATAATACTTGGCATTATTGTGAACTTTGCAGATGCAAATGGAATGTTATTATGACGAAGACTCGCTGTATGATCTGTTACCAAAGGTTGCGGGCACATACATTTACAATATCGTGAAGTAATTATATATATTGCCCAGCATTGACCGAGAATGCTTATTGAAACACTCTTTCAGAATTGTAAGGCAATGACACCAAACATTGTTACTCGTCTATACATGTATGATCTGAGTAATCTGTAATTTTAAATATATTACCTAATTTTAGCATTTTTTGTGACACAACACCACACAGCTTCTGTAGAGCAATATTTGTGAAACTAATTCCTCTGTATAAGTTTCGTTTAAGAATTAGTTTATTAAAGACGAGCTCCACTCTAACCGGTGTGTCGCGTGGCATCACATAAATATAAAAAATTGCCTTCACACAAAGTCAGTGATCTAACCCACTCAGCCACTGAGGCAGCTGGTAGTTTAGATCACTTACTTTGTGTGCTGGCATAGGTGTCTTAATCTGGCAGTGTGGGTTCGAATCCCGGACCGTACTCAACCTAAAAAAAAGTACGAGAATCTGTACTTATCCCCAATATAACTTGTGTTTCATTTGACCACTTTCTAAATGGCATTGTGTGTATCCTACTTTGAGAGAAATCTATGAATAATCTTTAAAATACAATCGTGGCAAATGAGGCCTTACCTGCTTACATGCTTGTGGCCATCATCTTGATGTCAAGGCAATACTTCAATATTTTATAGTGAAATACTACTTTCATATATTAACCATTATAAGTCCATTTGTCTGTACCTTTTCTAAGGTATCCGCCATATTTGAAAAAAATGCATAACCTCTCTAGGTATCCAACATATTTGAAAACAATGCATGACGCATCTAGCTACCCACCATATTTAAAAACAATGCGTGAGTGAGTGAGTGAGTGAGTGAGTGAGTTGGGTTTAACGCCGCTTTTAACAGTATTCCAGTTATATCGCGGCGTGTCAGCTCTATGTGGGTGGAAAGCCCGAAGTGATGCAGGTCTCAGACGTTTACCACTTCGGTGAAACCCACGAGCACGGGCGTGGTGCTGACAAATCTAGACACATAATTGGGGCGAACCGGGATTTGAACCCACAATCATAGGTTTCTGGCGTGCCCAAGGGACGCAACTCTGCACAGCGAATCGCGGCGCCTCAGACGACTGGGCCACCCGTGCCCCCAACAATGCATGACTTCTCTAGGCTAATGTCTGAGCCCCATTAGTTGCAATAACACCTTACCATATTAAGTGTTAGTAGGCCGACTATGCTTGTCTAAGAGGCGACTAACTGGATCTAGTGGTCAGGCTCAACAGACATTTCAACTATCGGGTAACACATCTGTTGAATATAGCATTGAATAATATTTGTTTCCCGTTATGGATAATATGATAACCTGCATGGAATCTGTGTTTCCAGTTTCCGAGGTCAAGTCAGACCTTGCTTCTGTGAAATCCCGACAAGAAGAAACTGATGAGAAGTTTGACAAGATCCTGGAGCAGATGCAAAGTATTAAATCCGGCACCAAGGGAGAGGAAGGTACACACGTAATCACCGTCGAGGCTTCCAAATTCTCCCAACGAAGACAAGACCAGAATATTATATTTCTCAAACACGAAGTTAACGACAGCGCCATTATGTTGTTGTGGTCATATTGTACACTTCTGTGAGCTCCATGGCACCTACACCCTAGAAATAATACCATGATCGAAGGAATATTTGTGTTCAGTGTGAACCTTGTCTCTTTAACGACATTTCCGAATCGCGGTGGTAAAGAATTGGAGCTAAATCGTTTCATAAACCTGGCATCCTATTGGCTCCTGAACCCACACATCATTCACTTAGATGCGGCGGTTGACGTCCGCTCAGGGTTCACCTGAAGTTTCTTAGGTGTCTTTCACTGGACCAAATATGTGTCCAACATTTATATTCGATTTGTTTTCAATACACGTAAATAACGTTGGAACCCGTTTACATCGACATGGAAAATCGTTATAACGAACATACAGCTAGCCTATCTGTTTGCGATTCTGTGATTAAGAAGCGCCGGCTCATTTGTCATACCGACAGTGATTGGTAGTGTGGCATCAGTTCATTTTAATATTTATAGTAGGCGGGATGTTCGATTTCAGTGACCAATGTCAAATATAAAGGTTTAGATTATTATGTTTATGCCCTTAATTTAGAATGCAATGCCAGCCATTCAAGAGCTTCATATATCTATTCACATCACATTGTGTTTTTGTCTGTATTCATAACGTGGCCGAGCCACGTGTATTCGAATTCGAAGTCGGAGCAGAGGAATTAATTGGGGTTGACGCCACTTTTCACAGTAAAATATGTCAGCAATACGAAAGCATTGCAATTTTTATACTAGGAATGCTTAAGTATTTCGTTTTTTGTAAAATCCACACGCAATGGTATAGTACTGACAATCAAAGGATGATGATCAGGTCAAATCCTGGAATTTATGACAATAGGTTCCTTAAATGCCATATCTCTTCATAAGTAAATCGACCCGTGAAGATCCGGGATAGAAAAGGTCATCAGCAACCCATGCTTGTCGTAAAAGGTGACTATGCTTGTCGTAAGAGGCGACTAACGGGATCGGGTGGTCAGACTCACTGACTTGGTTGATACATGTCATCGTATCCCCATTGCGTGGATCAATGCTCGTGATACCAATCACTGGATTGTCTGGTCCAGACTTGATTATTTACAGACCGCCGTCAATTGCTGTACTATTTCTGATTGCGGCGTTAAACAACAAACAAACAAACAAATCAAGTTAATCCGGCATCTTAGACGAATTAGCCACCCTGTCCCCATTACATTTTTTTTAACATTTTGTTTTGCTTTTACAGGAATCATTTCTCAGAACTTAATGCGTCCTTGCCATTTACAATTCTCTGGTAGCATTGACTATTTGAAAATATTTCTCACCGGTCTTTGCAAATAAAGCTGTTACTCTAATGAAGGATGCGTGGGGTTCGTTTTGGGGAATTGCGATCTAAAGAAGAGGAATCCCCAACAAAATAAACCTAGTATATAACATTTTTGTTGCAGAGAAACGCTCGGGTGTTATTCCGTTGTAATATATTCTCCACGCTGATGTACCATAATACGCATAATCTGTTTTGCTCGTTCGTATTTGAGAATTTAGAAGCCGCCACTCTGATTTGCGAATCAAGGTTCACATGTCGCGACTCCCTACGGAGTCCTCTTCTGTATCATTCAGTGAGACACACAGAAAAATGGATAAATGTTTATCCTGAATTTGTTTAATGTTTCGAACCACAAAGATTAAATTAATGTCGAATTAGTGTTTGTGTCACTTTTACACTTTTTGGCCGTTCAGTGCAGATCATATTAACAGTTGTATTTATATCGTTGCTATGTGAGGTAAAGTGGAGGCGGTACAAAACACAGTCGACAAGCTCATGGAGAAAATACATCACATGGAAGGAAATAGTGGAGGAAAAGCAGGTACGGATGTTGATCACGCAATCTTATAACTGAACTACAGATCACAAAATACCTATTTTCGTCCTTTTTTGTCGACCATATTATGCCAATGTTTCTTACTTCGCCTATTTTTGTAACTTGAGTAGGGGATGAAATGTGTTTAGGAGTATAATTCGTCCACTTTCGATCTCAATGTCCCCGAAACGTTGATATTGCTACAATGAAATTGCATCACACTGTTTTGAGACTATTGTGACGTAAGCTACCATTTTGTCACACTTAAATGACATCGCTGATCTCTCTGCCACTGAAATTGTTTAGCTGCACACTGATTTAGTTTGAAGAATGATTTTTGGATGATCTGACATGTTTCTTTTGATATGAAATTTATCAACACCAATCAATTACAATTTTTTATCGACTCGTGTTGATATATTTCATGTCGAAAGAAAGCTTAGATTTTCCATATCTTCGCATGTATCATACTTGATAAGAACAACCTCCTATTGTGGAAGAATTGATTAGGGTATACAGAATAAAATGTCAATGCAAGAGAATACAAGTCTTGATTATCCGTCAATTCCATTTGGCTTAAAGTTCTGCAAAAAGAATAAATGACATTTATTTTAAAAATAACAATATGCATGTGGTTTTTTTCTAAATGCTGTTTACATTCTTCTCTGTTCTTTATGTGTAGAAACATGTCCCATTTTTCATTCTGGAATATGTCAACTGTATATGCATTAAAGTTTATATCTACAAATGTTTGGGCCCTATGTCAATAAAAATGTTCAATTGTCCACGACTCAAAGCTATGGCGTATCGTTTTGACAGGCTTAATTCTAAAATACGTAATAACTTTATTGAACATAGCAGGAGAGAATCATCACTATGTTTCACATTAGAACGTGGTGCACAAAACGCATAGCATATATTCCCCTTCAGTCTCAGAGATGAAGTCAGAGCTGACGTCCTTTGGGTTGCGACAAAAAGAAACAGAGACAAAACTTCAAGACATCTCCTCTAAGGTTGACAGAGCCATGAAGGCTCTGAAAATAGGTAAAATTCGAAAACCTTTCTTGTATCTTTGAGTGTGTGTTTGGGGTTGGCGGGGGGTGGGTAGAGATCGGGGGAGGCAGTTGTCCGTAAACTTGCGATTATAGGCGTACCGCAGACCGCAGATCATGAGGTTGGATTCCATACTCGGCCTGATTGTGTACCCGGTTTATCGGCAACGTATGGCTGCTCATAGGTTTCACCACTGAGGTAATTGTCTCAGACGTACGCCATGCATCACGTTCAACCCAAGTCAAACTGATACCCAGTGTGACACTGTAATAATGTTTACAGGCACGTCAAGCAAAACCCACTCGGTCAAACTAAAATAACTTGCAAGTAAGCTTTGTTTTTGTAAGATGTCATGCCTCATGTAAGCACTGTTTTAATAATATATTATGTATTTTGTCACAAAGACGTAGGCAATCTGGCCTTAAGAAAACCAGCATACGGATGTTCAAACTATGACAAGTATTCAGATCCTAACCACGTGGTTGATGGTGACAAGGGCGGCAATCGCAGAGGAGGTCAATGTTTTACTTCCGCTCAATCTGTGTTGAGACCTTGGTGGATGGTTGACTTGCAGGATATCTATGATGTACATAACGTCACCCTTTACAGACGGACGGGCGGTTACGGTATGTTCTTGAAATAAACACCTATTTATATTTATATATGTGTGTGTGTGTGTGTGTGTGTGTGTGTGTGTGTGTGTGTGTGTGTGTGTGTGTGAGTTGGGTTTAACGCCGCTTTTAACAGTATTCCAGTTATATCGCGGCGTGTCAGCTTAATGTGGGAGGAAAGCCCGAAGTGATGCAGGTCTCAGACGTTTACCTCTTCTATGGTGCTGACAAACCTAGAAACATAATCGGGGCGAACCTGGATTCGAACCCACAATCATAGGTTTCTTGCGTGCCCAAGGGATGCAACTCTGCACAGCGAATCGCGGCGCCTTAGACGACTGGGCCACCCGTGCCCCCCTATTTATATTTATGTAACATGCTATAGGAAACGTTACATGCAGAATAAATCAAGTGGTTTAAATCTGATTTTCAATATTTCCGCCAGAACTGCTATTATTCGAAAGCATATTAATTATCAATTAGTAGTCGCATGCAACACACGTTTCGTTTCTTTTCGTGCAATAGTCAACTTTGATCTTGTTTTGAGTGAGTGAGTGAGTGAGTATGGTTTAACGCCGCCTTTAGCTATATTCCAGCAATATCACGGGCTTCACACATTGTACCCATGTCGGGAATCGAACCCGGGTCTTCGGTGTGACGAGCGAACGCGTTAACCACATGGCTACCCGACCGCCCCTGATCTTGTTTTGACCTTTATGTATTAGTTCCTGATATTGATAATGATATAATAATGTGTTTCTATATCAGCTTCCAGATTCCGTGACCTGGAAATCCTAGTTTATAAAGAAAACCCCATGGAGAACAAACGTTCTCAGCCGATGACATGTGCACAAAAGAAAGGACAGTTATCAAGACCTGACGTTCTGACCTGCAAACCTTCGACAACGGGTCGATTTGTGTTGTTGCAGTACATACCACCAAACAAAGAAATTCTCACAGTCTGCGAAGTTGAGGTTCGTGGAAAACTCCCCAAAGGTAGGAATTGTAAACAACCCGTCACTAATATTGTTCTTTGTACAAACATTTGAATCATGTAAATGAGGCCACACACAAAGCTGTCTTGTAAATGTATATTGATATGATATCAGAAATACATATCATCCAAACTTGTTTCCTTTCAGATTAACTACATATCTGTGGCGACATTCAAGAACGTGTCACATAATCTGATGAAATAAAAAGTCTATTGAGGTCTTGTGTCCTGTTTTTCCATTATTCAAGGAAACGAGTGATTAGGTTGTTTGACCAGTGGATGTAATTGTTTCATCAGCCATACCAAGTATGAAATTAGCAAGAACTGTTAATAGTCAACATATTTTCCATTCAATTTCCCTGAACGCAGATGTCGGTGACCTGAATAAACGTGCCTTTGTCTCCGTCGTTCATCGTCCTCAAACATTTTCAACTCAAACTTTACCTTGTAATCGAAAATAAAATTTATCATCTTGTTCCCACGTGAATGTCCGTGTGCCTCGCAACATTCATGTTCCGTTCTTTGGTGATATTTAGAATAGTGACATTTGATATTGTGACCATGCCCTTATAATTACATTCGCCAATCTTGGTCTCTAGGACCATGCCCTTATAATTACATTCGCCAGTCTCGGTCTCTAGGACCATGCCCTTATAATTCCATTCGCCAGTATCGGTCTCTAGGAACATGCCCTTATAATTCCATTCGCCAGTCTCGATCTCTAGGACCATGTCCTTATAATTCCATTCGCCAGTCTCGGTCTCTAGGACCATGCCCTTATAATTACATTCGCCAGTCTCGGTCTCTAGGAACGTGTCATCTCCAACTCAGAGTCAGAGTCACGTCATCCAGTCAAGTTTGTGCTCGTCGCCTAAACATCAGAATCTGCGTCACATGGGTATATATTCTATTTAGTTCATATTAAACATTTTGAAGAAACATATTTCATCAACCGCAATGAGCTGAGGTGAGTGGGCATTAACGTCGCGTCGAATATTATTGCACTTATATAGCGACGTGCATGTACGTGTGTGTGTGTTTGTGTGGCTGCTTGTACTAGTCCAGACTGATGCCGATTTATAGTGCTAGCTCACTAAGATACCATGCCGCAGTTTAATATGAATACCCCACTCAGACTCAGTATACTGACTCCGAGCCGACCAGTCCTTGTTTTAACCCCTAAATGCCGAGCGCTAGACAGGTTAACAACAAGTACCATCTTTTAACGTCTTTTGGTATGACGCGGTCGGGGATCGAACCCCGGACCTTCTGCTCTCCGGGCGGACGCTCTAACACTAGACCACGGATGCGGTCTCAACCGCAATGAAATAGCATGTGATACATCATAGGAAATGGCACATTTTCTTTTCTTCTAGGCATCATGATGGCACATACAACTTCGTTGCCGTTGACGATAACTAAGGACATATGTAACTAAGGACATATGTAACTAAGGACATGTAACTGAGGACATATGTAACTAAGGATATATGTAACTAAGGACATATGTAACTAAGGACATGTGTAACTGAGGACATGTAACTGAGGACATGTAACTGAGGACATTTGTAACTAAGGACATATGTAACTAAGGACATATGTAACTAAGGACATGTAACTAAGGACATATGTAACTAAGGACATGTAACTGAGGACATGTAACTGAGGTCATAGAAGTTTTAGAGTGAGTGAGTGAAATGACTGGAATTCTGTTAAAAGTGGCGTTAAACCCAACTCAGTCGTCAAAAGCGCCGCGATTCGCTGGGCAGAGTTGCGTCCCTTCGGCACGCCAGAAACCTATGATTGTGGGTTCGAATCCGGGTTCGCCTCGATTATGTTTCTAGGTTTGTCAGCACCATACCCGTGCTCGTGTGTTTCACCGAAGTGGTAAACGTCTGAGACCTGCATCACTTCGGGCTTTCCTCCCACATTAAGCTGACACGCCGTGATATAACTGGAATACTGTTAAAAGCGGCGTTAAACCCAACTCACTCACTCACTCACTCCACGGTTTGCATGCGTGTACTGCTATAAGATTGTACTTACGACGGTGTGCGTTCATGCACAAGTACCTGTACGTGAAACACTATAGCAGTCACCGCTGGTAGCGTGTATGTACCGCTGTTTGAGTATACATATGCCCCTCTGGCAGTACGCTACTGTTTCACTGAATGAATTAGTGCATGCAATAAGAATTACAGGACTTCTGTTGCATCACGTTAATTTGCTTATTCGAGGAAGGTCAAACGTTATTTAGGTCGCAGACAAGTGAAGGATCCTTCTTAGGGTAAATACGGGATTTGGACCTACTATCAGCGGACATAAACTGTACACTGTGGCTACCAGGTGCATGTGGAAATGAATCTCCATATTCTCTTTGAAACATGCATTTTATTTTATTGTATATTCTCCACAAAAATATTAAGATTGTCAAATATTATTGACATTGCATTATATGTTGATTGTATTTGGACATTTTAATATATATATATATATGTGTGTGTGTGTGTGTGTGTGTGTGTGTGTGTGTGTGTGTGTGTGTGTGTGTGTGTGTGTGTGTGTGTGTGTGTTTCGATGGTCATATAACATAAACAAAGAGTCTTCCATGTTGACGATTGGACAAAATTAATTCAGTAACAAAAGTAATCAGTATGAATAAAATGTCGAAAGTAATGTGCAAATCAGTGCAAAGATGTCTGCTTCATCCCACTATGCTGACTGTGGGTCCAGACGCTATCCACTGGCCAATCAGTCGTTGGATCTTTGCCCTGGCCAATGTGACCTCAGCACTCTCCACGGAGGAAGGGGCTGCCATGTCCGGAGTGTGACCACCTCCTACAAGACACACGGTTACACCAAATACACCAGTCTCTTCCTACAACTCACATTAAAACTATCAACATGGTTTCTGATATTTATTTATCAAGAACTCTTCACAGTATAAGGTAACAATACTATTCATGTAACATGTAATTCGTGTTGTAATACTTTAGCACCTGAAACAAGAAGTTTCTGATTTTTCCTTACTGACCTATTGGCATTTCATATTTATAAAAAAATAAAATTCACAAGGGTTTTTATGTTTGTAAGAGACTTTGTTGTCTATTATGAGTTACATGTCTATGTATCGGCGTTTAGTCTTAAACTTAGACTAAAACTTACCATTGATTAATATTACATAGGCTTCTGGGTGCGGGTCCTGGGTAAATCCATACTTGGTCCACGGATCAAAGGATCCTTGGGTGTGGATGATGTTGGTAACCTTAATATCAAGTCCGCCATAGTTTGTAATTAATTCGTCATGTCCTTTCATGATCAAAGATCTGTTGAATGATGGGCCGAAGTAGCCTTCACAGATTTTGAGAAAATACCTGGAAAGGGAGGTTTCTCACCATTAACGTTAACCATTTTAACATCAAATCGTTGTTAGCGCAGACACATTAAGTGAGCAATATATCAGTTTGTTGTTTAAATCCCCATATATGTATAATCCCATAATTGTGAACTCTCAAGAACAAACGTCTGGTTCTTGGTATCTGTTCTGGCCACAAATCCCAAACTTGCAGATTGTTAGAAGTATTAGAAGTTGATTTGACATGTGCGATATCAGATCCCGCCATGTTGGCACTTACTCTTCACTCACAGCTTCTCCGAAGGGCTGATTGCTTCCAGACGAAGGGGTGAACAAACCCATGAGTGTGCACTTCTGATACATCCACTGTCGTGCTGCAAAGTGATGAATGATAGAAGGACGGGCCAATGGATGCATATCTGAACATCGTTCCTTAAACACTCATATATAACAACATTGTCTTACATAATATTCTATAAAAAATACCAAAGTACAACACAATGTATTCACGCGCTTATATTCTACTCATCAATACTGATACAACACTGATTTATTTGATAACGTTGAAAACCTTCCCACGTTTTATGGGTTTCATACTTAATTTTTTTCAGAATGCACTTCCAAAATCTTGACATTTTTGGTGGGAGGTTTCCGGAGTGTTTCGAGGCCGGATTTAAAGTTGGAGGGTTTCCGGAAGTCGGCATTTTGCACTCATGTTAGCAATACTCATGTATTTCATCATGTGAGAAGTCCCCAGTTTGCAAGAAAGAAAGAAAGAGAGAAAAGAAAGGGCACTTGTAAGCGATTGGAGCGTCAGATACATTTTATATTCTTATTTCAATGTTTTCCACAAATTTAAACTTTTACATTTCCAGTCGACAAACAAGGGCCCTTATCCTACCTTGTCTCTCGACTAGATAGCTTCATAGTTACTTCACATAACTTCGAAAGTCCTCTTCTAAACATAATAACAATACAGTAAACTACGGTTATAACGAACACGCTTATAACGAACTGACGGATATAACGAACTTACTTTTTTGGTCCCGACTATTTGCTGTTGTTGTACTGCATATATGCTTATAACGAACTACGGTTATAACGAACTAAAATTAGTAGTCCCATTGAGTTCGTTATAACCGTACTTTACTGTAATTACTTTACAATGGCATATGCCTCACGTATGGATGGCCAATCGATTGAGAATATACCACTACAAAAAATGGATATTTTGCTTTAAAACAAATCGTTGACCTTACTAAAGAGTTATGTTAGTGCGGAGGGAACAATGCTTTCTCAAGCATTGGGGACGATCCGCATTCCCTTATCAACGTAGATTTAGATCGGTTTTGATGTCACCAACAATGTTAGAAATGGTTGCAAACATTATCTGCCTCTGTTCGTCAAGAGGAACACATGAATGAAAACAGGTCTCGCAGGGTGAACCACATTAGACTTTTGCAATAGGCCTTTAAAAATAATAGATCATGAGATCATAATAACCTGCTTTGAACTGAGCTATCCAAGTGATCTCAGCGGACTCTGCTTTATTATCATGTATGTTTTCGGATACCTATATGGGGTTGCGGGTAGCTATGGCGTCCTAGCAGCCCCAACCTTCTGTTTAAAGCGGCATTAAAACCCACCCCACGCTTACCTTGGGCGGTGGGATTGCCAAGATGTTAACGCCTGAGAATCTGGTTCGATCCTCACATGACTTCAAGCTCATTTTGGATGTCCCCTGCCGTTATATTGCCGGAGTATTACTAAAAGCGCATAACACCATATTCAATACCTCACTCACTCTTAATCATTGAATTCATTGTACATTATTGAACCTATATGATAGAAAACCGACAATACCTGACAATACGTTGCTGTTACCGTATTTAACATCTCTGCCCAAGTTCAGTCTTGCCTCAAATGTCATGTTTCGACATTGACCGTTCATGGATGTATAATTGTGATAAATGACCTCACCAAAGTGTGCCAATCGTTCTAGCGGCATTCCTATAGTTTTGTCAGTGAGCACTTTACACACTGAAGACACGTATCTTATTGGCACTGGACTCTGAAAAAAATAATTAAATGACTTCTTCTTAAAAAGGCCATCCAATCAAATTACATTCTGGAAAAAGAAAACTTGAGTATAGGATATAACGATACTTTTAGGTATGTACTTTTAAATACACGTTTACACACAAAGGGAATCAACCTCGGACAGGGCGCGTCAAACGAACGCTTTAAAGCATGGTCTACCCAACAAGATAAGAGTAACAGTATTACAGACTGTATTCTATTAAATTGAACATTTATTATTTCAGGAGAAGAGTAGAGTACAGTTTTAAACCACGCTAATCTAATGACAGATAAAGTTTTTTAACCACGTACCATGACGTTAGCGTCCGTGTTGAACATTGCTGACCAGCCAATCAGATCACGCAGGTACATCATCATATTTTCTACGTCCAGTTTGTTTGAAGCATTGAAGTCACACAACCTGTAGTATAAGCAATATGCGATCACCACATGCACGTATTCGTGCATATTCATACTATCCATAATTAACATTGTTAGTTCATGGAACTAAAACATGGAACTAATACATGAGGTTGTAGCGTCTGCGGCGCCATCGTAGCGGTACCGACCAAATTAGAGTCTTCTTAGAATTTATCCCCAGCAATATTTCTTCCTTTTTAAACCTACGCTGGTCGTAAGAGACGCCTTTGTGGATCAGGTGGTCAGGACGTGACAGTTCGAATGTTGCTCACGTTCTCTGGATTGTCTGGTCCCGAGTCAACCCACGTCATCTAGCTAGGACATTGCTGAGAGAGGCGTTAAACAACACACAAACAGATATACAGACAGACACACACAAAAACACACACGATGCCTCTGCAAACACAGCGAAGAGTTTGTGTATCAGTCATGGCTATTACCAGGAATATTTTCCCCGTTCAAACAGGAGTACTTACTAAAGAAATAGTCGTTGTTTATTGGACAATAAAACACTGCAGAGAGAATGAACCATGAGGTTGAGATATCAACAATATGTACAGCCTCTTTAAGGATGGTGCTAAACTGAACAAGCTTCAGAAATATTTTCCCGTATTTAAATTATAATCCCTCAATAGAATCCGATCCGATCCGAATCCGACAATGTCGCAAGTAGTAACGCGTACGTGCCTCAATGGGGATATCAGCTCACCTGAAGAGAGACTGCAGTTTCTTGACACCAGCATTAGTCTTCAGACTAGCCCTTATGTCATCAAAAATAGCAGATGTAGCCTCGTAGCATCCTGATTCTGTGCGGAGATCCTCTCCGATAGCAATACTATACTCTGAAATCGTTGACAAAAGATATTTGGGCCTGATGATAACAGAATTCTTCATTCTACGCAAACCCACTTTATACTTGTATTTTCACCGGATGTGCCCCGTCAATATAGAATAGATCCCAATCACCTATGCTGGTCGCATTTGGCGACTAAATGGACCGGCTGGTCAATGACTTGGTTGATGCATGTCATCGTAACCCGTGTGGATATTTGCTCGTACTATCAATAACTATATTTTCTGGTTACTACATTGTTACCACCTACAGGCCGCCGGGTTACATAGCTGTAATATTTAAAAACGAACAAGCGTATAGCGGACAATGTCATCTATATCCCCCGCCCATTTTAACATGTTATGGTCCTAAACCAGGTAACTGACCCAACATTTCTCTTAGCCGATGTCAAAATAGCTGCAATGGAAATTCTAAAAGAGACAAATGGCACTAGTTCAGTATGCGCTTTATATATAGACATGCACTGTTTGGCAAGTAAATATTTAACAGTTTATTTGTTATACTCCTTAAGTAAACTAATCCTATATTAAAACTTAAATCCAACTTGTTGTCATGGAAACAAACAATAAAAATTTCTAAAAGTGCTATATATCAAAAGGCACCAGTTCAGTATGTGCCTTGTAGACATGCAAAGTTTTGAAAGAAAGTTTTTAACGGTTTTTGAGTTACGCTCTGGAAACGAACACCAGCCCCGTAGAACCTATGTCCAACTTATTGCCATGGAAACGTGAAAGATGAAAATTTCTAAAATTCCTAAATAGCAAAAGGCACCAGTTCAGTATGTGCCTGGTAGACATGTAAAGTTTTTGTTGGAAAGTATTTAATGGGTTTTGAGTTATGCTCCGGAAACAAACTCTACCCTATAGAACCTAAGTCCAACTTGTTGCAGTGGAAACGTAAAAAATAAAAAAATTATAAAATTCCTGAATAGCAAAAGGCACCAGTTCAGTATGTGTCTGGTAAACATGCAAAGTTTTGTAAGAAATTATTTAACAGTTTTTGAGTTACGCTCCGGAAACGAACAGCACCCTTATAGAACCTAAGTCCAACTTGTTGCCATGGAAACGTAAAAAATAAAAATTTATACAATTCCTAAATAGCAAAAGGCACCAGTTCAGCATGAGTCTGATAGACATGCAAAGTTTCGTAGAGAAATATTTAACGGTTTCTGAGTTATGCTCCGGAAACGATTTCGGGACGCACGCACGCACACACGGACGGAACCCATTTCTATATCCCCCACCAACTACGTTGGGGCGGGGGATAATTAACTTCTAGGGAGCTGCCGGTGTCTTCTATAATCAGAAATGATACCCATGGTAAGTGCAAATGTTTATAGGAGATAAGGTTCTCTTTTTTCTTACTTACGCCGCATTCAGCCCCATTACGACAACCATAGTCGCCTTTTACGGCAAGATTAGGTCTTCAGCAACCCATTAGAAAGGCGACTGTGCGTGTCGAAAGAGGCGGGATCGGGTGGCCAGGCTTGCTGACTTGGTTGATGAAATTCATTGTATTCCAACTGCGTGGATCGATGCTCATGATGTCAATTACTGGATTGTCTTGTCCAGACTCGATTATTTTCAGATCGCCGTCATATAGCTGGAATATTGCTGAGTGCGGCGTTAAACAACAAACAGACAAACAAACAGCATTCGGCAACATGGTCAGGCTCGGTGACTTCATTGATTGTTTGTCCTTGTACCCAGATGGCGAGGGGCGTTGGTCATGATTTCAATCACTGGATTGTCTGGACCAGATTCGTGTATGTACAGGCCGTCGTCATATATCTGGAATATCGCCTACTGATCGAGGAGTTAAATGAGAAACAAACAACCAATCAAATGAAGAAACATAGTTACCTTTTGCAAACACCGGAGCAGCGAGTGGGGGACTGTCTGCAACAGCTCCAGTAACAAGATGGGGGAACTTGTACCGCAACCACGTTGACATCATACCTACGATTCAACTGAACATAAAAAACTACTTCTCTTTGTGAATGTACGAGTATAAGCTGATCCTCATTAGAATTCATGGCCCTTTACGAACCATCGCCGTTAGTCATATGACCCGTGAAGATTCCGGGGTAGAACAGGTCTTCAGCAAGCCATACTTGCCTGAAAAGGCGACTATGCTTGTCGTAAAAGGCGACTAACGGGATCGGGTGGTCAGACTTGCTGATTTGGTTGATACATGTCATCGATCCCAACTGCGTGGATCGATGCTCATGTTGTCAATCAATGGATTGTCTGGTCCAGACTCGATTATTTACAGACCGCCGTCATATAGCTGGAATATTGCTGACTGTGGCGTTAAACAACAAACAAACAAACAAAAGTTATATATTTCTACCAGGTTCGTGAGTTTTGTTTAATGCCGCCAGAAACAATATTTCTGTAACATCATGGCTTGATGTGCTCGGGAAGTCAGACATGATGCAGGTCTCAGACGTTCACAGTTTTGGTGTAACCCACGATCACGTGCATAGTGCTGACCAACTAAGAAACATATCCGGGCCCGTGAAGATCCGGGGTAGAATAGGTCTTCAGCAACCCATGCTTGTCGTAAGAGGCGACTAACAGGATCGGGTGGTCAGGCTTGCTGACTTGGTTGATACATGTCATCGATCTCAACTGCGTGGATCGATGCTCATGTTGTCAATCAATGGATTGTCTGGCCCAGACTCGATTATTTACAGACCGCCGTCATATAGCTGGAATATTGCTGAGTGCGGCGTTAAACAACAAACAAACAAAACAAACAAACAAAACAAAAACATATCCAGAGGTATTCCAACCTACGACCATTGATTTCTGAATGACCCAACGAAATGTGGCACCTTAGTCGACTGGACCAACCTTGCACTCTCAAAGGGGAGTGCTACCTCAGAACATCCTTTTTTTAGATCAAACTTCAAATGTGGAGCAGACTACGTCCATATTTCTTGTCTTCTGGGCAGACTAAAGGAGTTACCCTCGTAAAGACCAGGGTTAGAATTTACAGGTTCCTTTGTTATGTACTGGAGAAAACACGCTCACGAGGTTTTGGTAGACAGAGCTTGCCCTGGGGAGAGGGAAAAACCAAGGGGGCGGTTTTTCCCGACCCCCAGAGCATGCTCTATCTACCAAAACCGAGGGAAAGTGTTTTTCCATGCTTATAAACCGAAAAAAGAGACTTAAAACAACATTTATCAACATTTGTATGTTTCGAACATACTTTCCATGAACCTTAGGAAACGCGCGTAAAATATCTCTTGCTGGCGTACGGATCTTGAAAAGGACATTCTTAAAACCAGTGAAGCTTATCAACACCTCGGTAGCCTCGTGGTACACTCACTGGGCTACAGATATGAAGGTTGCGAGTTCGTTCCTCGGGAATATAAAGAAAACATTTGATTTTACATTTCATTACATGTTACAATATGAACGGAAGTTATATAAATAAAATCCCTGGGACATTACAACGTCCCTGTTTATAAGATTTAACCCGACTGGAAAGTAAAACCTCACAATAGGTTGTAATACCTATAGAAAGAAGTCTCTTACTTAATAGCGATCCCAATGAATAGGTTTATAAGACTGGATTATTGCCACTGCAGTACAAAACACCCTGTGCTTGTTCACAATCCGAGTACTGTTAATGCATGTCTCTCACAATCATTTGATGAGTAACATGTTGTTTGACGCCGAAATGCTCCTCCTGTCATATTGTGGCCGAGAAGTAATCAGGTCTGAACCAGACAAACGAAACCTGGGCACCCGATCCATTAGGTCGCTGTTTAGACACATTTGGGATGCTGAAGACCTATTCTAAACCGACATTCTCACGACGTGAGTAACGTGTATCTAACACATTACATCAAACTAGCATATTACCTGAATATGATCCACCAAATGAGATCCACTTCGCGTTTGTGACATTGCGTTCCTTGTTTGTCGCGACGATGAAGGTTGCAAGATCCTCCAACGATTGTTCAACGCTCAGGTATTGTAGATTATCAACACTCAAGTCTCTGATGGTACAATAAGATGTGATACAATGTATCATTTAGAGAATAGTTAATACCAAATAGGAATTAAATGATACAACATTCAGTGAACCAGCTGGATGTCCTGAAAGGGGAAGAGTGAGTGAGTGAGTTGGGTTTTACGCCGCTTTTAACAGTATTCCAGTTATATCGCGGCGTGTCAGCTTAATGTGGGAGGAAAGCCCGAAGTGATGCAAGTCTCAGACATTTACCTCTTCGGTGAAACCCACGAGCACAGGTATGGTGTTGACAAACCTACAAACATAATCGGGGCGAACCGGGATTCGAACCCACAATCACAGGTTTCTGGCGTGCCCAAGGGACGCAACTCTGCACAGCGAATCGCGACGCCTTAGACGACTGGGCCACCCGTGCCCCCCGATGTCCTGGAACAACATGTTTTGTTAGAAAAGATGTTGTTTAACCCCTGAATGATTATGTCTTGAATCTGTGTCCGAAAACTAATTGTGTCTTCCATCCCTGCTCTACCAAATCCCACCACTTCGCCCAAACACAAAGACACGCACGAACGCACGCACGAACGAACGAACGCACGCACAAAAGCACACGCACACACAAACATACACACATACACACACCAAAACACACACACACACAAAGAGACACGCACAAGACACACAGAAAGCTATATGGTCACCTTAGGTCATCACAAATTTTCTGTGATCCATTCATAAAATTTTCACCACTAATTTGCCGTTTACCCTCAATAGAATCTGTTTCGACAGATGATCGTGATTAACTTTTCTTTGCCGTTGACATGTTATAGCACCTGTACACATGGACAAAAGCGACAAAACTCTTCAGAAAATCATGAAACCAATATCTGCCTAACATGAGTCCATTGTACGATTAAATCATGACCATGTTTTCATGAATAACTATTTAATTTGCTTACGAACAGGATTGGCATTGGTCTTTAGCAAATAGTTCTAAAATGTTCCATTATACACTTTTCAAAAATTCATTTAGTCTAGAGTTGTATTTGTCTGCTATCACTATCAACAAATTTCGTGTTGCACTAGCCCAGTTTCGCTGTAGCTCCCACACTCTCCACATTGAGACTGGTAGATACGTTAATACTCCACGAAAGCAGAGATTGTGCAATAGTTGCAACCAAAGATATGTCGAGAATGAATATCATTTTTTATTAATTTGTAACGCTTATGATGAACTTCGTCTTCAGTATTTACCACAGAAGTATTTTGTACATCCTACTCTTGCTAAATTCAATATGCTTATGGCGGTACACAATGAAACTGTTATTAGAAATGTGGCAACTTTTATATACCATGATATGAATGTTAGACTCCAAACACTAAGCCTATAAATGTTAATGATGGACCCAATATTGTACCATGGGCCGCTGGCCTACACATGTACATGAATAAAGGATTGAATTGAATAACTATCAAACAGTGGTGATATCAGCTATCCTGTCCCACTGGTTTTACCCATCAAGAACACATGCAAAGCCAAGTCGAATACGGGAACATATTTTTGGTAAAAAAATGCGTCAAAGTTGAAACGTCATCCGCATATCTACAATACAACTTTGGAAATATTTACAAAGACCTTGAATACAGCCTTATGAAACAACTTACTTTTGAAACTGTGTGAAATCTTCAAGGAAAGAGCAAGCTGGGTTGTATATCTCATCAATTTTGAAATGACAGATGCTATAGCTGAGGGTTATTTCTCGACTTTAAGTGACGGTTGACAGTGGACAGTTGGAAAGTCTTAAAACACATTTGTTCATCCTGAAAGCTACCAGTACACTTCTGTCACTTACGGTGTTGGATGACTACTTCCATAAAACCGCTGCTCCACAGCAAAGCCGATGGCGTGGTAGGTCTTGGCATAATCTAACCAGGCTCCATTCCCAGTGAATACAGCCGGAGTCAGTTCGGTTTGTGGACCTATAAACAGGAACACAGGTCCGCCTGGTCTGTAAAACTTGTCGTTGATATAGTACCGCTGAAATGATATATACAAACACAGAAATGCAAAGACATTTTTTTTTTGCACGATTAAGCTCGGTATGAAGAAATATTGACATCAAAATAAGTGAAAAGTCCATCCACTACTCGTTACAAAGACTTTTGTTGAATGTTTATTGGGTCAGGATGATAGGATCTACGCAATGTCTTGCTCAATGTCAATACCACTGAATGCAACATTTCGTCAACACATCGCTGGCCAGTCGCATGTCAATTCACAAAAACCAAATGAGTTCTCCTGTTATGTGCGTACGGTTATGTTATGTGCGTTCTGTGTGTACGGTCATCACGAGCTGTTTATGCATAATGTAAAACTTTATTGTGATTAGATATTGCGTTCAGACGCAACACCACGGTACTACAATGTACACGTCAACGATAGCTACATTAAAACCATTAGTGCTCTTATTTGTGTTGGTAGGAATGGCAGTGCAGCGTAACCAACCTTTGTCTTTCGTTTCTTGTCCATGAATGCGAAATCATTGTGTAGCTCAAGAAAACGTTGTCGAAATAGCAGAGAAGACCAGGAAACATGCTCACCTGCTTCCAGTAGCGAGTATCAACCACGTTGAAGTGGTCAAGTTTCTGATGGAACCAGTGTTCAGGATAAGTTGAGGGTGGATCATCCTGACTCGGTGAACCGAGAAACCCATCTGCCTCCACTAGCAAACATGTCGCTACCACAAGGCACACGAGGAATGTCTTCATCCTCATTATAAGACACCATTACTTCTGTTACCTATAGCGACCAGAAACAAGTGTTTATATACTGTGGCAAGTTACGTCAGATTGCCTTGTCATTGTTTACTTTAACAGATATGATGATATAACATAGTACCTTTGCTAGGACACTCACGATGACACGCGCTTACTTGACTGTAAGGGTGAATATATCATGATGAATCAGCAGAAAGATTCTGTGTTTTGATGCATGCACGATGTACGTGAACGTTCCTTGCAATGATGAGGCAACTCATGCGAATGAGTAAATGAACAAAATAAAAATAAATACGTGCGGCTTGTTTCATGTTATTTACTGACTATGTGTACAACTGTGTGGCATTATGCATCACTGTATGGTTGTGTCAATCACAGTGTGTTTGTATGTATCACTGTATGATTGTGTATATGACTGTGTGGTTGTGTCAATCACAGTGTGTTTGTATGTATCACTGTATGATTGTGTATATGACTGTGTGGTTGTGTGTATCACAGTGTGTTTGTATGTATCACTGTATGATTGTGTATATGACTGTGTGGTTGTGTGTATCACTGTGTGGTTGTGTGTATCACTGTGTGGTTGTGTGTATCACTGTGTGGTTGTGTGCATCACTGTATGATTGTGTATATGACTGTGTGGTTGTGTGTATCACAGTGTGTTTGTATGTATCACTGTATGATTGTGTATATGACTGTGTGGTTGTGTGTATCACTGTGTGGTTGTGTGTATCACTGTGTGGTTGTGTGTATCACTGTGTGGTTGTGTGTATCACTGTGTGTTTGTATGTATCACTATGATTGTGTATATGACTGTGTGGTTGTGTGTATCACTGTGTGGTTGTGTGTTTCACTGTGTGGTTGTGTGCATCACTGTGTGGTTGTGTGTATCACTGTGTGGTTGTGTGCATCACTGTGTGGTTGTGTGTATCACTGTGTGGTTGTGTGTTTCACTGTGTGGTTGTGTGCATCACTGTGTGGTTGTGTGTATCACTGTGTGGTTGTGTGCATCACTGTGTGGTTGTGTGTATCACTCTGTGGTTGTCAGCATCACTGTGTAGTTGTGTGTATCGCTATATGGTTGTCAGCATCACTGTGTGGTTGTGTGTATCACTGTGTGGTTGTGTGTATCACTCTGTGGTTGTCAGCATCACTGTGTAGTTGTGTGTATCGCTATATGGTTGTCAGCATCACTGTGTGGTTGTCAGCATCACTGTGTGGTTGTGTGTATCACTGTGTGGTTGTGTGTATCACTGTGTGGTTGTGTGTATCACTGTGTGGTTGTGTGTATCACTCCGTGGTTGGCAGCATCCCTGTGTGGTTGTGTGTATCACAGTGTGGATGTCAGCACCACTGTGTGGTTGGCAGCATTACTGTGTGGTTGTGTGTATCACTCTATGGTTGTCAGCATCACTCTTTAGTTGTCAGCATCACTGTGTGGTTGTATGTATCGTTATATGGTTGTCAGCATCACTGTGTGGCTGTGTGTATCACTGTGTGGCTGTGTGTATCACTGTGTGGTTGTCAGCATCACTGTGTGGTTGTGTGTATCACTGTGTGGTTGTGTGTATCACTCTATGGTTGTCAGCATCACTCTTTAGTTGTCAGCATCACTGTGTGGTTGTGTGTATCACTCTGTGGTTGGCAGCATCACTGTGTGGTTGTGTGTATCACTGTGTGGTTGTCAGCATCACTCTTTAGTTGTCAGCATCACTGTGTGGTTGTGTGTATCACTGTGTGGTTGTGTGTATCACTTGTGTGGTTGTCAGCATCACTCTTTAGTTGTCAGCATCACTGTGTGGTTGTCAGCATCACTCTTTAGTTGTCAGCATCACTGTGTGGTTGTGTGTATCACTCTGTGGTTGGCAGCATCACTGTGTGGTTGTGTGTATCACTGTGTGGTTGTCAGCATCACTGTGTGGTTGTGTGTTTCACTGTGTGGTTGTCAGCATCACTGTGTGGCTGTGTGGATCACTCTATGGTTGTGTGTATCACTGTGTGGTTCTGTGTATCACTCTATGGTTGTCAGCATGACTCTTTAGTTGTCAGCATCACCGGGTGGTTGTGTGTATCACTATGTGGTTGTCAGCATCACCGGGTGGTTGTGTGTATCACTCTATGGTTGTCAGCATCACCTTGTGGTTGTGTGTATCACTCTATGGTTGTCAGCATCACCTTGTGGTTGTGTGTATCACTATATGGTTGTCAGCATCACCGGGTGGTTGTGCGTATCACTGTGTGGTTGTGTGAATCACTATGGTTGTGTGTATCACTGTATGGTTGTGCATCACTGTATCTTTGTATATATCACTGTATGGTTGTGTGCATCTATGTAAGGTTGTGTGTATCACTGTATGATTGTGCATCAATGTATGGTTGTGTGAATCAATGTATGCGTCCGTGTTCTTTTGGTGAAAGGATCCTGGCTTCAGCATGTGGATGCTGACGGTGACAGCTAACACAACACTGACGGTCAAAGAGACGGCAAAGACGATATAGAACAACACATGTCGTCGTGAAGGTAGAGGCTCCGACGCTGTAGTGTCGTTGGGGAGGAAGCTAGATTCAGACCCAGACATTCTTGTATGATATGTACGCTTATCAATTTGAAATCAATGGTACAAACGTGTTGATATTTTCAAATGTCCAGTTGGGACACTTGCTAATGACATCCAAAAATCGTCGTTTGACTACCGACACGAAAATCACCTCGGGCGAACATGTCATTATCTTGTTTCGCTAATGGTGAAGCTACGGCATGACTGAACAAACTGCTGACAAGTGAATGTGGGAATCGCCGAGATGATCGCACCACCCGGGTTATCCCTGACTGATCTGTACCAAAGGGGTGGGGGGGTGGTGGGGGTGGGGGAAGGGGGGATGCGGCCCAGTCGTTTAAGGCGCCGCGACTCGCTGTGCAGAGTTGGACACGCCAGAAACATATGATTGTGGGTTCGAATCCCGGTTCACCCCGTTTATGTTTCTAGGTTTGTCAGCACCCGTGCTCGTGGGTTTCACCGAAGTGGAATACATTTGAGACCTGCATCATTCGGGCTTTCCTCCCACATTAAGCTGAAACGCCGTGACATAAATGGAATAATGTTAAAAGCGGCGTTAAACCCAACTCACTCACTCTCTATCAATGGGAATCCCTCGGGTTATTTTCTGTTCCTCGTCATGGGATTAATATAGATGACAATGATGATTAAATTGCTGGTCGTCAGAGGTGACAAGGCGCGGATGGTCATACTTGGTGACTTGGCCTACCTGCTTGTCATCGTACCCCGACGCATTATGAATCATTGGATTGTCTAGTCCAAGTTAATTGAAGGCCGCCGTCATATAGCTGGAATATTGCTAATTGCAGTGTTAAACAACAAATATAACATTCTCTGAATGTGTCTCTATTTAGTGACACTTGTTCGAGTCAATAGTTAACCATATTTGATAAAAAGGAGACTCCTTTTAGACGCCAGGTCAAGTTCAATAAAAAGTAAGTAGTTCCCCCGCTTTCTCGGTCCTTGTCACCTAGCAAACGGGACGACGCCCAAACCAATTACGTCAATGACAACAAGGTCAAAGTCCCTATTTCGTAAGAACATCGGGGGCACGGGTGGCCACGTCGTCTGAGGCGCCGTGATTCGCTGTGCAGAGTTACGTCCCTTGGGCACGCCAGAAACCTATGATTGTGGGTTCGATCCCGGTTCGCCCCGATTATGTTTCTAGGTTTGTCAGCACCACACCCGTGCTCGTGGGTTTCACCGAAGTGGTAAACGTCTGAGACCTGCATCACTTCGGGCTTTCCTCCCACATTAAGCTGACACGCCGCGATATAACTGGAATACTGTTAAAAACGGCGTTAAACCCAACTCACTCACTCACTCACCTTTGGACGAAACATCGTCTTGTTTGTTGATGACACTTTAGACAAAGTCACTCAATACTGACACAGACTAGTCCTTGTTTCACCCCCTTAATGCTTAGCGCCAGGAAAGGAAAAAACAAGTACAATATTTTAACATCTCTTTGTATGACCATGCCAAGGATCGAACAATCGACCTTCGCCTACCCAAGAAGAGGCTCTCTCCACTGAGGAGGTCTCAAGGTTAAAGGACCGCCTCCGTGGTCCTGTGGTAGAGCGTCCGCCCGGAGAGCGGAAGGTCCAGGGTTCGATCCCGGGCCGCGTCATACAAAAAGACGTTAAAAGATTGTACTTGTTGTTACCCTGTCTGGCGCTCGGCATTAAGGGGCTAAAACAAGGACTGGTCGGCTCGGAGTCAGTATACTGTGTCTGAGTGGGGTATTCATGTTAAACTGCGGCATGGTATCTCAGTGAGCTAGCACTATAAATCGGCATCAGTCCGGACTAGTACAAGCAGCCACACACACACATACACGTGCATGCACGTCGCTATATAAGTGCAATAATCTTGGACGCGACGTTAAACCCAATTTCACCTCACCTCACCTCAAGGTTAAAGAGTCCCCTAGCGTCATATACTAGGAATACACAATTGTATTATTCAAGCCATTGACGGGCAAAGTACATTGTTATTCATAATAAATGATATCAATTATACGGAAACATACGAGGGTAAAAATAACTTCATCTATAAAATAATGTTTTTCATTATCGATGTTTAAGAGGTAATTGCGGCCAAGGATGTAACTTAAGAGTGAGTTGGGTTTAACGTCACTTTTAACAGTATTCAAGTAAAATCACGGCGTGTCAGCTTAATGCGGGAGGAAAGCCCGAAGTGATGCAGGTCTCAGACGTTTACCACTTCGGTGAAACCAACGAGCAAGGGTATGGTGCTGACAATCCTAGAAACGTAATCGGGGCGAGCCGGGATTCGAACCCACAATCATAGGTTTCTGGCGTGCCCGAGGGACACACCTCTGTACAGCGAATCACGGCGCCTTAGACGACTGGGCCACCCGTGCCCCCTAGTCCTTTAGGTATTATCTTGTTATCTCTGCAGCGTAGTAGAAAGGTAAATGTTTGTTGGTCCTGATGTTCTTCTGGATGAAGCTGCTGTACTGATTGATCTCACTTACAGCCTCATCTCCATGTTGAAGTCTTTAAATGACGAAGCAGCAAGATGAAGCTCTGAAACGTCGTATAAAGAAAAAGAGAAGTTGGTTGTTGTCCATAACAAAATGTCGTGTATTCATGTTCTCCCAACTTATATATGCCTATCAAAGACTTTGGTGAACGCAACGAGCACCGGTATGGGGCTGACAAACCTTTAAATACAATCGGGGGCGAACCGAATCATAGGTATCTGTCGTACCAAAGAGACGCAACCCTCAACGTCAATTGTGGCGTTTTGGACAAGTTGGCGACCTGTGCCCCTTTCTTTATAGATCAAATCATATTGAGCCTGCGATCGATTTGAACTGCAACAATGGGAGAAGACTTAACATTAAGACCATGACAGGAAATAAACAGTAATATATATTTTAGCGTCCTAAATTCTAAATTATATAAGGGAAATGAATGTCGAGACAAAAGAATTGTCCGCAGGACTAATAGAGAACATGCGCAATCGTCTCAAACAAGAGATTGCGAAAACGCGAGTTATTTAAATTATGCTTTTTCGTGCTCCTGCCATTTTGTGTTTTTATGGATGTGGCCTGAGATGTCAAGTCGAAATTGTCGCGACTTTGCATAATGTACAAAAGTACAAAAACACGAGAATGCGTGTGCACATAAGCTTAAGTGACAGTTATTGTTGTCATTTTAAAGTGTCGTCCAGTCCTTCATCTGGTATGACCTGCATGGGGGCACAAGAGAAAACTGTATCTTGTTCGTGAGACATAAGTGAGCTACAGTCCAGTAGATCGTAGCTTGATATCCACAGTATGGTGATCAACCTTCAGTTGAAGGTGATCTATAGCTCTGTATGTACAGTGATATCTTGTAATGGTTGCATACTAATTTTAAATAAAAACTGTGCTATTCTAGTCATTTTACTCTCCTTCGACGAGAATCTAAACGTATTTATTATATATGTGTAAGTTTCTCTCGAAACGACATGGCTAAAATATTGTCTATGTGAATCGTTTAACTTATTAATGTAAAATTTCACTGTCATGTTGATGACACGCAGTATTTTAAATCCTGAATATGATGGCATTAAAAGTGGTAAAGTGTACGTTTCAAACTTGTACATCTACAACTAAACGCAATATATTTGTGCAATATTTTATTCTGATGACCATAGTGGTAAAACCCATAAATTACTGATTGTGTTGCTAAATAACGTCCACATGTTATGGGATTCGTACAAGGAAATATTGCTATTTTTCTTGAGAATTTAATCAAAAGAAACCTGTTTATTTTGCTCTGTGTGGCCCACGACAAACACTAATATTTTGTGTTAAAACAATTTGCTGATTAACAATTGCGATTCTCTCTGTCTTAATATTTATACTGACATCGTGTATACTTATGGTTTATACAAATACTCAAGAGCTCCAGATATAAATAAAAGTGATATTTTTCATGCCCTGGTAATGTTTTGATGTCTAAATTTCATACAATGACATGTAATTTGTTTACACTGAACGATGTTGCATTTTACATACGTTGCATGTTTTATGTTATCTCGTGAACAAGATAAAAATATAATATCGTTATGTATGTTGAAGTAAGAATTTACGAAGGAAATAGAACTGGAATTATTTGTTTTAGCAACCAGCATCCGCTGTTAGCCGTCTCATACAGAAACTATTTCCATCGATTCACTCTTTCAAAGTCAAACATTGTCATCTCGTTACTTTTTCAAAGTAAGTCTTCATGTGTCTACTTTAAAAACAAGGAAAGAGAATTGTCGATGTCACCGCAAAACTATATACTGTCAAGCAGTCATGTAAACCCTACTCACAACGGTTTGGCTGCGGAAGAGGTAAGTAAATAATTCTCTTTAATTAAGGTCCATTTGAGCTGTCGCCTTGGTCTTGGTCTTGGTCTTGGTGTCGAGTTCCTGACCATAAGAAGGTTTCATTTTGTTTAATGATATTCTCATGAACAAAACTACGACTGTTACCTAGGACTCCAGTTGATCTGAAAACGATATGAAGTCATATTCATCGATATATTTCAAATTAGAATTGTTTGTTTGTTTGATGTTTAACGTAAGACTCAGCAATATTCAAGCTATATGACAGCTGTCTGTTAATAATCGAGTCTGGACAAGACGATCCAGTGATTGACATCATGATCATCGATCCACGCAATTGGGATCGATGACATTCTTCAACCAAGTCAGCGAGCCGGACCACCCGATCCCGTTAGTCGCCTCTTACGACAAGCATAGTCGCATTTTTCGGCAAGCACGGGCATGGTAGAAGGAGCCCGATTGTATCTCAAAAGTTGTCAAATGTAAACACCAAAGGCTGAAGCTGCTGGAATATTGCTGAACATGAAGTTGACTATTGGAATGTTGAAGTCATCCCTCCTCATACCGTCTTGTGTGTTAGTTGTGAGTTTTTATGCATAGATCTAAAAATGAAACAGACGCGTCGGTCCCACTGGTCTCCTTTATTTCTAGTTCAAAAGGGTAAATCAGTGGAAGGGAGGGGCGGTGGGGTAGCCAAGTGGTTAAAGTGTTCGCTCGTCTCGCCGAAGACCGGGTTCGATTCCCGACATGGGTACAATGTGTGAAGCCCATTTCTGGTGTCCTTCGCCGTGATATTGCTGGAATATTGCTAAAAGCAGCGTAAAACCATACTCACTCACTCACTCACTCACTCACTCACTCAGTGGAAGGGAATTGGTTATTTGATGGTTATTGAACCACATCAGATCATCAGAATTCCATCTTTATGACAACATATATAGTTTTGGCCAAAGTAGTCGGATTTTCATTTTTTTTCTGTGATGTATGACATATATGTCATGTGATCTTTGACATCATACTTTTATTATTGTTCTTTACATGTAAATGCTGAAATGTTTATCAACTCGTCACGAATAGCTTGAATTTTCCTTGTGTGGCATAAAGCAATATTTAATCATTCATTCTTATAAACTATTGCAAGGGTTTTGTTGCTTTTATTAGAATATGAAATGGTTAATTTTAAAGCTACTATTTGTGACATCTCACTGTCTCCTCTGACTGATCTTTATCTATATAACTCTTCTCGTCACTTAATTAGGTGAAATTGCTTTTCACAATCATGTTTAATTCTGTTTATTACTATATACTTGTATTGTATCTTTTTTGTTAGCTTTGTACGTGCAATAAACACGGATCCACCTGCGTTATTTTGTTTCATTTCAGAAAAAAACCTGTTCAACCTGTTTAGAACGTCCTAAAGCCCATACCGATACTGACAATGAAGCTTATCCAAGCCGCTCTGATACTTGTTGTTCACATCTGGGTGATCTCTGCTAAAAGAAGACGTGTTCGGTTCATTAACTGTCTATCAACAAAAACAAACAGTGATTTAATGACAATAATACCCGTTCGAAGCAGGATCGAGTGCTCTGTGATCTGCCTGAATGAGCCACACTGTCTGTCCGCCTCCTACTGCAAGACTACGGATGGCTACACGTGCCAGCTGAGTGGGTTTTACGCCAACGGAAGTTGTTCTGAGTTTGCTGCCGAGGACGCCTGCAGTCAGACAGCAATTGTGAGTTTAAATAATTATATGTTTTTAATGTGAAGTTAACACGATATATTCCTGGTACAACCTTTCCTTTGGACGACCACGTGTTTTTTCACGAGACAAGTTTCATAAACGGACATAAAAATGACTTTGGGAAACATGTAGCACGAATTAATACAAAAGTGTTGTTTCTGATCATTTAGACATCTTATCCTTCAATTCAATATTTTGCTTACATATGAAATAAAGAAAGGCACACCCAAAATTATCGACTCGTTCCGTGCCTAGACTGGCATTCACATTTATCAACATTCTACCACAATCCATTCATTTACTCATATTTAGGGACCAAGCTGTTTCCTTGTTTCATTAGGGGCGGTCGGGTAGCCTAGTGGCTAAAGCGTTCGCTCGTCACGCCGATGACCCGGGTTCGATTCCGGACACGGGTACAATGTGTGAAGCCTATTTCTGGTGTCCCCCGACGTGATATTGCTGGAATATTGCTAAAAGCTGCGTAAAACTACACTCACTCACTCACTCATTATCTATTCGATACACAATGACCTCTAAATGAGTGAGTGAGTGAGTGAGTATGGTTTTACGCCGCTTTTAGCAATATTCCAGCAATATCACCTCTAAATGATCACCTAGTAGATCAAAGATGACTAACACCTGATCGTCGACCCATGAAGACCCGGGGTAGACATAAAGAGTCTCACCCGAGTGTCTTGTGATATGAAGTATATCAATACGAGCTGATCAAAGTGGAAAAACTCCGAGGTTTGCCTCGGAGATTTTCCACTTTTATCAAAGAGTGTTGATATATTTGGTATCAAAAGACACGAGGGTGAGATTTTATTTATCATGAAACATCATTCTTCCAACTTCTTCAGTTTGTAGACAGTAATAATCAGTGTCATAAATGTAAAATTACTGCTTACAGCTTCACTAGCAGTGACATTAATGATGTCATTTGATTGTGACGTCATGGTAACCAATATAGATATTGCTTGATATCTTCTGTGGGAGCTAGTTTTGGATGATAATAGGTCTTCAGCAACCCATGCATGCCGTAAAAGGCGCCTAATCTCGTCGTAAGAGGCGACTCACGGGATCGGGTGGTCAGGCTCGCTGACTTGGTTGAAGCATGTCATCGATCCCAATTGCGTGACTCGATTAGTTTTAGTGTTTCCAGACCGCCGTCATATAGCTGGAATATTGCTGAGTGTGGCGTTCAACAACAAACAATTAAATAAACATCAAAGTTCAAAGTGAAATGCTTGGGGTATTGCGGCGTATATAGGATGGACAACGGGGAACATGCACGCATGTTTGCATGTAATCTGCGCTGCACGTACATTAAACGTCAAACGAGACGAAACGACTGCGTTCCTGCCAGGTGTTAAAAATGAATGATGTAAATAGTGAACTGTGTTTCTTCAATGCATCTCCTTACGTCTCTTTATATTTCTCTTCACAAGGTACTATTCTGTGCATTTCACAAACTAAAACACTTGACTTGAAAGCAGACGGAAAATAAATTTTCAAGTTTAATTATAGCAGCAGAAATAAAAGGTTTAATTAGACCTTGGTGATGTATTAGTACGAGTAATTTAAGGTTACTTTTGAAAAGCACACCCATAAATTATTGTTATCCTCCCTACTTGGAATTAGAATCACCCTTTAATAAATCTAGTGACTTCAGACATTTAGCTTGCAGATATTTAATTTGTGGTAAGAAAGTAAGGTTATGATAAAAACATATGCATTTCCGAAAAAAAATAGCTTCTTTTACAACTTTAAGTGGAGTTCCCGCGAGATGTAATTCAGGGTCATTATGTGGTTTATGATTTCGACAGAAATAAATGCAATATGTATTTGAAATAGAAAATTTAAAGCCGTTCCGTTCTGACCAATCATTGATTTTATTTAAACAAAGCTGCATCTGTCTCTCAATCGTGTGCATATTCTTACCTCGACTTCAATCCCCGTCAACAGGGTCATTCAAAACCTTAGAAAACTATTCATTTTAATGCTAAACAACGTTAACGATAATATGCTATCTTGTTAGTACACCATGATTATCTGATGGACACCATTTGAACATTTCCCTCTGATTTGTTTAATCATATTCCACACCTATGTCATAGGCGTACGGGAATTAGTCTTTGGCACAAAGTTCTTGCAAGACTCTCGTCAATTTTGTTTCAACGTACGTCGATCCTCGGCAGACTATTTTTCTTTACATTATTTAAATTATGAACTGTAGGATGACACTTCTAGCCTGTTTGCTATCTTCAGTAACCATGGTTTACGAATATGTGGTTAGCAGAGGATTAAGGAATAAGTTACATCAGCAATAGTATTCAGTTTGTCTGTGAACAACTGAATACGGCCAGCGACAGTGATAAAAATGTCAGATTTCAATTTGTCAGTACGAAGTGTATGACAAAAATGGCCAGTGGGCCTTATTACAATTCCACCTTGTCACAGATGGATTGTATGTCCGGTTAATAGCTGAAAGTATCGTGGACCGACCATTCAAAGTCGTTACATTGAACATGTACTGTTTGACAGGTAAATCCTTGCGAGAATGGAGGGACGTTTTATCATCAAAATAGGACCTGTCACTGTGTTGAAGGATTTGTAGGAGATTACTGCCACAGACGTTACAGAGGTAGGTTTTGTTTGTTTGTTTGTTGTTTAACGCCGCACTCAGCTATAATCCAGCTGTATGACGGCGGTCTGTAAATAATCGAGTCTGGAACAGACAGTCCACTGATTGACATCATGAGGATAGATCCACACAATTGTTATTTTTGTTAGTTGTTTCACGCCGCACTCAGCAATATTCCAGCTATATGACGGCGGTCTGTAAATAATCGAGTCTGGTCAGACAATCCAGTGATTGACATCATGAACATCGATCCACGCAATTAGGACACGATGACATGCATCAACCAAGTCAGTGAGCCAGACAACCCGATCCCGTTAGTCGCTTCTTACGACAAGCATAGTCGCCTTTTACGGCAAGCGTGGGTTGCTGAAGACTTATTCTACCCCAGATCTTCACAGATAGTTTAGTATTGGTGTGCGTAGTATTTGTTGTATTTAACCTAAGTTCTGCTAATAGTGTTGATGCTACGTTAACTGACACCCATGTTCTCTCTTTTATTTTGAATCCAGATTGCAGGGAAACGCCGGGACAATATGAACTATATACCATTCAACCGTTTGGGTCGGACTATTTCTTTGAGTGGAAGTGTTACCAGGAGATGTATTTTGTTACAAGTTACCAAGACAATATTAACTATAACTATACCAAGGGGTGGCAGATGATGAGAGAGGGTATTCCATTTCAGAATGGTTTGTACTTTATGGGCCTTGAACCTCTTCATCTGTTAACGAAACAGGGCACATATGACATGCGTGTTTTTCTGGGTATCTACTATCAAGGTTATATCCTTATTGGCTTTGTTTGGTATAGAAACATCCGTGTGGACTCCGAAGCAGATGGATATGCATTGCACTGGGATTACTTTGAAAAGGAGCAAAGTTACAACAGCTCTATCTATTTAGATGGTTTCGGCGGTTTGGGTGATGCAACCAAAAATTTAAACGGAGCTCATTTTGGAACATATGACCGAGATGTCTCAGGCTGTGCTCGTGCACAGAGCAGGGGATGGTGGTACAACAAATTCGGATGCACAACGTTGAAGTTTGTCCATAATGGAGTGATGTGGCCGACAAACCAAACCGGAACAATTACACTTGAATTCTTCAACTATTTCTATTTAAGGATACAATCCGTTGCTTATTACAGGGAAGATGACCTTGTATTGTAGTAAGATATATACTTGACTGGATTTGAGCTGCCTCATGCCAGTTTGTGGTGTTATTCAACAGCTGATGAGTTAAGAAAACTGAACTACAGCTGCAAAACTAGCTATTAAAAGCAGGAGCCCGAACATATTTCTTTTCTTAAAAACACCTTGTAACAACGTAATAAATGTGGCAGCCACCACTCGCTTCTGTTTCAACAATCTGAAGCATATTTTTTGTCGCTTAAACAATGTATTTAGTTCGAAAAAGAACCCTCGCCGAATATCAGTTTGTTGGCCCTAACCTATGAATTATGTTCAACACAAAAGATGTTTGTTTGTTGTTTAACGCCGCACTCAGCAATATTACAGCTGTATGACGGCGAGGCACGTCAAGCTTCGTTTAAACAGCATCTTCATCGATCCCCATTGCGTAGTTCGCTGTTTATGATGTCAGTTACTGGTTGGTTGGTTGGTTGGTTGTTTGTTTAACGCCTCACTCAGCAATATTCCAGCTATATGACGTTGGTCTGTAAACAATCTAGTCTGGACCAGACAATCCACTGATTGACATTATGAGCATCGATCCACGCAATTGTGATACGATGACATGCATCAACCAAGTCAGCGAGTCTTACTACCCGATCCCATTAGTCGCCTTTTTCGACAACCACGGGTTGCTGAAGACCTATTCTACCCCGGATCTTCACAGGTCTTTTCTTTTCGTAAATGTGCAAAATAATGACATTTATTTGTTCGGTATATGTTGAGGTTATATTTATTGACATACTCATACTGTATGAAGGATATATATGGAATAATTTGGTGTTGTAATAATTAATACTTTAGCATGATCAATGTTGGTCGTTACTAATAGATTTGTTAAATACAACATTTTAGCTTTAATCACCTACAAAAAATATCTTTCTAGCTCATATTGTTTCCAAGATATAACCCTTCAAACTTATCCGGCGTGTGCGTTTCTTTTGTAGTTGAGTATACCTTATATCCTACATTGTTGGTGACCATCTTGAATATTGAGATAAAGATGATCCCAGGGATATAATAACCATTCCAATAGTTTTATCATGTTTAAACCAGTTAGATAAGACACCTCATTTGTTCTTGTAGCCTATCTGGATATTCGAGATATGATATGTTCTGTTTTTCAAGATGGCAGCCGGCAACCATCTTGTAATTCAAGGTCCGAATTACTTCTAATGTAAAACATAACGATTCAAATGGATTTATCATGTTCAAATTAGTGGAATTAGACACCTTCTATGTGTCTGTGGCTGATATTCTTCCTGAGATATACTTTTTCATGCTATTCAAAATGGCGTCGACGGCCATTTTGAATTTTGGGTTCTGGCAGAGGTAGCCGTCATTTTCCAGAGGGTTATGGGGCTATTTTTTTAGTTTAACATGTCATCATAAAAAAGTAGGAGCAAAGTGGTCACAGATTCCAGAGATATGTAAGACAGTTTGGGACGAACCTCCATAGTGATGAAAGGGTTCAGCGTCAAGCATATATTGCATGACTGTGTGGACAATCGAAAGGGATTTACATTATCAAAGCGTAAATCGGAAAGATCTTTTCTCCCGTGTAAGCAGGCATCTCATTATTAGCTACTTGAAAGAAATTTATCTGTATAATAAATTCATGTAAGTGAATAATTAACTTCTTGTTTTTAAATTTGGTGTGATGCTATTATCAAATGACATTATTGAAGGCTCTGTCCAGGAGGGTTAAAGTATAGTAAAATTATTGTCCCACTTTGTGACACGTAATCCTATCACAATTGATGTAACTATTATCAAGCAGCGTTTTTGAGCCAAGTCATTGTTGAGTATGTTTTTAAATATTTTTTAGTATTGTGTTATATGGCTATTCACAATAGCTAAAGTGATGACATAAATCCTGATGGGGTTTCATGCAGGTACTGTAAGTCCCCATGATACCCAGCGAGATGGTCTAGCTTTGGTTACACGTGACCTATAGCCCGTGTTTTAAACTGTATTAATGATAGGGTTATGTATGTTTGATAAAATGAGTTTCTAAAATAAATCTGTATCGATGACTCAATTGTCAATATATTAACTTGGTCTCGTCGTTATATGGCTGAAATAATGCCGATGCGACGTTAAATTTTAACTCTCACTCACTTACTCACTCACTCACTCACCTTGTAACAGGACTCGTCCTTCGGCTTCAGCCCCATCACCACCCTTGGTGAAAAATTGTTTGTTGCTTTTGTTAACCTCTGTATATATATATATATATATATATATATATATATATATATATATATATATATATATATATGATGCCTTGCTCAATCAAGATTTGGTCACTTTCTTAATAAAGCCACTTCTGTAGTGAAACGTCTTACATAAGAATAAAAAGAAGTTGAAATCTATATCAACTATGTCCTCATATGCATTGACCGCAAATCGTGAGTTCCTTAATTAGAGTCAGGCAGTATTTGTTTGTTTGTTTATTGTTTAACGCCGCACGCTTTGCTCATGAGTCAAGGACACTGATAGACAGAAACCACCTGCTGTGAAGATCCGGGGTGGAATAGGTCTTCAGCAACCCATTCTTGCCGTAAAAAGGCGACTATGCATGTCGTAAGAGGCGAATAACGGGATCGAGTGGTCAGGCTGAAGCATGCCATCGATCCCAATTGTTTGGATCGATGCTCATGATGTCAATCACTGGATTGTCTGGTCCAGACTCGATTATTTACAGACCGCAGGAATATACCTGGAATATTGCTGAGTGCGGCGTTAAACAACAAAACCAACCAACCCACGACAAGCACAGTCGACTTTTACGGCACCGGAAGTGACATTAAGGGCCTGAAACAAGGCTCGGAGTCAGTATACTGTGTCTGAGTGTGGTATTCACGTTAAACTGCGGCACGCTATCTCAGTGAGCTGGCACTATAAATCGGCATTCGTCTGGACTAGGGCAAGCAGCCACACACACACACACACACACACACACACACACACACACACGTGCATGCTATATAAGTGCAATTATCTTGGACGCGACGTTATACCCAATTTCACCTCACCTCACATTTTACGGTAAGCATGTCCTGGGGCTGGATTCTTGAACAAGACTCTCCTGCTATGTTTTATTTTATTGTTAATGTAATCCTACACTTCTTCTCCTACACCGTGAAGATCCGGGGTAGAATAGGTCTTCAGCAACCCATGCTTGCCGTAAAAGGTGACTATGCTTGTCGTAAAAGGCGACTAACGGGATCGGGTGGTTAGGCTCGCTGACTTGGTTGATGCATGTCATCGATCCCAATTGCGTGGATCGATGCTCATATCAATCACTGGATTCAGACGTCCAGACTCGATTAATTACAGACCGCCGTCATACAGCTGGAATACTGCTGAGTGCGGCGTTGAACAACAAACCAACCAACCAACACATCAATTTACAAATTGCGGTATGCACATAGATATTGCTGAATAGATAAGTGAGAGTTACGTCCAGTGTATAAATTATGAAATTGGTACTGATAAATTGCATTGCCATGAAATAGCTATTGTTATTTTGAAGAGTTATGTGGTAACAAAACGTACCGGTTGCTAGGAAGCGTACTGTTACAGCGAGTCTCTCGCCGGCAGAAATTGAAACTCTCAGTCTTTTGTCTTGCCTTTGGAGGAATGGCCTCACTCTATCAAGGAGGAACTTGAACGTTTCCCTATTCATTCTCAGATAATTTACATGGAATTTGTTAGTTTAACGCTGCACACACCAATATTCCAGCTATTTGACGGCGGTCTGTAAATAATCGAGTCTGGACCAGACAATCTTGTAATTGATTTCATGAGCATCGTTCTACGCAATTGGGATAGTACGATGACATGCATCAACCAAGTCAGCGAGCCTAGTCGCCTTTTAGGGCAAGGAGGGGCGGTGGGGTAGCCTAGTGATTAGAGCGTTCGCTCGTCACGCCGAAGACCCGGGTTCGATTCCCGACATTAGGTTCAATGTGTGAAGCCCATTTCTGGTGTCCCCCGCCGTTATATTGCTGGAATAGTGCTAAAAGCGGCGTAAATTATACTCACTAACGTCGCTTTTAGGGCAAGCATGGATGGCTGAAAACCTGTTCTACCCTGGAACTTCACGAGGCGCAATTTATAGCAAGCGCTGTTTTTTAAAAGCACTTTTATTTTCAATCACTTCTTCGACAACCGCATGCACGTACATGTTGCACAGATGACACCCGAGTGCAAAAGCTGCTCAACCGTAAGTGATTGTGAAATGGAGAAGGCTACCGGTGAAGGGACCACATTGTCGATCAAGGTTAAGGAGGGATCAGCAAAAATAAACAGTATGTAAACAAAATTTATCATCCAAAACTGGCTCCCACATTAGATCAAGCGATATCTCCACTGCAGACCATTGTGACGTCACTGGCTACCATCACGTCACAATCAAATGGCATCACTAATAGCTCTGCTATTGAAGCTGTAAGCAGTACCTTTTACACTGAAGACACTGCTTATTGAAAAATGTTGAGAATACTGTCTACTAATTGAAAAAGTTGGAAGAATGATGTTGGATGATAAATTAAATCTCACCCTCGTGTCTTTTGATATCAAATATATCAAGACTTGTTGATAAAAGTGGCAAAAATCCTCGGCAAGCCTCGGAATTTTGCCACTTTTATCAACTCGTGTTGATATATTTGATATCAAAAGACACGAGGGTGAGATTCTCTATACATATGAGTGAAAAAAAGACTAAATTGTCTTAATAATGAAAGCTGTCTTTTAAAGCCTTTAGAATTGAATGTGTTTAGAGGTATCATTCAGGTACCAGATGGTCGGACGCACATGTGTGCAGCATAAAGTGAGCACAGAGACGCTGCAGGGAAAGCAATATTTTACGTTCTCTTCATCGGGCCCCTTTCCTCATTCCAAACAGCGTCACAGCGATCGTGATCTGTTTCTAAATGACCCACATATGCTCCCGACCAAGCTTCCGGCGTGGGCAAGTTAATGGGACTCAATATTAGAAGATGAATAATGCAATATATTGATGGCAATGTGACCAGAAAACATTATTTATTGTCAAATTATTATAATAATAATTATGTTTTTTTAGATATCACGTCCGTATTACGACCAAATGTTACCTTTTTATTAAAAGATGTATTTTGTCTTTGTTTGGGATCCTTGTCTTTGATCTATCTATCTATCTATCTATCTAACTATCTATCTATCTATCTATCTAGTATTAAATAAGTGTAGTAAGACTGAACACAGTTTTCAAAAAGTGTGTTCAATTTTACTCCACTTATTAAATTATTACTATATTGTGCCTGAGAGTTAGAACTTTACTGTGTTTTATATAAAACAATGCATCAGTGAATCAAAGACACAAGACAGGTATCTGAAATCTGAGCAGGACCGGTTAATGGAAGTCTTTGTAAACAAACGTAAAAAAACAGGTTCCACGTTCTAGAATATTTTCTCAAAGGAAGTTAACCATTTCACGACCTGTGTTTCTCTAAATGTGTCAACATACTCTGGTTTGTGGCAGAAGCACAGAGATAACCGCAAAAAAACGCTGGGTAGGAGAGTGAACCCGCCTAGTTCTGATATTGATCAAACCTAATATTTAACTAACGCGATATACATTTCGCCAAGCTAAATCACGTTTTGCTTCATAACATGCTTCTACACTATAGTCCTCGCCACTTGATATAGAATCAGTAAATATGTGGTGTATCGAACAATGGTCTTCGGCATGACAAGCGAACGCTTTAACCATTAGGCTACCCCGCCGCCCTTAGATCGTTTGGAGCAGTGGATGTATGACAACCCAGCTATGTTGTCATAGCTAGACTGTCATATTCGTTTGTTTGTTTGTTGTTTTACGCCGCACTCACCAATATTCCAGCTATATGACGGCGGTCTGTAAATAATCGATTCTTGACCAGACGATCCAGTGCTTGACATCATGAGCATCGATCCACGCAATTGGGATAAGATGACATGTATCAACCAAGTCAGCGAGTCTGAACACCCATTCCCGTTAGTCGCCTTTTGCGACAAGCATAGTCGCCTTTTACGACAAGCATGGGTTGCTGAAGACACATTCTACCCGGGTCTTCTTCGCGGGTCACTGTCATATTCAGTTATAAGGAGACTTTAACGCCCGAGTCGGCTGTGGAAATCAGCCTCCTGTTTCTGTACATAATGAAGCGTACAAATACTCTCTTTTTTCCAGATGAGTCTGTGCCTTTATCAATATACCGATATTCAAGTGATAGTTCGGTTAATACATTCGGAAATTTACTTTTGATTTTTTCCCTTTATATTTAGAATGTAAATACTTAATGGGCGTGTTGTCGGAGACAGTGGTGGTTCTTTTACTTTTATCAGTTAACAAGGAAGGAGTGTGATCGATTATTTCATTTCCGGTGGAACTTTTTTGTTACAAAAACAAAATATCAGTAGTCAAAAGCGTTGAGACTAATCATATGCCTGTAATCTTGTATCTCATAGATGATGTAAAGAATGTACTGTCAAGTATGAATGGAATAACTGGCATGTTGAAACTGTTATAGCCAACATTATTGCAGGTTACGGCGAGTGACGAGTTGTGACGAATGTCGTGTGACCTATACAAAACGTACCGCTAAAAGCACGTATGAAACTTCTTGCTTACAGAAACGGACATTGCGCGAAATACGAAATCAATCAAATAAATGTTTAGATTAGATCTCAATTCTAAACATTCATATCCCGTGACACCTGTGGTAAACAGTTTCGTAAATTTACTGAAGACATATTTGTTTTATTTTTTCTTTGTAATATAATATTGTTAATGATGCAAAGAGTGAAACAAAAAAATATATAAAATATATTGCCCTTAGTTTATAAGCTCGCATGGTCATGCATTCTACATGAAAATCTGATTTTCTAGTACGAACTGTGTACATTGATAACACTCAAAGAGTTCTTACTTTGGATGCCAAGGCAAGTTAGTGGTCTGCCGGATGCCTACACGCGGTGGGTTGGCACCTTCTATCATTTGGAGCACCTGCAACTCATTCTTTCATTTGACCATGAATACGGGAGGTAAGACCATTACAATGAGAAATGGCGCGTCTCAACCGAAACTGAAACATTAAAATACTTACTCCTAATAGGAAGTAGCTCATCTCAACTGGAGCTAAAACATTAGAGGCCAACTCATCTGTGGCGTGGCTCAACTGGAGCTAAATGACCAACTCGTCAGAGTAGGAAATGGCGCGTCTGAACCCACGCTAAAAGACAAACTCATTATGGAAGTTGGCTGGACTCAGTTGGAGGTAAAACATTATACACACAATAGATCATAATGATAGGAAGTGGTGCTTCTAAGCTGGAGCTGAAACAAAAGGGAGCCCATTAATTATGGGGCGCGGCGCGTCACAACGAGATCTAAAACATTAAAAAACTAACTCCTTATGGAAGTGGCGTGTCTCACCTTGGGCTTAAACGTTAAACTATAACTGATTCGGTACATCAGGTACTGTGAATAATGTGTTAGTTGCAGTCGCAACAGATAGAGTACTTGACAATATTGCTAAGTCTCAGAACGCAGAGTATCAATCTAAACCCAGTGTTTCAGCCATGAATGGCCAATCACAACTGGAATCGGTACTTGGAATATTCACGGCTTGAGATCAAAAGCTGAATAATAGCTGATTTTATTTCATTTTGTAAAACTTTTGATATAATTTGTATCTTGGAAACTATGGCTGATGAGGCTATATCTATGTTAAACAACAATTTCTGTAATTACAACATTTTCGAATGTAAGGTTAAGCGATCTGTTTACCGTGGTTGGTTCTCAAGTGGCATTTCCGTTTGTATCAAAAATCATTTGTCACAATATTTGGAACGACGCTCTGGTTTTCAGAATGATCGATGAATTATCTCCCTTCCCAACATTCCTGGTGTTGGTTTATATCCACCCTGAGGGTTCTCCTGTATATGCTAACGAGGAGGACAATGGTGTAGACAAGTACTCATGCACCCCTGTTAAAGACCAACTCCTTATAGAAGTGGCGGGTCTCAACGGGATCTGAAACATAAAAGTCTAATTCCTTATATAAGTGGCGGGTCTCAACGGGATCTGAAACATTAAAGACCAACTCCTTACAGAAGTGGCGGGTCTCAACGGGATCTGAAACATTAAGACCAACTCCTTATAGAAGTGGCGGATCTCAACGGGATCTGAAACATTAAAGACCAACTCCTTATGGACGTGGCGGGTCTCAACGGGATCTGAAACATAGAAGACCAACTCCATATAGAAGTGGCGGGTCTCAACGGGATCTGAAACATTAAAGACCAACTCCTTATAGAAGTGGCGGGTCTCAACGGGATCTGAAACATTAAAGACCAACTCCTTATAGACGTGACGGGTCTCAACGAGATCTGAAACATTAAAGACCAACTCCTTATGGACGTGGCGGGTCTCAACGGGATCTGAAACATTAAAGACCAACTCCTTATAGAAGTGGCGGGTCTCAACGGGATCTGAAACATTAAAGACCAACTCCTTATAGACGTGACGGGTCTCAACGGGATCTGAAACATAAAAGTCTAATTCCTTATATAAGTGGCGGGTCTCAACGGGATCTGAAACATTAAGACCAACTCCTTATAGACGTGACGGGTCTCAACGGGATCTGAAACATAAAAGTCTAATTCCTTATATAAGTGGCGGGTCTCAACGGGATCTGAAACATTAAAGACCAACTCCTTACAGAAGTGACGGGTCTAAACGGGATCTGAAACATTAAAGACCAACTCCTTATGGACGTGGCGGGTCTCAACGGGATCTGAAACATAGAAGACCAACTCCATATAGAAGTGGCGGGTCTCAACGGGATCTGAAACATTAAAGACCAACTCCTTATAGAAGTGGCGGGTCTCAACGGGATCTGAAACATTAAAGACCAACTCCTTATGGACGTGACGGGTCTCAACGGGATCTGAAACATTAAAGACCAACTCCTTATAGAAAATGCGCGTCTTAACGGGATCTGAAACATTAAAGACCAACTCCTTATAGACGTGACGGGTCTCAACGGGATCTGAAACATTAAGACCAACTCCTTATAGAAGTGGCGGGCCTCAACGGGATCTGAAACATTAAAGACCATCTCCTTATGGACGTGGCGGGTCTCAACGGGATCTGAAACATTAAAGACTAATTCCTTATATAAGTTGCACGTCTTAACGGGATCTGATACATTAAAGATCAACTCCTTATATAAGTGGTGCGTCTCAACGGAATCTGAAACATTAAAAGACTAACTCCTCAAGGAAGTGCATGGCGCGCCTCAACGGGATCTGAAACATTACAGACAAACTTGTGGCGCATCTCAACCAGAAGCTTAGAGCTTTTAATAACTCTTAATATAAGTTTTAAAGGGATCAGACTTCCAGACGACCTCAGCTGACACCACAACTGCCTTTCTACGGTAACTGGGGTATCATTGGGTGTGGACAGCACCCGCAACTCATTCCTACACTTCACCATGAATGCGGAAGGTTATACTTTCCCCACTACTCGGAACATTCTGACCAGCAAAATACACCCCTATATCTACTGACCACATTCTTCACAGGGAAAGTCCAGCATAGCATGGCTTTCTCAGAATGGAGCCCACATGACCACGGACAGTTGCAATGTGTAACCCATGTCCAGGCACCTTGGTCGTCTGGGTATAACTTACAATTGTAGAAGGACATGTTTAAATTCAGTCAAAGTCACCGTGACAACAGAAACTATATGGAGTTAAAGTAGCGCCGAGTTAAAACCATAATATTGTAAAAATGATTCTATCAGGAAAAATAATCTGCTTCGTCTAAGTGACGCGTCTCAAACTGGATATGAATCATAAAGAAACTCATTATAGCAGGAAGTTGCGCGTCTCAAATGGAACTCAAGCATTAAACGACCAACGAATCGCATTGCGAATGGAGATATCTAAACTAGAACTAAAACATGAGAGAACATCACATAATAACAGATGTCACAAATGGAGCTGAAACATTCGACCAACTAATTATATGAAGTAGCACATCACAACAGGAGCTGGAACGTTTGAGACCAAGTCATTATATGAAGTGGAGTGTCTCAACTGTACCTACAACTGTAGAGACCAACTCATTATATGAAGTGGCGCATCACAACTGGACCTGAAACATCAGAGACCAAATCCTTATAGAAGTGGCGCGTCGCAACGGGATCTGAAACATTAAGACCAACTCCTTATAGAAGTGGCGGGTCTCAACGGGATCTGTAACATTAAAGACCAACTCCTTATGGACGTGGCGGGTCTCAACGGGATCTGAAACATTAAAGACAAACTCTTTATAGACATTGCGGGTCTCAACGGGATCTGAAACATTAAAGACCAACTCCTTATGGACGTGGCGGGTCCCAACGGGATCTGAAACATAGAAGACCAACTCCATATAGAAGTGGTGCGTCTCAACGGGATCTGAAACATTAAGACCAACTCCATATAGAAGATGCGCGTCTCAACAGGATCTGAAACATCACATACTAACTTGTTATAGATGGCGCATCTCAACCAGAAGCTTAGAGCTTTTTAATAACTCTTAATATAAGTGTAAAAGGGATCAGACTTCCAGACGACCTCAGCTGACACTACAACTGCCTTTCTACGGTAACTGGGGTATCATTGGGTGTGGACAGCACCCGCAACTCATTCCTACACTTCACCATGAATGCGGAAGGTTATACTTTCCCCACTACTCGGAACATTCTGACCAGCAAAATACACCCCTATATCTACTGACCACATTCTTCACAGGGAAAGTCCAGCATAGCATGGCTTTCTCAGAATGGAGCCCACGTGACCACGGACAGTTGCAATGTGTAACCCATGTCCAGGCACTTTGGTCGTCTGGGTATAACTTACAATTGTAGAAGGACATGTTTAAATCCAGTCAAAGTCACCGTGACAACAGAAACTATATGGAGTTAAAGTAGTGCCGAGTTTAAACCATGATATTGAAAAAGATGATTCTGTCAGGAAAAATAATCTGCTTCGTCTAAGTGACGCGTCTCAAACTGGATATGAATCATAAAGAAACTCATTATAACAGGAAGTTGCGCGTCTCAAATGGAACTCAAGCATTAAACGACCAACGAATAATAATAAAAGGATTTGGCGCATCTCAACTGAATCTGAAACATTAGAGAGCATCACATTAAACTAAGAGGTGGCGCATCTCAGCTGGAGGCTAAAATATTAGAGAACAACGCATTGCGAATGGAGATATCTAAACTAGAACTAAAACATGAGAGAACATCACATAATAACAGATGTCACAGATGGAGCTGAAACATTCGACCAACTAATTATATGAAGTAGCACATCACAACAGGAGCTGGAACGTTTGAGACCAAGTCATTATATGAAGTGGAGTGTCTCAACTGTACCCACAACTGTAGAGACCAACTCATTATATGAAGTGGCGTATCACAACTGGAGCTGAAGCAATAGAGACCAACTCAGCATGTTAAGTGGCGCGTCACAACTGTGGATGAAAACTTAGAGACCAACTCATTATAATTGAAAATAATGCGTCTTAGCATAGACTCATATGATTATAACAAGAAATGGGGCGCTTCAAGGGGTGCCGACACATTAAAAGACCAACTCAGGGCTCGAAAAATTCTTAAACATAACTTGTCCTGCAGGCAAGTAGATATTACTTTGTACTCGTCTTGCGATGTTTTCACTTGACCTTATATATATTTTTTTTAAAGTTTCATGTTCTCTGTTATTATTACCATTTTCTGCAATTAACCTTTATAAAGTAAAATTTCACAACATATATTCAGGGGTTTTGCATAATATTGTGCTGACTGAAGTTAATTCATAACTTGTTTATATTCACAGCATTCAGCATTTTTCCTACTTTTCCCTTGAAAGTTTCATTTTTAATTTCTGAACTTATTGTTCAACCCAATCACCAGTCAAGAATTTGGATCTGATAGTTGAAGTATTTAAGACAGACATTACAAAATAATTCATAGTCCCCGCCATCCAGTCATCTTTACCAATTTGCTTACTACAGAAATAATGAATATAATTATATTCCTTTAAAAAATTATGTTTATTTCTTTAACAGACAGTTGCCAAGTTTGCCGTCTACCAATGATATGAGTGACGTGTGCATCCTTATTATTTCTAAGAACGTGCGAGAGATAAAACATATTTTAGGTTAGAAATTATCTTGCATACTGTGCTTTGTTTCTAACCTGCACACTTTAAAAAACGCACAGCTGTCTAGAGAGGGGTACGCAATAGAAAATACACGCCATCATAATTTGTGGCGGTATATTTCCCAATGCAAAGACATTACCGTGAGCACGTAACACTGAAAATACCATGTCAAGAATCCGTACTGAAGTACGCAAATTATTTATGTAATTACACTATCTGGTTATAAAATTGTTCATTGTATATGTCGACATATGTTTGTAACCTTTTTCATTAATTGTATTCAAAATTTAATTCACTTTAGTTTACATTAATTTCGACGAAATCGTTTCTGAAGTGATCGGTAGATCGCAAAGCTGTTGTTATTGTGTTCTTTTGTTTGTTTGTTTGTTGTTTAACGCCGCACTCATCAATATTCTAGCCATATGACAGCGGTCTGCAAATAATCGAGTCTGGACAAAAAAAATCCAGTGATTGATATCATGAGCATTGATACACGCAATTGCGATACAATGACATGCATCACAAAAGTCAGCGAGCCTGACCACCCGATCCCATGGGTTGCTGAACACCTATTATACCCCGGATCTTCACGGGTAGATCGCACAAATGACCGTTATTTACAGCACCCATGGTCAGATTACCGCTTATGACCCCCTGAAACGAACTTTGTTTGACAGAGAATTGATATCTATATGTCATAAATGTCATATTATGACTCGTTCAAAGTCATAGTTGCTGTAGTTTGACTATTATATGTCAAAATAAAGTTTTCTCGATCAGAAGGGCGGGAGCCTCGACGGCGACTGGTCAAATTATTCCATACGTAAAACCGGCAATAGCCATCAACCTATGAAAGTGCTTCACTTATGATTATTATTTTAAATGTTTATAGTAAAGCTGCAACTGAAATGAAACGATATTAGAATATATTATTACTGATAAAATGAAAGCTTCCGATAAAATTCTGCTGATCATTGCATCAAAATTCTTTGAAGTTCTATTATTGGGTAATTTTGAACCGAATCACCGGTAGAAAAAGTTTACGAGAAACTACATGTAGTAATCTTAATCTTTGCATATAAAACAATGACTAGCAGAACAGGAAATACAATTTAAACGGTAAATAATATTGTCTAGTGATGTTTTATCTCAAATTTCAAATTTGTATTGACCATGTTTGTTATCAACCGATCGTTAACCCGAATCATCGAATTCGCTGAAGGAATAAGCTGTTATGTTTTTCTGTGGCTTATACTCGAATATTTTTATCAAAAATACTGAATCAAGTGGAGGGGGATGCAATATTATATACCGTTTAAATTGTATTTCCTGTGATTCGGTTCAAAATTACCCAATAATAGAACTTCAAAGAATTTTGATGATTATAATCTTTTATTGAATTTGATTAGAGATGAATTTATATGAATGATATATGTACTCGCCCGAATAATTAAAAGTGAACATCCTTACCATATTCAATAGAAATTTTAGCAGAGTCGATTGTGCTATTCCGACTACATGTGAACATGTGTTTATGAAGCACTATAAAAAAGTAAAGATACCAGGTGTTCGCGAAAAGGTGAGCACACTGCACCACCGGTGGCTCCCGTCACAGACACAAGTAAAGGCAATTAAGTTAATTGTTGACCTTAAAAAACACGGGAACATCCCCCATACAGCCATGCAGAGATAAATATTAAATATCATCAAATTTCAAATTTTTAACATTTATATTCCAAATTGTAAATCTACATGGACATGAATCCTTTTACAATAAACGTATTACTAAATGGCACAATTTCCAAAATAAGTTCAAGAATTCACAGAGCCATTACAGATCAATGTACAAACTGCAAAACAACCGAGGACCTTGACAACTGATCTTTGTATCATGATCACTAACAAACGTCTGTTCGAGCACTACATCAAAATATAAAAACAATCTAGCTTTACTCTACAGACCATTTAATGCATCGGCAGTATTCTCGGCAATTTCAAATTTCATAAAAATATACAGCAAACATTTTAGATTAATCTTCGACAAAACAAAACTCCAAACGAACCAATTAATAAAACAACATTTCTCCATTTCGGATCGGCATCGAAATTATCTCTACATATTGTAATATTGGTTCATATGGAAGAAATAAAGAATATCTTCTATCTTTGAATCGACAGGCCCCCGTGGTCTAGTGGTAGAGCGTTTGCCAGGAGAGCGGAAGTCGGGGGTTCGATCACCGGCCGCGTCATACCAAAATGATTTAAAAGATGGTACTTAAAATTTACCCTGCCTGACGCTCGGCATTAAGGGCCTTAAACAAGGCTCGGAGTCGTTATACTTTGGCTGAGTGGGGGTATTCATGTTAAACTGCGACATGGTATCTCAGTGGGCTAGCACTATAAACTCGGCATTTGTCCGGACTAGTACAAGTACACACACGCAGGTAGCCATACACACAGACACACACACGTGCATGCACGTCGCTATATAAGTGTAAATAATATTGACCGCGACGTTTAAACCCCATTTCACCTCACCTATCTATGACTCCATCCAACTCGATTACAGTATACAACCAATTTATCTAGGTCGTCACGCCCACACAACCGCAACACTGACATCATCAGCCGCCTTACCCCGCCTCCCAGCCCAAAGTTTTAATCGTCGCACTCAGCAATATTCCAGCTATATGACGGCGGTCTGCAAATAATCTGGACCAGACAATTCAGTGATTGATATCATGAGCTTCGATCCACGCAACAACAACAATCATTTATCTCCTTTTTCTTTATTTATAGATCTATTATATTAATACCAGCTTAACAAATACATTTTATTTTATACTCTCTCTATTCTATAATTCATAGTATTAATGTTACGCATTGTTTTTACAGCTGGTATCAGTCTTTGTTTACTTTGTTTGGCTTTTGAGAGAATGAGACCGAGAGAGATATATATTTATTATTTACGTGTCACGATATATTATAATATGCACAAATTCATGGTGATGAATACAATAGTGCCACGGTATTATATAAATACAACCGTACAATCACTGTATAAAGAAAAACAATATTGATAGCTGCGTGTTAAGATGTTATAATGTTCATACAGACAATATTTATACTAAACTATCATTATGTATAATAATGAATATTTACTTTTCACACTGGTAAAGATTGTTAAACTTCGGAACCATATTATTTGCATGTGATAAAAGTTCATTTCTTAAGTCAGAACAAATAGGACATGAAATAGAAAAAAGTGCTTGTTATCTTCAACAGTGCGAACATTACATATACTAAAACGATGTGTGCAAATTATATCATTTAAAAGATTTGGTTGGTTGGTTGGTTGGTTGTTTTACGCCCCACTCAGCATTATTCCAGCTATATGATGGCGGTCTCTAAATAACCCTTATGACATCACCTGTACTACGTATACATTCGTTGCATACTAGCAACTGGTACACTATTATTCTTACTAAAACTCACTCATAAACACCTTAATCATCAATTCCTCGGTCAAACTAAATTATGTGATTCTGTCTAGATAGCGCCACTAAAGTTCGCAATAACAACTTTATCGTCAGTTTTAATAAGTCAATGAGTTTATCTGTAGTTGCTAGAATAGGTATAAATACGGACGACAGACAGTCACAAATCATTCTGTGTCTGTCTGATAAACTGACTGTTTATTCACTCAGGTAAGAAACCTTACTATCTTGTACTATGTTAAATCTTAACTATATGTCATTACCCTTGGCAATACCTGCAAGTTTAATAGGCAACTGAAAATTTCATACTTGTGTGTATGTCTTAGATATTCCCATGCACTACTTCTGTGTATAGATTATGCCAATTATGTTAATTTACCATTTGGAATATGTATTGCGGTTTAACTGAATGTATCTTTTGTGAATGCCCACTCGGGTGTTGTTGAGTGTGTCGGTTATACTATATTCAATCATATGTAAACTGTTGTATTACGTGTGTACCTTGGAATATGTATCGTGACTAATGTTGTACATGTATATATCATGTGTAATGATTCCATATCATGTTCATCTTATGTTCTTCACATATATGTACCTCTGTAACTGATTGTAAATCTTCTCTAATAACTGATTGTAAACATTCTATCGTTGACTGATTATATATATATATAAATTCTGGGGCTGTCTAATAAACTGAATGTTTATCCAATCAATCTTTATTTCAAGTACCGAAAAGGCCATAGGCCTATAGTACATATACACATACAGTAGCAATGGGTGCAATAGGAATTACATATATCGTAACTAAGTATCACGTCTATAATGCAGAGGATCTGATGTTCATTGCATGGTATATATATATACATTGCAAGATATGACTGTTTCATTTTTTCAGATGCTGCATGACAAATACGGAACGACGATGTCAGTTGAACTAATAGTGGCTGTAACTCGCTGGTATATCCATAAGATAAAACTAACAACTTTTTTCTCAAGATGTACACAGGCCCGTGGGAGTAGTACTACACACACACACACACACACACACACACACACACACACCGAATTATTTATTCTTTCAACAAATTCTCACAAGTAGACCATTGTCCAACGCCTCCACACATTGGCCAAAATCTGCATATATACAAAATATTTGCTGCGAAACAGAATTTACAAAAAGTAGTTTCTATGTACATGTTGTATGCATACGTTTAATAATATGCACTTACCTTGTCGTTTCTCTAGAGTGAAAACATACGGCAGGAAGGTCTTCATAATGCACATGACATATCCCCAAAAAAGCAGCGTTCACGGTAGCGTGTGAATAATATAGACATGAGAAATTGCCCATTGTAATCTCGATTTTAAATTAATTCTACACAGCTTGTTGAAATTAATTTAACATGCGCCGGTTAACACGATAAAGTTAGTGTCGTCTGCTTCGACCCATTGAGTCTCGTGCAACGGAAGTGTTTCCCGATTGGCTAAACTCGTAACCATACCATCACGTGACTATTCTGGTGAACACCTGCATGAAATATACAACACTTCTAACTTGATTTGACATTTGTTTCTATAAATAATCTTAACCGACAAAGCCATTGGCGGTGGTGTTTGTCCAGCGAGGTTAAAGCGTTGACTCGTCACACCAGTTCACCACAAGGATACACCATGTAGAGCCGATTTGGACGCCTTTCTCCGTATGGCTTGGATTGTGTTAGTTCCAAATTTCGAACATGCTTTTAAAAAAATAAAGGGTAATTTTTAGGGGTATTCATCATAACAGAATGGAGATATAATACAGTGGATAGTCGAGCATGAGTTGCCAAGCGCCTTAACAATTTAATGCAGTTTAATCACTGTGACGATTATGAATAAAAAATATTATAGAATTATGAACAATATGTATAAAGTACCACACGAGCAAAAAATATATTAACTGAGGGTCAAAAGAAATAATACCGAGTTTGTTTTTTTATGGAATGGAAAATTGAAACGACTATTGCAAAATTTGATTATGTCTGTTTAACCATCTCTCATTCCTGCAACAGTTTGTGAAATGTAACCTGTGGCTGGGTAATTTGTGTAAAAATATATTAGTTCAATGCAGACTGGGGTAGGAAATGAACTTGCACCCACATGACTCCCAACAAATTTGTAATGTTATAAATTTATCCCGAAAAGAGCAAATTTATTGCTTTTCAAGATAAGATATCATTGACACCCATCAACAGTTGTGTATTATGTGAATTAATTCTTTTAATTTTTAAAAGTTCTAAATCAAATCATATTTTTTTAAATAAAACCATGTTGGTGTATTGTGTTAGTGCTGACAAAGCGCCAGAATAATTTTTTTGGGTATGATATCGCTAACTTAAGTTATTTTTGATTGAAAATCAAAGATATGATAAAATCCACAGAGCTGTGCAGTTTCCTTTGTTCCTCAGTGTATATTTGGAATGCAACACAGCGGTGTAGCAAGTTAGCAACTACGTGGCACAGCAAGCGCTCACACTTTGAAACCGTGTTTCTGGACGACCCAGAGTGGAAAGTGTCGTTTATGAGTTGACTCGATATCGTTGTTTGATTGTTGCGTTAGTTTTTAGGATATATGGGTTTGATCACAGTGATCAAACTGAGATTTTATGAAAGAAGTTATTAATTTCCCAGAAATTTCGTGAAAAGAATAATTATGCTTCAGGCTTTTGGGTAAAAACGATATTGTTTTCCAAAACAATTAAAATAACCCATAATTATCAAGATCAAATATTTAGGCTCATTTTAATTTTAATTATTTCTAAAAAATATCTTGTTTTGCCTCAGTAGCTGAAGAATGAAGAAATATCTAAATCTAAATATGGTCGGTCCCTTAGGATGTATATAGCGTGAGTCCACTTTAAACAGACCAAATTGCTGGGTAAATCACTACGTTTCAAGTAAACCATTGGTGGGGGGAGGGTGTAGCGTTGGGGTAGCTTTGAGGTGGTTAAAGCCCCGTAGGCCCGGGTTCGATTCCCCACATGGGTACAACCCGTGAAGATCCGCGTTATAGCTCTTCAGCAACCAATGTTTGCAGTAAAAGGCGACTATGCTTGTCATAAACATGGCGTAAAACCGAACTCACTCACTCAGAAGATATGGGGAAAAGGGGAAACAAGCTGGAGTTACAGAAAGGTGCTAGGATTAATAATCAGTTTTATAATGATTTATGCAAATACACTGCCACATGCACAAAGCTCTGTAGCTCACCTGTTTTTGCTGGAATATTTAATAAAAAAATAAAACTATTTATAAACAAAATTAACACGAAAATGCCGAACTAAAATTTTTCACAGAAGTTTCAATACAACAAAACAACATGCATATTTCAGAGACACCCATACTGGGATTATAAACAGTAAATATTGCGCCTTGTGCGCATAACAATTATGAATGGACGCAAATAATATACATTGGACACACAGGAATATGGATGCTGGAATTATTTTTTTCAGGTGAACAATTGACTTGCCTTTGCATGTGTTTGGGACGGGTTCCACCGGTGGGGCAGGTTACGCTCACCTTTTCGCAAAAACCTGGTATCTTTACTTTTTGATAGTGCTTCATAAACACATGCTCATGATATAGTCGGAATGGTACAATCGACTCTGTTTTGTGCCGAGATATTGATATGGAAAGGGTTTTGTCGCTTTATTTACTCAGTCATTAAATTTCGTTTCAAACCAGAAAATCCCTTTCTGAAAAAAGCAAAAGGCCTCACACATAATTTGTATGTTTTTTTGCTGTTGGTACAGTGGTCACTAATATAAGCTGGTACCCGATTATATTCCTGGGACCATCAAAATTCATTACCTAGAGTCCCCAGGACTCGCAATTACATAGGTAAGTCCATGCGGTACCATTGCTGAGATGATCGATCAAAGTCACTGTCTTTCTGCAGTAAACGTTCATCACGTCAGAGTAATGTTTCATATGGATGCCTATTCCCGTTTTTTTTCAGGTGAACAATTGACTTGCTTTTGCATGTGTTTGTGACGGGTGCCACCGGTGGGACAGGATACGATCATCTTTTCGCGAACACCTGGTATCATTACTATTTGATAGGGGTTCATGAACACATGATCATGAAAGTGTAGGACTCGTACATTGGAATCTGCGTTTAGCAGAGAATTCTTATGAATGTAGAAAGGGTTTTGTTGATTTTATCTATTATTGATACGTAAAGGTTAAAAGTCGTATGGTTTGTTTGTTTGGGTTGTATACTCCCCAGGGAGATGAGAATGAAAATCGAGTGCTTACTGATCCATTGACCGGGGTAAAAATAGTGTAGCATCCACTTGGTGAATGTAATCTGGCGCATTTTGAATGCATTTATTATTATTGTATTATTGTATTTATCATTTGTTGTTTAACGCCACACTCAGCAAAATTACAGCTATATGGCGGCGGTGTGTAAATAATAGAATCTGGACCACACAATCCAGTGATTGACATCATGAGCATCGATCCACGTAATTGAGATACGATGACATGCATCCACCAAGTCAGCGAGCTTGACCACCCGATCCCGCTAGTCGCCTCTTACGACAAGCCTAGTCGCCTTTTACGGCAAGCATGGGTTGCTGAAGACCTATTCCGACCCGGCTGTTCACGCGTCAAAAGTCGTATGCAGATAGATTAATTGTTAGGTGATGTGGGCCATTGATTGATTGATTGATTGTTGTTGTTTAACGCCACACTCAGCAATATTCCAGTTGTATGACGGCGGCCTGTACATAATCGAATCTGGACCAGACAATCCAGCGATCGATGCTGAGATCACGCCGTCGAAGTAGACGCAATGAAAAAAATATTCGAGTCTGACCACCCGATCCATTTAGTCGACTGAACGACCACCATAGGTAACTGGGGGCCTATTCTAACCCGGAAACCCACGGGGCATTGAGAGTGTTTGGGTCAAAGGAGAAGAAACAACTTCAGGTGTATGGTGGTTATGGGTTGGCAATGCTAAATGCAAAAATGTTCTGGTGTTTTGGTGGAGATATATGGATGTATATATATACTGTTGACGTCATTTATATGTTTGTTGCAGGAGTGAAAGTCTTCACAAGAGGTTTTTCCAAAGAGTTCACACACACGCATAATGTGTGCATGATGATTATTTTTCACGTATGGGTGTATAGTGAGTGAGTGAGTGAGTGAGTTGGTTTTTACGCCGCTTTTAACAGTATTCCAGTTATATCACGGCGTGTCAGCTTAATGTGGGAGGAAAGCCCGAAGTGATGCAGGTCTCCGGCGTTTACCACTTTGGTGAAACCCACGATCACGGGTATGGTGCTGACAAACCTAGAAACATAACCGGGGCGGACTGGGATTCGAACCCACAATCATAGGTTTTGGGCGTGCCCAAGGGACGCAACTCTGCACAGCGAATCGCGGCGCCTTAGACGGCTGGGCCACCCGTGCCTCCTAAGGGTGTATAAATAACAGGGTTTGTTTGGTGACTGAAATTCAGCATGGCTGTCATGACGACCATGTTTAAATCAGATTGGAATTCTCTTTGAGATAGAAACGGGATATTTTTCTCTGAATGCTTCAAAACATACAATTTCCTACTTTGAAAAGGATAACTAAACACTATACACGACAAATTTTATATAGAACATCCACTGAACAATTTACTATCAAAACTTTTGGAAAATTATTTTCCCAGGTTTTCGGTGGGAAAATATTAGAATATGTTAAGGTCCTCGGATTCATCAGTACGGCAAGGAAGGCAAACGTAAAAACGTTCGTTCCGGTTTGGGGATCCAAATACTGCAGTCTACCCCATAATTTCTCATACCAGAATCTGCTTACTGAACTGTGACTTAGATACACGTATAATGCTTGCTGTTTAACACTGCACTCCAATATTCAAACAATCTCATGTCAGAAAGAAAATAATTGAAGAGCTTAGAGCCAAAAGGGCCAATGTCACGTGGAGTCCCATACCCATACCCACATGCATGCTAATTAACTCTTTTTTTACCGTTAAATTCCTGGACATTAATGCATTCTGACAGCAGAAATATAAATGTTGTTATAAAAAAAATCAAAAAAGGAAATAAACTTACGTTTTTAATTTGTGTAAGGGTGGAAAGGGCCAATGTCTGTATTCTGGCCCTTTTTTACCCTCAGGCATTTGTATGGGATTTAACATGTGAGATTGATAAACTACTACTGGAAGTACAAACACATACTATTGAAGTACTTTTAAATGATTTAAACTAATGCCAACTTTGTTGTAATAGTTGAAACATAATAATAAGGTGTCCAAACTTTCAAAATCTCTCTGAGATAACCAGTCTCAACCACACACGGAGAGCGTACCGAAGGTGTCACGCGCTGGGAAGGAGCTTGATGACGTAATTGGTGCCAATTTAACTGGGTCCCTGTCTAGTCTCAACGCAAAAGATATCAAGTACCAGTTTTCGGTAAAACAACATGGCCTTCGAGTCCGACTCATCATCGTCTGATTGCGAAGAATTGCCATTAGACCAGCAAGAAATTATGAAGCCATATGCCTTTGAACCTACACCAGCCAATTTCCCTAATTTCAAGATAAAATCAGGGTATGGGGACGAAGAGGAAACAAGGGAAGACCTTTTGTTCGTGTCGTCAAGCCCCGACCCATCTACGCAACTACCGACGAGGCCACAGTGGTAAGAATAAACTAGGCCTAAATATCTCATTACAGTTCATTGTATAATCGGACCCTTTGGCACCGCGGCATTCATCGTATCGCGGCATTTGTGATTTCCGGTAGTTCACGCGGGACACGCCTCTTAGCGGCTGTCTATTAACGCAAATCAGTAACCAGGAAGTGCTTGCTTCGTAAACAATTTCAATTTCCTCGGAATGTTCCGTCTTCTGTAAGTAAGGAGTTATTAACGCGATAATACTTACTTCTGGCATCTTTTTTAATATTGCCTTACCCCAATCTATCAATGGCCAACGATATAAACCGCAGTTCCCCAAGTAAACTTGCTCTATCGACCTGAACAAGATCATCTGCATATTCACGGCGACTATTAAGGTAACGGAAGTTAACGGAAGCACATTTTTGTCCCCGCTCTGAGCCCAGAATCTATTAGATCATAAGGGCCATAATGCCATACTTAGAAGTACATTCTTCATTAGGAGCCAAAAGATAAATACATTCTTTGGGCATACTAGAAGTGTTTTTTTATATATTTATTGTTAACTTTTAACATTTTTCCATTTTGTTTTACAAATTATTGTCATCCAATTTTTTTTTTAAAACAATCTTAAAATATCATTTGATATTTTGTTGTTGATTTTTTCAAATATTTTTCTCTTACTTTTCAGTAAATACATCTTGCATTGAATACCTTTTAGGTCTCATTCCGAATTTTACTTGTGCTGTCTTTGCACTTATCTGGACAAATCACTAAAGTCTGGCATCCTTATACACAATGTACTTAGTGGTTAGAATTATGTCCTGTTTTTGTCCAATTTGGACCTGCTACACAACTTTTCCCTGTAGCGCGATACGATGGAGTTCTCTCCCTTGTCAAACTGAGCACGAGGCCCAGCTTTTACTTGCCACTACTAATGTAAATAATGAACTTCTATTAGTAAAAATGCATAGTTAGATAAAATAAATGACATCTGATTACACGAACACGAATAATTATAAATGTTAGTGAGTGCATTTTGCTCTGTTTAGCATACATAACAAGTACGGAGATGCGCCAAGGTTGCAGGCTACTACCTTTTCAGAAGCGAAACATATTCTTAGAGATATTTGGCCTGCCTGGTAACCCACAGTCTTCTTTAGCTATTTATCATGTTCCATCCTGTTTCGATTCTGTGGCAATGTCATACAATCTTAGCTTATCAAAGATGAGACCCGTGAAGATCCGGGGTAGTGAGTGAGTGAGTTCAAATTTAACGTTGCAACGGCATTATTTCAGCCATATAGCGACGAGACCAAGTGTAATATGTTAACAACTGAGTCATCTATGCAAAGTATTATTTAAGATCAATTCATGCATGCTATATTTAAAACCAATTTATGAAACATATTTGAGCATAATATAATACAGTTTTAAAACACGGGCTACAGGCCACCAGTAACCAAAGCTAGGCCACCTCGCTGGGGATCATGGGGACTTACAGTACCTCTGCTTCCTGCATGATACCCCAGCAGGATTTACGTCATCACTTTAGCCACTGGTGGTTGTGCATAATACTAGCCAATATTAGAATAGGCCTTCAGCAACCCATGCTTGCCGTAAAAAGCGACTATGCTTGTCGTAAGAGGCCACTTACGGGATCGGATGGTCAGGCTTGCTGACTTGGTTGATGCATTTCATCGATCCCAATTGCATGGATCGATGCTCATGATGTCAATCACTTGAATTTCTGTTCGAGACTCGATTATTTACAGACCGCCGTCACATAGCTGGAATATTGCTGAGTGCGGCTTTAAACAACAAACAAACAAATGTTTCGCTTTCGGCCTACCTTTAGAATACAGTGCCACAAACCTTTCAAACACATGACAATACCCTATGACATAATTTGTAGTATTTTGTTGCAAGTCACACCGGCGAAACAATGCCCTGTGACGTAAGGGGTCATCGAGTGTGCATAAGCTCCCCCCTAGTGATCCATTATCTCTACACACAATGTCATTGAATACGCTGTGCGATGTTGAGAGTTTTGAATATTTGTTTACTAAGTATTACTATAGTCTGTGGCGGCGCATTTTATAGCAAGCGCTAGTTTATAAAAGCACTTTTATTTTCAATATATTTTTATCCCCCCCGGCATATAATGCGGGGGGATACAGCGATCAGCCAGTCTGCCTGTCCGTCCATCATCATTTCCTTTTACGGGGCAGAACTCGAAAATTATTCAGTGTATTTGATCGAAACTTGGCAAATCTATCAGTCACATACTGAAGTTGTGCCTTTTGCTATTAAGGAATTTTATAAATTTTTATTTTTTACGTTTCCTGGTCCATGGCAACAAGTTGGACTTAGGTTCTTTGGTGTTTATTTCCGGATCGTAACTCAAATGACGTTCTTACAAAACTTTGTATATCTACCAGGCACATACTGAACTGGTGCCTTTTGCCACTTAGGAATTTTAAAAAAATTATTTTTTACGCTTCCATGGCAACAAGTTGGCCTTAGGTATTATAGGGTAGAGTTCTTTCCGGAGCATAACTCAAAAACCATTCAAAACTTTCTGACCAAACTTTGCATGTCTACCAGGCACATACTGAACTCGCGCCTTTTGCTATTTAGGAATTTTATAAATTTTTATTTATTTACATTTCCATGGCAACAAATTGGATTTAAATTTTAATATAGGGTGGGTTCACTTATGGAGTATAACAAATATACTGTTAAATATTTCCTTGCCAAACATTGCATGTCTATATATAATGCACACACTGTTAAAATGGGCAGGGGATATAGATGACTTCGTTAACTATACGCTTGTTTAGTTATTGTTTCTTGTAATTTGTCATTTGTTTGCATAAAAAAAACACAGAAACACACTTGTTTTACTTTCCATTTCATATGGATGTGACCATGGTGGATCTTTTTCGGGTAAACAATGTAAGCATGCTTCTTAAAGAACATTCAACTCTTGACTCATTACATACAGAATTGTACATTTACTTGTGGTTACTTTATAGACAGCTGCGGGGGGGATATGTCATCTTTCTGATGACTCGTGTTTATTTCATGTCTTTCGCAATTGAAGTGGCTAAAATGATGATAAATAGAAACTATTACACATGCATTATTTTTTCGATTCATTAATTTTCATTATAATGCACAGGAATGCAGTTTATTAGGTAGAATTATATTGGCGCCGAATACATCCAAATGTCACTGGCGTTAGGGTCCTTAGCCCTTGGATCCCCTTTACGATCAATCACCCCTTTACGATCATTTGGGTTAGGTACCCGTTTAGTGGTTATTAGATTACCCCGAACTCTATACTTAGCCCTTGGGTCCCCTTTACGATCAATCACCCCTTTACGAGTTGGGTTTAACACCGCTTTTAACAGTATTCCAGTTATATCACGGCGTGTCAGCTTAATGTGGGAGGAAAGCCCGAAGTGATGCAGGTCTCAGACGTTTACCTCTTCCGTGAAACTCACGAGCACGGGTATGGTGCTGACAAACCTAGAAACATAACCGGGGCGAACCGGGATTCGAACCCACAGTCATAGGTTTCGGGCGTGCCCAAGGGACGCAACTCGTGACGGGGAATCGCGGCGCCTTAGACGACTGGGCCACCCGTGCCCCCTACAGGTGTAGCGTGGTTGCTGTGGTCACATGCAGTCTGAGGTAGAGGAGCTGTGTTGTTGTGATGTTGCTCCTGTCAGGAATAAGGAATGATGCATCAACCTGTAACGGCTACAGCCGCATCACTGCTCACCCTGGCAGCCATGAAGTACCTATCACTCAGCAAGTACAGTATAGAGGCGTACTACGAGTTCATTGACCCCAGTGGTCCGATGATGATGAACCAGTACACAAGTATGATACATTCTAATAATTTTTTGAATAATTGTTTGCTATATTAAGAGAAGATTACATATTTGTAGACTAATTTGAATCCGCAAATTTCACAATAATTGAAATACGAAATTTAATTTCCATAATCTCGTATATCCAGGGATGAGAATTTTCCTCAGATTTCGTTATGTCAAGGGAGAAAGGGTTTTCTTGCTAAAACCATCATTTAACTTTTTTGAATGCATGTAGCTTCAGGAAATATTAAAAAAACTGATACAAATTTTAGAAAAAAATACCTGATTTATTTTCATGAAAGACTGAAATCTTCTATTGTTTATTGTAGACTACGAGTCAAATTTTCAACTTGTTTTAAGATGTGTATTTGGTATTTGAAGATATGTCATGTGAAACAAACAAATCTGACGAGTGAAATAATCCTCCAATCCATAAAATGTTTATTTCTCGGACAAGTTGTGTAATCATATTCAAAGCAATAGTATTAAACATACCATGACAACATGATCAAATGCATTAGTCATTACTGAATCATTGACAAGGCACCATCACAAATCTTTCAAGGAAATTGTTATACCTACGTCATTTATCATCACATGATTTTATTGGAACAGTTGCCTCAGCTTTTTTGGACATTTGTGAATTCATTATGCATCTTTGAATTGACCAGTTAGATGCTGTGTTGGTCAAGTAAGGCCCCCCTCTCCTCCACCCCTTCCCAGACAGATTCTACATTTATTGATAGAATAATGTAATAGGTCTAACACGCTGGACAATCTAGTATGTATTGTTTGTTTGTTTGTTGTTTAACGCTGCACTCAGCAATATTCCATCTATATGGTGACGGTCTGTAAATAATCGAATCTGGACCAGACCAGTGATTGATATCATGAGGATCGATCCACACATATGGGATCGATGACATGCATCAACCAAGTCAGCGAGCCTTACCACCCGATCCCGTTAGTTGCCTCTTACGACAAGCATAGTCGCCTTTTATGGCAAGCATGGGTTGCCGAAGACCTATTCTACCCCGGATCTTCACGGGGGAGACAAGCATGGGTTGCTGAAGACCTATCCTACCCCGGATCTTCGTTCACGGGTCCTAGGATGCATTATGAAGTGCATGTCGTCACTTCAGTCAAAATATGTAGGAAAGCAATAATACTTTTACATTCACATGCTACTCAAATAATTAATAATTAATACTATGCAGTATTATCGAGCCCAAATTATTTTATATAATTAAGTTTAATACGAATACTCAGGAACTAAATTATTCAAAAGTCACCAATTGTCAATATCATTTTTAACAAGAGGACAAGTCACCAACATCCCTGATGATCAGAAATCACATCACTTTCATGATCTGGTAAGCAACGCTCTGATTGGTCTGATGAAAGGTCGTTCTGACATGATCCCTAATGGGATGTCCTCAGATCTTTGTTTAGCGGTAGCGAGAACTAAGATCTGATTTTAATGAGATTGTGATCAATGAAGATTCTGATAGTACAAATGGCGCATGTTAATTTCTTCAACCTAAACAAACCGACAAAAAGAATGGTGGTGGCTCATGAGATGTTGTTGTATGGAAATACCCTTGATGGTTTTAGTTAACAAAAAATGTATCGCTGCAGTAAAAGCATTTTTGGATTTTGGATTGTGTGGAATACAATTGCTACTCCCTTTTTGTCATCCCTGTATCCTGGTATAACCCTACACCTGTGTATTTGTCGTCATTCACTTGATGCTCAGTGAATGAATTTATTGCAGGTATAATTAGTGGTAGCACCACTCAGATCACCTGATAGGTTCCTATTTCGCCTTTCCTGTGTCTGGGGTAATTATTCAATCTAAATCCAGGTTTGAAGTGGGGTGAAATGTATTTTATGTTATATGCATGCCCGGTACAGCAAAGCAGGAGAGGAATGATCACCTGATGTAAAAAAAAAACACCGATCAAAGGATTACCCGAAAATATGTTGATTGATTAATCACTGTTATCTTGCAAAGTGGATTTGTCAAAATTAAGTGTATACATGTGTAGGTTTACTAAATCTCAGAAGGAATACACCCATATCTGGGCATGAAGTGCCTATGTAAAAACAACATACTAGCTGATCTGAGTCCGGTGTTTGCAGTGTATGATCGACCACCCTCCTTTTCCCTCATTACCCTCTACCGCCTTGTAGACGTTGTGGTTCTTGGACATGTAGGTACATTTAGCACATTAATCCCATCCCCTCCCCCAGTCCAGTTAAGACCCCACTGTTGAGTTCCATCATGAGGTCACCCTCATACATTAGAAATTTCTGGTTCTAATTCACCTTATAAAGAATGTGACATTGATCTACTTTACTAAATTATCTCCCCTGTTTAGTAAAATGCATTGTTACATTTGTATATTTCTGTTCCCGACAGGTTCTACCACACCAAATGAGAACCAGTTGTGACTGTGCAGTTTTTGAAGGGAGCCTTCAGTGCAGATCGAGAGATATCTGCTGGCTGTGATTGGATGATATTGTGTAAGATTTTTATGGTTTTTTAAATGTACATCCATCCAGTAGTTAAACTGACCATGTTTTTCTATATTTAGTACTGTCTTTTGCAACATGATGACTTATGCTGAATGTGACCAGAGATATTTTCAAGTAGGTGACATTTGGTGCGAAACTGGGGGTGGTGTGTTTAGCTTCCTGTACTCGGAAAAGGAGCTGGCTAAGCTTGTCATATTTTTTGTTTTTATTGCTGCCTTGAGGCCAAACTGTGCACACACATACAGGTAATAGCTTTTGAATTCTTAATTATTTTAAAAAATATATAACGTTACTATAGAAGTCTATGGGAAAACATTGTGTTTAACCTGCAGGGTGAGTGCACATTTCAGTAATTCATACTTTTTAGGCTTTTCTGTTTATAATTCACCATGGATACATATTGGCATGAATGTGGAGGCAAATTTGAAAGTAATGCCAGTGAAATTGGGGACAGTTTGGGTTGAATGGAGCAGTTGGATGGCCCGGAAATGAACGTCTTCACAAGACAAGAGAGTTAACTGACTTTAAAAGTCCAGTTTCCACCCTTGCCAAACTAGGCTGGTATTATGGAGTTACATTTTGGCTGGACTAACGAGTCTATGCATAGTCCAATCAAAATCGTGCACCGAAATCAAAATCCGGTTCATAAACTTCATGCAGATTTCGGTCGACTGCAGGATTTGGAAAGCATGTGCACCGCTAACTCGTTGTCAACAGATATTTTCTAAATCTTTTTATGTTTTTAATCAAGGTGCTCACGTGATTTGATGCACTTCGCTATGTAAGATTCGTTTTATCACAATATAGATACTGCTTATCAATCAGATCGTCTTGACTGGGTGCCACCTTTTTGTTTGAAGCAAATGCAAGTGGTACGAGAGGTGGAATCTGATTGGTCCATAGGAGAGGCGTAGAAGGGACATAACTCGTAGTAGCCACTGGTGGCGCTACGATCGAGCCAAGTAATTCCAGCTTAGTTCGGCAAGGGTGGAAACTGGACTTTAAAAGTCAGTTAACTCTCTTGCCTCGTGAAGATGGGAAATGAATGCTGCTTCGTATAGTGGTAGAACTCGGCACGAGCCCCCGAGGGTAGCTCTGTCCATCAAGACCTGGCCCCCTGCCTTCTGAATTTGTTGAAACTGATGAATTTGACAACAAATAAGGATAAGGTCACCACTGCCACAACACCTTCTGTCTCTGTGTTAATCGTCTGAATGTCAAGTCACGTGATGCTGATATCTTGATAATGATACATGTCAACTGCTGACAGCAGAATATGTCACAAATTCCCTTATTGAATGTATAATTATCAGCATATTACAGCGCAGGTAATGTTGTGTTAGAAAGGATTAGATAAGGGTGACATTCTATTTGAGATTATGTTGGTAGTAGGTTTAGATTGAATTAATGTGGCAGTAGATTACTATGTATATTATTTTATGATATTTATATTAAAGTTAGAATGACATGTGTATGTTATTAATAGATGGATCTGAGTGACGAGTGATTTGGCCTACTATCACCTGAGTGCCATACATTCGGTAGGCATAATAATTTAGTTATTCATTGTTTATATTTCATGTCTGTATTATATACATCTTGTATATAAAAGTGCATTGATGCAGTTGAAGTATTATGGAAAACATCATATAATAATGTGGTGAATGCATTTTAATTATTATATCAATAACGGTGATAAGTGCAATGTTTCAATGTGTATAACTATTTATTTATTATTTGTTCAATTATGTTCCAGGGTGAATATTGGTATGGAAAATAAACTTGTGGCTTCTTGGTCACAAGTCACCCCCAGCAGGCGTTGGTCTTAACTGTGAGATTTACACCACCCTAACCAGCTACATAAACAATGTAGCATACCATCAGTCCTTTCTGTTAGGTGTTTTGTGTGAATGATGCTATTTTTCTATTAAGTTTCTTAAAACAAACTTTTTTTTCACCAATATGACTTTCAAATAATTATTTTTTCCCCTCAAGAACTGTCTCCTTGCTGTTATATCCAAAATGGTTGGACATTTAATATTGTCTCAACACTGTTTTCAGCTTTCAGCATGCCTGATGTTGACTGGGGAGGTATATGTGCACTCATGCAGAAGAAAGAATTTGGCATTAAGAGAAGCCGATCTGAAGTCCGGTGTTGGCAGTGTGTGATCGACAACCCTTGTTTTGCCTCGCTACGCTCTATTACCTTGTGGAAGTTGTGGAACTTGGACATGCAGGTACAGTAAGTACATTTAAGAACCCCAGTCCACTTAAGGCATCTTTGTTGCTCACTATCAAGTTCCATCATAACATCACCCTCATGCATTAGAAATATCTGACAGTGCTCCCTCAATGCCTCACTGTGCAGTTTTTCAGTTTGCAAACATGAAGTAAGGGCTATACACCAGTCCCAGAACCTGCTTAGATGAAAATAATACCCACTGGCTCTTTTGGAATGTAACATTATGGTTCTGAAATCTTCTGTAAAGAATGTTATAGTGTTTGACATTACTAAATTATCTCCCCTGTTTAATAAAATGCATTGTATCTTTCCATCCCCCATAAACTCATAAATTATCGGAGAGAAACACTTTTTAAAGCTGGTATTGCATGACACTGGTAATTGTGAATAAAAAGGATTGCATTTTTGTCAGGATAAGCTGTACATTTTCTAAATTATATGGAATTTTGACTTTGTTTGCTTGAAACTGGCAAATAACTGAAATAAGCCAGTTAAGCCTCCTTGAAACATTAATCAGTAAGTATTTTTGATTTCCTGGGAATATTTTAAGGTCTTATCTAAATAAATCAATAGAGTTAAGTGTAATTTCTTTTCATGTTGTGGTTTCAAAGACGTCTCTTCTACTTAAGGTGCCCTTTCCATTTCTCCGGTTCACTATTTTCTGGTAAAGTTCATTATCCTGCCTTACATATATGATGACTTTAAAGCTGCTTAATGTGTCCCTTGCTAATTGTTGGCCTGAATTCTTTGCTCTCTGTCCAACTTTGATATTTTTTTCTGATTCCTTTCTATGTGTACTTATCACTCAAGCTTATATCATATAGGTACTTATACTTTTGATTTTTGGAATAAATGAAAGCACAAACATTTGTGATAGCCCCTCCATAGATGATTAACCAAATGCTGACAGTATTTTGAGTGTTTTATTATATAAACAATGCAGGGTGTCAGTTCAAACCATCTCAAACAATATCAATCGCATCATGTCATGAGTGTCAAAACCATATTCCATGAATGTAGCAGACTCTGCTATGTTCTGATGATGTCAGCAAAGGAAGGTAAACAACAGACCACTACTCAATTTTAAATATGTATTGTTACTGGTTTTGAGGTTTAAAGATTTGTTCATTTTTTTTAGTTGAAAAATTTATTTTAAGGTGATATGAAACTGAATCTCAACCAGAAACGAAGTAACACAGTTACAATCATTGTTCAACAATAAAATACGTTGTACACTACCATATAATAATACGACGCTTGGACATATCATGATCCATGTCACATGTAGAATTAACAATACACGTAAATGACACCTTTGTCATTCACACCCACTTATACATCCTGTTGTAAATGATGTTCACACACTCACAAATATAATCCCGAACAATATCCAGATGTTACAAAGACAGGTGATACTGCCATCAAGCTCCAAAACCAAACTTTACCGATATTGTTATGATAGTGAATCCATGCGTTACGAGCAAGGTAACATTATCAGCTGTGGATATCAGTTGTTGTTATCGGGACGTTCATCTTCATCGCCAATATACAGGACGTGACGTATGTTCACACCCACATACACGATTCACCGTCAACGTGTGAAATCAAGGAGGGGGAGAGGGGGTTGTGCAATAACATATAATGTAACCTGTTACTAATGAGATATGTGACAGAGACTGGCGCAGTTGAAATACAGTGGTGCAGGTTTTAGACAGAAGATGTTCGCCACGCTGTTGTTCGTTTTGATGTTCACTCTGACTGCTGGGAAAGGTAATATGTTTTCTCTTCTATTATAGAGTAGGATTTCCAGTTTGTTTTGTTTCAATACAACGACGCTACTGCCAAGATATTCAGTGTCCGTATACGTGTTGAAGGCACATGGTTTACGCATGTGACACGGATGCTCCATGGGTTAGACATTGGTTGAAAACCCGTTGACCACGCATGTGCAACGTGCGTTAGCGCAGCAACTTGTGAAGGACCCTTGCGCAAGCCTGACCCTCTCATAGCCAAGGCTTTTATACACAAGGAATACGGATGCTGAAGTCTAGAAGGAAATTAAAAGATAAACTATTCTCTATCATAATACAGTTCCTAGGTTGCCAGCTACAGCGGGAAGTTCTGATACGAATCATGAGATAGGTCAGGTGTAAGGGTAAACAAGCCCCTGATTCTGTTAATACATTAAATGTTGGGAATAAGCACCTTCTGACAGTCTTGGTCAATTTGTTCCTGTAACACGATGTAAAACGCATCAAAGTAGACGCATACATCTGAAAGAATTCATGTTTCAAAGCAGACAGTAAATTAAGTTTACACATTTTATGACACATGTCTTGCCCAGAAATGACGTTATAACAAGAGAAAGATGCAAGAACAGAACTGTCGATTCACATGTCAGTAGTGTGTGTGTGTCCCCCTCTCGCTTGGATGCATGCAATGCGGGATCGCCTTCGCATTGTTTGTTTGTTTCTTGTTTAACGCCGCACTCAGCAATATTCCAGCTACATGACAGCGGTCTGTAAATAATCCAGTGATTGACATCATGAGCATCGATCCATGCCTTCTCATTGAACGGATCAAACGTCTAACACAGTATTGTTGGATGGCATCCAGTATCTCCACCAACCTGTCTTGCAGTTCCTGTACAGTAGTCGGAGCATGTGGCAAACGTCGGAGATGGCGGTCCATTTCATCCCACATATATTCAATTGGATACAGATCCAGAGAGCGAGAAGGCCAGTCACGTTGTTCTGTCCAAGTGCTTGTTGGATAATCCCGGCTACATGGGGTCGGGCGTTGTCATTGCTGAAAAATCATACCAGGTCCATGTTGATTGCATAGTGATGCAGTTGTCAAGAAAAGCAGAAACAATGCATACCGAATCCCAACAACACTCATGCTTTTATACCCTGGTTTACATATTAATTGCATAATTGCTGCATGAAAGACACTTTTTGCCATCAGATCACAAATACTCATTTGTGCTACATATGCATGTTTTCATATTTTCATGTCCGATTTAAACACAAGAAAGTGTTTTTTTCGAGTAAGGAGCCGATTGGAAAGGGGTGTCACAAGAACTTTTGTTGCCGAGTATATTTATCTTGATTTTTAAAACTGAACATGTATCTGATGTGCGGCTATTTATATGAGAGAAAAAAAGAAAAAAATGTAATCACTTTGGCCCAACTTCTTATCGGCCCATAACTATTCTTCGTTGTCTTGGAAAATTATTTACTAGTACATTAACAATTATCCTTTCAAGGTTTCTTGATATCAATGCAGTGCATCCCAATCTCACGCAGGGTTCCACAAAGGGTTATCAACAATTGATGACATTTTATTGTGCATATTATGAACATTCTTCTCAAAAACAATAACAAAAATATTTTTTATTTGGAGAGACCTGACATAAAAAGCTGGAACATGGCATATGGGGCAAACTGTTTTCATTAGTGAGAAAAATGACATGTAAAATAAATTCATGTGTCTAGCAGAACAATAACGTTTTTTTAATATATCCCAAATATTTCAGGTATACGCCCAGGAGAAAAAAAAAATTAACCTTTACAATATGTTCACAATATATTCAAAATAATTAGAAGCTTACCTCTTATCACGACGAGTGACGGTAATTACGTAGAATACGTCAATGATGATATGATGTGATGCGCTTAGTTTGTTCAAAGACGACACCGTATGGTCCTCTTTCTTTACGGCACTCACTGAATGCCATTTATACTGTTATAGTATATGGAAACTCACTGTTATGAGAAGGAACGTTGCAGTATTTCACAAAAAAACATGTAATTTTATTTTAAAGAATAACAACATAAAGTAGCAGATAATCATTATAAATAAGGTAATGCAATTCCATACAAAAAGCAAGGAATATAAATTTACCCTCAGATTATTTACTTAACGCTTTCGATGTCATGATTGTACTAATGTTTTATCTGCATCCGAGGTTTTGGGTAATGCAAAACATATTATTGAAAAGGTTAACCTAAAACACTTAAAACTTGCTACATGACCCAGACTGTCAACTCCATGGCATTTGCAGTTTAACAATATAGATCATTCAATACCCACCAGCCATGGAAGATTAACAACATCCACATTAGAGAGTTGGTGTACTTTCACTGATGAATGGGGATACTGTCTAGACTTCACAGATCGCCGTACTCGAGTGTGACGTAGACCATGACTTTTTTTCAGAATTCCAACCAAGCGGAACATGACGGCTGTGGAGGGGGCGCTATCATGATTGGGGTGGGATCAGTACAGCTAAAAGAACGAATAGCCATGTCCTACAGCTTAGTGCGATGACAGGGACGGCATTCTGGATGTTTAGCAATCAGACCAGACGATAACGCATAACTTCATCGGCTTAAGTGGCCAGCCTGGTTACTAGACCCCGACCCTATCGAACACACGTGGAACGAGCTGCAGATCGCCCTCTCACTACGCCCTGTCCTTCCGGCAACTCTACGGGAACCCAGCAATGTCTTACTGAAGAGGAATATTGCTAAAAGTTGCGTAAAACCATTTCTCTCAATCACTCTTACTGACGAGTGGAACAGTCCTCTCTTGGCAACCATCTAGACACTTATAGGGAACATGAGACGATGGTGCCAGGCTGTCATCGCATCACGTGGATCACATACCCGGTACTGAATGTTGTTGTTCAGATAATAAAGTTGTTTTCGTGATTTTTTTGTACGTTTCAGTGTGGTCAGATATTCTCATTTTGACAGTTGATCTGACTAGTATTTGTCGAATGTTTTTGGCATTATGGAAACGGACTTTTGTTCATAATCACGTCTTCCTGCAATAGTATCTTTGGCTATTGCAACATATGCACACACTTTGACGCAATGCCTTTAAAAGTTGTGATCCTTGGCACACTTTCTGTAGTATAGTTTTTTGCAGATATCCGTTGATTGATGTAAAGTCACATATATCTATTCAGTCAGAAGGTTTTAGTGAATAATGCATTTCAACATTCCTTCCTTAGATATAATTTGAAATGTGACTGAAAGTAATCTCATATCTTTTTTTATAAAATTAAAAAAGCCTAAGCCACAAAACATGATGAAAACAACATGACAACCACTCACACAACTACCCACCCAAGTATTAAATGGTCCGCCCCTTAATGATACTAATGAGTGGTTTAACAATTCATTACTGTTGTTTTACGTGTAGAAACACATGACACAAGGAACCCCACAGCGGAAGAGAGGGGATGTTGCTTTACCATCAGAAAGCAATAAAACACGAAATGGGAAAGCGATGTGTACTATTGCCTTCTCGTCTCGTGCTATGGCTTCCTCGTCCCGTGGTATCGTATTTGAAGTTGATAAACCGAGAAAACAGTAACAAAATTACGACCTGTTCTAAAACAAAAAAAACGATCCAAATTGTAGCATGTCAACTTTTCAATGACAACCCATATCTAAATAGTTTTTACTGATGTTTAAACAGGAGCAATGAAACGGATACAAATATATAACATATTCTGTCATAATATCTTATCTAAAACGGGGCAATCAGCACATAAACAAATATCAATTGTTCTTTTTCTCTATTAACTGAACACAGGACCACCTCTTTTCAGTTTATTTCCTCCGCTATAACTGGGTCACAGGTTGCACACTCGTGGCTACATGCACCTGTTGAACGCATTGCAAGCGGAATGCAGACGTGTGGTAAACGTGTTTGACACTCATGGGTAGAAATTATGTAGCTTACTGGTAGAAAGCGTGTAGCTCATGGGTAGAGTGTGTGCAGCTCATGGGAACACTGTGTGTAACTCATGGGTCCAAAATGTTTAGCTTATCAATACAATGTGTGCAGCTAATGCATACAGCGTGTGTAGCTCGTTGGCATAGTGCATGTAGCTCATGGATACAATGTTTGTAACTAATTGTTACAGTATGTGTAGCTCGTGGTACAGTATGTGTAGCTCGTGGTACAGTGTGTGTAGCTCATGGGTACAATGTGTGTAGCTTGTGGGTACAATGTGTGTAGCTCATGGGTACAATGTGTGTGTAGCTCGTCGGTACAGTTTGTGAAGCTCGTGGGTACAATGTGTGTAGCTCATGGGTATAGTTTCTGTAGCTCGTGGGTAAAATGTGGTTTGCTCGTAGGTACAATGTATGTAGCTCATGGGTACAATGGATTTAACTCGTGGGTACAATGTGTGTAGATCATGGATACTATGTGTGTAGCTCGTGGGTACAATGTGTGTGTAGCGCATGGATACAATGTTTTTTAGCTCGTGGGTACATTTTTTGTAGCTCAAGGGTGCAGTTTGTGTAGCTCGTGGGTACAATGTGTGCAGCTCATGGGTACAATGAGTGTAGCTTGTGGATACAATGTGTGTATCTCAAGGGTACAAAGTGTGTACCTCGTGGGTACAGTGTGTGTAGCTTGTGGGAACAATGTGTGTAGCTCGTAAGGTACAGTTTGTGAAGCTCGTGAGTACAATGTGTGTTGCTTGTGGATAAAATGTGTGTATCTCAAGGGTACAACGTGTGTAGCTCGTGGGAACAATGTGTGTAGCTAATGGTAGAGCGTTTGAACTCATGGGTACAAAATACAACTTGCGGTGTTCATATTGGGAAATTTAACAATCCCATACATAACGTGATTATATGTCCATCTCTGAGTAGTCATTAACATTTCAGCGATGAGATGCCCACTTGGATTTATGAACCTTGGCCCAACATGCTACCTGTTTTCGTATAGCAGTGCCACCTACGCTGACGCCAATGTAAGTTTATTGTATTAACTGCGTAATAAGCATTTTGTCCCCTGTGATTAAATGACAAGCATAATCCGCTGTACTTTGTGGCTTATTAAATCTTCACCTCTCTCCATGGTGAACTAATATCTAAAGTAGAAGTCTTTCAATATGTTTAAGTCATAACGAATTCACTACTTCAGTTGAGTAACATCAGTAAAACAACTCTCCACAGTCCTTCTGCCTGTTCTTCGGGAGTCACTTGGCCGACATCACCAGCAAGAATGAAGATGACTTGATCAGGAGCTACCTTCTCAGGCATGGCAAAGGTAACTGTAAATATGACTTGACATACAGATTTGAAGTGTCAATGTCACAAGAACAGACTAGATTTTTATTGACATCAACGATGATTTTTATACACATTTCCTTCAAACAATCGTATCTCTAAAATAATAATAAAAAACAATAATAATATCAATGAAGGCCTTCTGTTTGTTGCTCAAGACCAGTCACTGCCCACTCGAAACCGTCAATGTGTGCTTTTGCAACAAAATGAAATATGAAATGTAGAATATGCAATGAATTTAATGAGACTGTCCTGTCAGTTGATGCCCAGCTTTGACACAAACACAGTCTCGTAAGCAACTTGATGGAATGGCTCGATCTTTTTATAACCGTCTTCACCATGCTTGTGGTTTTGACACAGAGGTCGATCAATGGTACGACCCAGCATCTGTAGAGTGCCATATGGAAAATGATAAATACAAAATTCTTTGGAATAGGCCTCAGACGCATCAAACAAACCCGATCTTGTCATTCTTTGTAAATCGAATGAAATCATTAATATCATTGAATTTTCTGTCCCTTTTTATATTAATGTGATTGACAAGATTCAGGAAAAACATGGCAAATATGCTGACCTCGCTTTCGAAATGTCACGGTTGCATCGCAAGTACCAAGTTGTCCGACTCTCCATTGTTCTCGGTGTCTTATGTTTGGTACCTCCCAAACTGTTGCCTGACATTGGGAGAGTATCCGGGTTCGCTACCAAGAATACAGCCGTTCTGACAATCTGGGTAATGCAGAAGGCTGTAGTGTTGGGGACTCTCCACATTCTCCGAAAGGTTCTGGGTGGGTTTGACTAGGCAGTACTTCCTGGGAGAAGTCCCATTCGCTGTCTTGTGCGTTTGGGTATGGTAAATATCCTGTATTAGGAATAAACACTATGTATTTAGCTCGCCTCGTCTCTCGCTCGTCTCTCTATATACACTGTTTATTCCTAATACAGGATATTCACCATCCCCAAACACACTCGCGTGATAACCTCTATTTATGAGTAGTAAGCAGTACGTCGGGTGACGTCAATAATGACCGTGGTGTTTTACTTTCGCTCGTCACATACGATTTGAAACAACTCGTTGTAAGATATATGATAGCTGACAGACACCCGTGTGGTAATCTCTATGTCTTATCTTGCAAGCAGGCTCTCACTTCTTCATCGGCGCCACTGACCTGAGATCAGAGGGCATCTGGACCTGAGAGCACCCCTTGAGGAAGGTAGTGGGCTACACCAACTGGCACCCAGGTGAACCCAATAACAGCGCGGGGAAAGAACATTGCATGGTGATGTCTGCTGGGTATAGTTACAGGTGGAATGACCGTACCTGCAACAAGGAGTTGCGGTTCATTTCTGAACAGTCTCATATTTGATTTTGGCATACATGCACGAGGAAACTGCAAAACAATGAACTACTGTGTTTAATTTAATTTATAGTAACCTAACATAAGTCACACATAGTAACATAAATATAGCCAAACAAAGTTAACTGGTAAGACTTGAATTAGGTTCGAAACATGATGTATATCTGTGTCATATTCGGTCCGGGTAACACTACAATTGATCCGTCAAAATATTTTTGAAAGCTCTACACTGCTAATAATCTAAACTGTTTATGTGAGTTAGAACACAAGTTATCACGTATTTTCACATTGATTTTCAAAACATCATTGACTAAGCGCATCCATAATTTTTACTTCCAAGCTATGAAAAAGTTCAAAATTGGCAGAAAGTTCGAAAATTCGAGCTCCTGAAAGATGATTTCGAAAGTGGGAAGTGAGACGGGATGTAGAGCTTTCGAGCTTTTTAATCTTTCCTAAACAGATTTCGGAAATGTTTACAGGAAGTGGAAGCTTTCCAGCTTTAAAAAATAAAGTTTCAAGGATGAATTGACAAGTGTTACCCGGACCTTACTCGTGTCTCTGTAGCCGATTTAGTTCAGTTGACGCTTTAAGACGCTTCCCTAGTCTAGTGGTAGAGCGTCCGCCCGAAAAGCGGAAGGTATGGAGTTTGATCCCCGGCCGCGTCATACGGAAAGACATTAAAAGATGGTACTTGTTGTAACCCTGTCTGGCGCTCGGCATAAGGGGCTGAAACAAGGACTGGTGAGGTATTTATGGTAAATCTAGGCATGGTATCTCAGTGGACTAGCACTAGAACAAGCAGCCATACACACTTGTGCATGCACGTCGCTATATAGGTGCAATTATGTTGGACACGACTTTAAATCCAATTTCACCTCACCTCACCTATCTACTTGACACTGAAGGCAAACACAGGTTACCTCGGACCAGTTCTAGTCTAGAATGGCGTCAGAATATCGGGTCACCAGAAAGTGTTTATGCTCAAATGAACGACACGAAATTACCTAAGTGGGATAAAAGTACAGTAAACACGGTATAATCCTGACCTGTTGCCTTTACTAACGACGTCTGTAATCCTAAGACCACGTCACACCCGCCCATTTAGTGGACACCTGGTGTTATCACTTGAACTAGTGCAGTGATTCTTGTGTTTGAAACTGTAGTGTCTGCTTAGACCTGTCACAGACGTGCTCTAAGTGAGAAGGTCAAGATTCATAACTGGCCATTGCATTTTGGTGACGGTATGCTGCTGGAGGTGGCCAGTTACGATACGTGCACGGTCGACACGGGCGTTATCGTCTTCAAAAACGTGGACCAGTATGGCGTGCAGACGGTACACCTATTGGCGACAGTATGTTGTCTGGGTAGAACTGTACTCTATGCAGTGGCATTCTAGCAGTGAGCGTGATATCAACCCATATCATTTCAGATCCAACCTAAAATCTATAATGTTGTCTTACGTTGACTTTCACAAGACGTTCGTTAGGACGCCTACAGACTCTGGACACATAGCCCTGTGCGGAGCCGATCATTAACATTTTATGTCTGCAGAATCCTGTTCTAAAGAGGCAAAGAACATATTGGCTTGATCTGCTTGACTTCCATCAGGCATGTCAATATCACATTGTAAACGACAAACAACAAAATGCATTAACAACGTGAATACTTCAGTTACGAAACCTATAGTCAGTGAAACATAGACGCTGTCAAGAAAAATTCGTGCGGCTAAATTTACAATGAGGTGAATACCCTATTGTTGTTAGACTTCTTTAATTTCAACATATTAACATTCAAAACTTATTTGTTTTCCTTGAAGCAAAAATGAATAAAACGTGTGCATGTGAATGTGAGTATTCTAAAGTCACATTTAAGAAATAAACGACTAGTGGGAATTGTTTATCGTATGATAAAACAGTGCAAGGAGAATAAAATCGGGGCGTACATATAGGGTGGTTTATGCTCCATGCAGTGTTTTATAGTACGATAAACAACGACTACGATATAAGATATCACATTAACAGCCTCATTAAATATGTTTAAGAACTAAAAGCTTTAAAAAATAATATCCGTAATTAAATAATAATCACTCCCTGAAAAGAATTCAATCTCGTCAATGCAGGACAAGCACAGAGGTTTAGCTTGGTCTTTCCTCAATAGCCTCAAACAAGGAAACATCAAAACAATGACTATTTCATTTTCAACCAGGATAACGGAAATTTTGAAGCATTGAAAAAAATAGCAACATGTATTAGAACATTTCTAACAGTCGACAAATGCATTTGAACTATGAGATTAAATATCAAGTTCAAGCGAGTTCATTCAGATTTGTTTTGAATCTGAAGTGCAAATTATGTGCGAATTATTGAAAGTTGCACTGCTGACAAAATCCCGATGCCGACTTTCTGATTGGCGGATACTTCGATTTGTGACAGCATATTTGGTTCGGTAATTGCAACAGCTATAGTTTAAAAGTTGCTAGATTCTGTTGCTTGCATAGGGTAACCTGATGAACAGTTTTCTCCTGAAGTGTGTGGCTTAATTTCCTTTTCTGTTCTACCGATGTATTATTGCAGTAACTTTACTGAGAACATCTTCATCATTTTGTTGAGAGCGTTTTCACCACGAGGTTCTTTACCATACCCTGAACCTTCAACTGGCACCTTTCTCAGTGGATACTGCGAAACATGCAGAGCTTTCTGGATTTAATTTGGACGTATAAATAATATAACTTGATTGTTTTGTTGGGTTACACACTAGGTTCTATCACGTATAGATTTCTGTACACGTAACGATAGACCAATTTTTCATTGTGAAAAAAACACGCTTCGTTCTTGATTGTTCTTTGCGATTTATGGCGTAGGTATCTTGTATTCCCTGATTTAAAAAACCCACATAAACATAAAAGAAACAGCAGCGCACACTGAGGCAGCACCACGACTTACTGATGGACGTGCAGCCAGGCAACTCAAGTACATAAAACTACTGTGCTACCCGCATGGATCCCTGCAGGACTTACACCATTACACCCTTAAGTCACTGGTGATGATGGACACTCAGCCAGAGATTAAAACGAATAAATATTCTTCGAATAAAACTCTGGTAAACATAGCAATAATTGAATAACGCGGGCTTACATACCCACTCAGAGGCACAATAATATTACACTACTTCAACCCCAATCAACTAACAATCTTCGTTAGTTGTCCAATACTACCAATTTATAAAAATACATAACATTCCATATTCAAATTTATCAATTATTCCATTCTTATTTTTAGAAAGAACAATAGTTAAAGGTGCTCATATCTGATTAAAAGGATCCCTTATAGGCGAAAAATTAAAATATGTATTCTTCATGATGGAAAAATGAACACAGGCAAGAAGGACATGCTTGCCCTTGATTATGTCATCATAAGGGATACAGAATGGAGGATCCTCAACTGTTAATAAATGTTCATGTGTACACGACATCGGTGTAATATGACCTCTTCAAGTCTGATTGACAACCCAAGTAGGGGTAACCGATATTTAGTTTGATTTCATGTAATTTATCAATACCTACTTGGGTGTCTCACTTTTTTTACAGACCCGTGAAGATCCGGGTTAGAATAGGTCTTCAGCAACCCCGGCTTGCCTTAAAAGGCGACTATGCTTGTCGTGAGAGGCGACTATGGGATCGGGTGGTCAAACTCGCTGACTCGGTTGATTATCGATCCCAATTGCATGGATTGATGGTCATAATGTCAATCTTTGGATTGTCTGGTCCAGACTCGATTAAGTACAGACCGCCGTCATATACCTGGAATATTGCTGACTGCGACGTTAAACAACAAACAACAACAACACATGCGATCTCGGATGTAACATCTTATCACGGGTTTGTAATCTCTGTACAGGATAAGTGATGTCACAGATTTGTTGAGCGCTGCTTTTGCTCCACAATGCCATTTAGTAAGAGGTAAAATGTATCAAATGGTATATTTGGGATAAAACTTTCTAAATAAAATACAGATTCTATTACTTTCTTGGGTTGAATCCCATCCCAGAGTGAGGTACCTAATCGCCAGCACACAAAGCCAGCGACCTAACCCACTCAGCCACCTCAGGCTCCAACAAACTGTTCAACAACTGGTTGTCTAGATGACAAACTTTGTGTACCCCTTTCTAAATGGCATTGTGTATTCATAGTTTTCGGCCAAGTGATGGGTTCCAATTTACACTCCTCAGAGGGGTACATAAAGTATGTGATCTAGAATAGACTACCAGTTGTCGGATTTTCAGTTTGTGGAAGCCTCGGGTGTGTGCTGGCGATTAGGTGCCTCTCTCTGGGAGTGTGGATTCGAATCCCGGATGGTCTTAATCCTCAATAGAGTATCTGTACTTTACTAAGAAAGTGTTATCCAAAAAATAAACTTTGGTTAGATCAGTCATTGTGTTTCACATTTCCTGTTGTTAAGCATTTGAACACACTACACCGCCCAGTGATGAACAAATCAAGATTAGACGTAGAAAAGTAAAATTAAGTTCACAAATATATTATGCATGTTTACCTCCGAATGAAGAACATTAAACCGTTAATTCTGTCGAACTCTTGCAGCACACACGCTACCATTGTATCTCTGGAGAGCATTCCCTTGTGGTGTCATACATGGGGATAGGAGAAAAGGCCTGCAAGGGTATCCACTATAGAAAACAATCTAATATTGACGTGTATGATCCCTCTTAATATGCACACAAAGTGGATGTTCTAAATATGTTGCTGTCATGGCTTGATCCCGGCCATTTGTTTGTTTGTTTGTTTGTTTGTTTGTTTGTTGTATAACGCTGCACTCAGCAGTATTCCAGCTATATTACGACGGTCTGTAAATAATCGAATCTGGACAAGACAATCAAGTGATTGACATCATGAGCATCGATCCACGCAATTGGGATACGATGACATGCATCAACCAAGTCAGCGAACCTGACCACCCGATCCGGTTAGTCGCCTCTCACGACACTTCTTGCTGAAGACCTATTCTACCCCGGATCTTCACGGGTCTCCCGTCCATTTAGCACACACATTCGTAAATTTTCCTACAAAAAAGATAAAGCATCAGACTTTAAGAAATGTCGAGAATGGATTAATTGCATTTCCACTATAAGAGTATATAATATTATAGATAAGAAAATTTATTCAGCAATATTGTCTAAGAACAAATTACCGACTCTTTGCACTGTTTCTAGCAAAGTTGACAAAATACAATACTATGTTTGCTGTCGTGAACATCACATTTGCATTCATTGAGAGCATTTACGCAAAACCTTCCATTCTTCGTTTTCCGAATCTTTTGAATACGTACTTTATTGGCCTTAGAAGGGAAGCTACAGACCGTCACGAACTCTAATTGCGAAAAAGGGACAGTACTCTAATATCACAAGACGTGCCTTCGTAGTTACACACTGCCTGTACGTTGATATCGTGGCATCCTTTCCGTTTAACGTCAGCTGGTTTGTCTGTAGTCAGCTCCTGAATACGTATACGCGTTCCATCAATGCAGCCAAGGACACTCGGAAAACCACCAAGGGCGAAAATCCACCTTGAACCTGACGTATGTAACATTTTTGTGTTGGCCATGTTATGAACTCGTTCTCCCGTTTAACCAAAGCATCAGTCACATCTACAATGACACGGGAAACTGTACATTTGTCAACACCCATCGTAAAAGTAAGCACTTAAAGGAAACTGCCACTTGCACAGTAAATTAGCAATTCAGTTGATAGATTCCCGTCCATATCTGTACTTGTCATGAAGTTCACTGTTCAGTTCATACATGCAAAATTAACAGTTCGGAATCGCTTCTGTTGCATCGAATATGCCTCAGGAACCATGTAAGGGGCGCTTGGTCAACCAATGAACGCCATTTCGTTTTAAAGATAACCAAGATGTTACGTATCAAACAGAGGTCGGGAGGAGTGTTTACCTCAACGGTCATTTAACCAATCGTTACAGATAAGCATGCTTTGCGAAACAACAATACCATTTGGTTAAACGTAAGCAGAGTCTACGGCTCGTTAAGAGTTAACCGGGTCCTGAACAACAGGGCCCACATCTTTATGAATTGCGTGGATTGATGCTCATGATGTCAATCACTGGATTGTCTGGTCGAGACTCGATTATTTACGGACCGCCTTCATATAGCTGGACTATTGCTGAGTGCGGCGTTAAACAACAAACAACAACAACATCTTTATGCTGCAGTCCTATCATAACATTAATATTTCATAATCACCTACGTTTCGGAAAGTGTATTTGTTTATGACGAACTCATGGTCATGGTGGCTATGTTTATCTGAAACCACATTACCAACCTGCGATGTCAATCGGATTTGTAAGCACTAGAGATGTTGACCGCGATCTTCATTTGTGTAGTTGCCGTTAGAATGGTCAAGTGGCAAAGCGTCCGCCCAGAGAGCAGGGTTCGATCCCCGGCCGTGTCATACCAAAGGACGTTAAAAGATGGTACTTGTCTGGCACTTGGCTTATATTAAGCAAGGACTGCCAGCTCGGATTCAGTGTACTGTGTCTGAGTGTGATATTCATGTTAAACTGTGGCATGGTATCTCAGTGAGCTTACACTATAAATCGGCATCAGTCCAGACTAGTACAAGAAGCCACACGCACGTGCATTCACGTCGCTAGATAAGTGCAATAAACTTGGACGCGGCGTTAAACCCCATTTCACCACATTTCAACGCGGTTGCCGTCGGTAAGGAATCCGTGCTACAAATATAGCACCAGGAATCAGTTGCTCACCTGGAGGTATAGTCACTGTCATCTTTTATATTAAGATATGTTCTGCATAAATACTGAGGATTAAAACTAACACAAAAAATTTACAATTTGAACACAAGATGTACACAAATTCCTTACCTTGGCATGGTGAAACATTGATCAATAGTGTAATTGCATCGGACATCATTATTGTTTTGACTGATGCGTCAGATTTGGAAACGTTGTCCTAATTTTCTACCATGAAACATAAAGCAAGACTAAGGTTTTGAATGTTGTAATGCTACAAAAAGGACCAATGAGCGAGAATCTTTAAATTCTTCTTAAGAAAGGCATGCTCCTTCGTACCTAAAAAGATGTGAGCACACTTTTTTTTAGGGAGAGATCAACACGAAATTACATTCCGTGCATCGTTGACAGTTGGGGTATGGATAGACAACGGATTGTTGTTGTTTTTTTAACGCCACATGCGACCACATTCCAGCTGTATGACGGTGGTCTGTTAAAAATCTGGACCAGACAATCCAGTGAGCATCATGAGCATCAAGCTACACAACTGGGATAAGATGACATGCATCGACCAAGTCAGCGAGCCTGATCCCGTTAGTGTCTTATGACAAATGGGTTGCTGGGTATTTATATTCTTACCCGGATCTTTACGGGTAGGACACATCAGGTAGTCAAGCCCACTATACAACAACGCTACGTCCTTACACAAGTCCATTGTTCTGTGCTACTAGACAATATTTCTATCGAACGCGTCCTGTCGATGGCATATACGCATGCTGAAAAGTGAATACATTTAATTTGTTGGAGTGATATAATAAATGGCAGATGTATTGAATTTAATCAGGGCACCTATTGTATTCCCATCTATTCACTTTTGTACATGAACCAACTGCAAGGACGCATGTGGTGTCACAGACTTGGCGTCAGGAGGGGATATTATTACATTTTGGATTGTGTAAACTGCCGACGTTGAATATATGAACATGCTGGTTAATTCTTGTGATATAATAAATGGCAGGTGTATGGAATGAAATCAGTGGACCATGCCCAGGGAATCTATTGTATTCCCATCTATTCACTTTTGTACATGAACCAACTGCAAGGACGCCTGTGGTGTCACAGACTTGGCGTCAGGAGGGGATATTATTACATTTTGGATTGCGTAAATTTTCGACTTTGAATATACGAACACGCTGGTGTATTGTTAATTATTGTTCACTTTATAAGCGGCTTATTGCAGAGAATGAAACACACGTCTAGGAACACATTTCCCGTTCTCTAGGCATGAGCACAGAGTATGTTTGAACATAAATGGTATAGAGTGTGCTATACCCTTCTAAGCCAGCTTAGTATAGTGTCTGATATGTCCCGGGCTCAATTAGGTACGGACATTAGGCGAGGTACGTAATAGTGTATTTGAGTCATGACGAAATCAAGGGAGGTAAAGTTAAGATATATTTTGCGGACCAACGTGTTTAATATATTTATAAAAGTGGAAGCAAGAAAAGGACCTATCATATCATTCATGGCATACCGTTTTGTGAAACCGTGGTATATAATAGATTAGTACAAGTGGTAGCTGGCATGAGAATGAAGGTGAAATGTTACGTTCTTCACGCCTGCGATGTACGCTTTTGAAGGGGCTTTATATTTACACCCGTCAGAATTCCATGATCAAACATATATAGAGTGTCACATACTGAACCTTTTGGGGACGGAAAACGTGTAGCATGTACACAATTCAAAGACCATTCTTAAAAGTCTGACCATTCAAAAAGACAGTATCTGTAAATATCCCTGGATGGCAGATACTGTATCGTGGATACCCTTGCAGGCCTTTTCTCCTATCCCCATGTATGACACCACAAGGGAATGCTCTCCAGAGATACAATGGTAGCGTGTGTGCTGCAAGAGTTACAACAGAAATAACGGTTTGATGTTCTTCATTCGGAGGTAAATATGTATAGTATATTTGTGAACTTAATTTTACTTTTCTACATCTAATCTTCATTTGTTCATCATTGGACGGTGTAGTGTGTTCAAATGCTCAACAACAGGAAATGTGAAACACAATGATTGATGTAACCAAAGTTTTATTTTTTGGATAACACTTTCTTTGTAAAATACAGATACTCTATTGGGGATTAAGACCATCCGTGATTCGAATCCAGACTCCAAGAGTGAGGCACCTAATCACCAGCACACACCCGCGGCTTGGTAGCCTGCACCTAACTGGTAGTCTAGATCACATACTTTATGTACCCCTCTGAGGAGTGAAAATTGGCACGCCTGGGATGGGACTCAACCCAAGAAAGTAATAGAATCTGTACTTTACTAAGAATGTGTTATCCCAAATATAACGTGTTACATTTTACCCTAAATGTCATTGTGGAGCAAAAGCAGCACTCAACAAATCGGTGACTGTACAGTGATTACAAACCCGTGATAAGATGTTACATCCGAGATCTCATGTAAAAGAAGTGTTGTTGTTGTTGTTGTTTAACGCCGCACCAGAAAATCCAAAGGCTGACATTATGACCATCGATCCACGCAATTGGGATCAATGACATGCATCATTCAAGTCAGCGAACCTGACCACCCGATCCCGTAGTCGGCTCTTACGACAAGCACAGCCGCCTTTTAAGGCAAGCAGGGGTTGCTGAAGACCTACTCTACCCCGGATCTTCACGGGTCCTTAAAAAAAGTGAGACACCCAAGTAGGTACTGATAAATTACATGAAATCATACCAAATATTGGTTACCCCTACTTGGGTTGTCAATCAGACTTGAAGAGGTCATATTACACCGATGTCGTGTACACATGAACATTTATTAACAGTTGAGGATCCTCCATTCTGTATCCCTTATGATGACATAATCACGGGCAAGCATGTCCTTCTTGATTGTGTTGATTTTTCCATCATGAGGAATAAATATTTTAAATTTTTACCCATAAGGGATCTTTTTAATCAGATATGAGCACCTTTAACTACTGGTTTTTTTTCTATAAAAAAAATGAATAATTGATAAATTTGAATGTGGAAAGTTATGTATTTGTATAAATTGGCAGTATTGGACAATTAACGAAGATTGTTAGTTGATGGGGGTTGAAGTCGCGTAAAATTATTGGGCCTTGAGTGGGTATGTAAGCCCGCGTTATTCATTTATTGTTATGTTTACTAGTGTTTTATTCGAAGAATATTTATTAGGTTTAATCTCTGGCTGAGTCGTGTCCATCATCACCAGTGACTTAAGGGTGTAATGGTGTAAGTCCTGCAGGGATCCATGCAGGTAGCACAGCAGTTTTATGTACTTGAAATTGTTGGCTGCACGTCCATCATTAAGTCGCGGTGCTGCCTCAGTGTGCGCTGCTGTTTGTTTTATGTTTATGTGTTGTTATTTTGTCAGGGAATACAAGATACCTACGCCATGAATCGCAAAGAACAATCAAGAACGAAGAGTGGTTCTATTGTTACGTGTACAGAAATATGTACGTAAAAGAACCTAGTGTGGAACCCAACAAAACAATCAAGTTTTATTATTTATACGTCCAAATTAAATCCAGAATGCCCTGCATCTTTCACAGTATTCACTGAGAAAGATGCCAGTTGAGGGTTTAAGGTATGGTGAAGAACCTCGTGGTGAAAAGGCTCTCAACAAACTGATGAAGATGTTCTTAGTAAAGTTACTGTAGTAAGACATCGGTAGAACAGAAAAGGAAATTAAGCCACACACTTCAGGAGAAAACTGTTCATCAGGATTCCCTATGCAAGCGACAGAATCTAGCAACTTTTAAACTATAGCTGTTGCAAATACCGAACCAAATATGCTGTCACAAATAAATCCGCCAACGTGAAAATGATGAAGATGTTCTCAGTAAAGTTACTGCAATAAGACATCGGTAGAATAGAAAAGGAAATTAAGCCACACACTTCAGGAGAAAACTGCGCGTTCCACACGCTATTCATGAGGTTACCCTATGCAAGCGACAGAATCTAGCAACTTTTAAACTATAGCTCTTGCAAATACCGAACCAAATATGCTGTCACAAATAGAAGTTTCCGCCAATCAGAATGTCGGCATTGGGATTTTGTCAGCAGTGCAATTTTCAATAATTCGCACATAATTTGCACTCCAGATTCAAAACAAATCTGAATGAACTCGCTTGAACTTGATATTTAATCTCATAGTTCACATGCATTTGTCGACTGTTAGAAACGTTCTAAAACATGTTGCTGTTTTTTTAAATGCTTCCAAAATTTCGTTATCCTGGTTGAGAATGAAATAGTCATTGTTTTGATGTTTCCTTCATTGAGGCTATTGAGGAAAGACCAAGCTAAACCCCTGTACTTGTCTAACATTGACGAGATTGAATTCTTTTCAGGGAGTGATTATTAATTAAATACAGATTATTATTTTTAAAGCTTTTAGATTTTATAAACATATTTAATGAGGCTGTTAATGTGATATCTCATGTCGTAGTCGTTGTTTATCGTACAATAAAACACTGCATTGAAAATAAACCACTTTATCTTTACGCCCCAAGTTTATTCTCCTTGCACTGTTTTATTATACGATAAACAACTCCCACTCGCCGTTTATTTCTTAAATGTGACTTTAAAATACTCACATGCACATGTACTCATGTTTTATTCATTTTTGCTTCAAGGAAGACAAATAAGTTTTGAATGTTAATATACTCTTCAAAAAGAAACTTGACATAGATGTAAAACAACTTTTTCCCAAATATCTAAAATAATTACATTAAATGAGAACCTAATAAGTCAAACAGAAAGATGATGTGTCTATAATTCGCGAAAACACATGCAAAGCACATAAACGTAGCGATTGGGGATCAGTTTTACAGCTTCATCCAAACGCAACCGCCTGTAAAAAACGTCCAGCACAGGATCCTGCATTTAGGCATGCAGGCCCCCCTGCTGAATGGGTCTAAAAATCCTCATCAACGGCTGTTCATACAACCCTTCTAACGGCAGTAGAGGCGGTGACAGAATGCCAAGACTGAATGCAGCTCAACGGAACAACGCGATTGGGAGATTACAAGCTGGAGCAACTCAGCAAGAAGTGGCCAGGCACTTTGGCGTGTCCAGACAGACAATCTCCGCACTGTGGACCCGATACAACAACAGACAGACCAAGGTTAGGAAGACAAAGGGTGACAACCCAAGCACAAGATCGATACATCCGGCTGCGACACCTCCGAGACAGCACTACCATGGCCACGTCTACAACCACACAGGTCCCTGGGTAACGCAGAATATCAGATCAAACGTTACGCAACAGACTGAGGGAGGCTGGACTTTTTGCACGAAGACCTGTTCGACGTCATGTATTGACCCCACGTCATCTGGCGGACGGTCTGCTTTGGTGCCAACAGAGGGTTAGATAGGCACGTGCAAGGTGGAGAAATGTATTGTTTACTGACGAGTCTTGTTTCCTACTCACACATGCTGAGGGGCGCGCACGTGTCTACAGACGTCGGGGTGAACGTTACGTCCCCAACTGTGTGCAGCAGGTTGTCCCATTTCGCGGCAGGAGTGTCATGGTATGGGCCGGAATTCATCACGGTGGTAGGACGCCTCTCGTGCATGTGGCAGGTGCATTGACAGGTGTGCGTTACAGGGACTTGATCCTACAGCCTTACGTTCTTCCTCACGTCAACGTTCACGGCGGACAGTTCTAGCAGGACAACGCTCGACCGCATATTGCACGTGTTTGTCAGGACTTCTTACAGCACATCAACATCCAGACATTACCTTAGCCAGCCCAGTCACCAGATTTGTCCCCGATTGAGCATCTGTGGGACGAGTTGGATCGACGCCTTCGCAGAAGGAATCCACCGCCCCAAACACTTCCGGCGCTTCTTGATGCACTTCAGCACATCCAACATCGTGTTATTGACAACTTGATTGCATCTATGGGTCGTCGGTGTCAATAGGTGATTGATGCACGTGGTGGGCACAACCGATACTGACATTTGCTGTACCCCTGTGACATTAACTGTATCTTGTACGTGTGTCTGTCTAGGTGTTACGATTAATGTTTTGACCATTGTGTACATTAATCTTCAAACAGTGTTTCAATTATGGTTTCTGTGTCCTATTTTGAAACAATCGCATTATATTACATTTTGAAAGTCAGTTTTTCTTTTTTTGAAGAGTATATGTTGAAATTAAAGAAGTATAACAACAATAGGGTATTCACCTCATTGCAAATTTAGGAGCCCGAATTTATCTTGACAGCGTCTATGTGTCACTGACTATTCGTTTTGTAACTGAAGTATTCCCTTTGTAAATGCATTTGGGAATGTGTCGTTTGCAATGTGATATTGACATGCCTGATAGAAGTCAAGGAGATCTAGCCAACATGTTCTTTGCCTCTTTAGAACAGTATTCTGCGGACATAAAATCTTAATGATCGGCCCCGCACAGGGCTATATGAGTCCACTGTCTGTAGGCGTCCTAACGAACGTCTTGTGAACGTTAACGATAGATTTTAGGTTGGATCTGAAATGATATGGGTTGAGATCACACTCACTGCCAGACTACCACTGCATATTGTACAGTTCTACCCAGACAACATACTGTCGCCAATAGGTGTGCCGTCTGCACGCCATGCTGGTCCACGTCTTTCAAGACGATAACGCCCGTGTCGACCGTGCACGTATCGTAACTGACCACCTCCAGCAGCATACTGTCACCAAAATGCAATGGCCAGTTATGAGTCTTGACCTTCTCACACAGAACACGCCTGGGACAGGTCCGAGCAGACACAACAGTTTCAAACTCAAGAACAATTGCAACAATTCAAGTGGTGGCACCAGATGTCCGCTAAATGGGCGGGTGTGACGTGGCTTTAAGATTACAGACGTCGCTTGTAAAGGCCAGAGGTCAGGATTATACCGGTTTTACCATACCCTTATCCCACCTCTTGTTGTTCATTTGAGCACAAAGACTTTCTGCTGTCCCGATATTGTGACTCCATGGTGATTCTTTTGAGTAACGGGGCGGTCAGGTAGTCTAGTGGTTAAAGCATTCGCTCGTCTCGCCGAAGACCCGGGTTCGATTCCCGACATGGGTACAATGTGTGAAGCCGATTTCTGGGGTTTAACGTCGCGTCCAAGATTATTGCAGTTATATAGCAACGTGCATGCACGTGTGTGTGTGTGTGGCTGCTTGAACTAGTCCTGAATAATGCCGATTACATAGTGCCAGCCCACTGACATACTATGCCTCAGTTTAACATGAATACCCCACACAGATCCCGGCAAGTCATTGTTTAAGCCCCTTAATGTCAAGCGCCAGACAGGGTAATAACAAGCACCATCTTTTAACGTCTTTCGGTATGACACAGCCGGGGATCCAACCCCGGACGTTGGGCTCTTCGGGTGGACTCTCTACCACTAGACCACAGAGGCGGCCTAACGTGTCAACTAAACTAAATTAGCTGGAGAGACACGAGTAGGGTCCGGGTAACACTTGCCAATTCATCCTTGAAACTTTATTTCGAAAGCTGGAAAGCTGTAAACCTCTCCCTGCTTCTCATGTCAGAAATCTGTTTTGAAAAGATTAAAAGTTCGAAAGCTCTACATCCCGTCTCATTTACCACTTTCGATATCATCTTTTAGGAGCTCGGATTTTTTAATTTTTTGCCAATTTTGCACTTTATTTTTCATACCTTTGAAAGTAAAAATTACGAATGCGTTAAGTCAATGATGCCCTGTGCAAATATGTGATAACTATGTTCTCACACACATGAACAGTTTAGATTATTAGCAGTGTAGAGCTTTCAAAAATAAATGTTTGAACGATCAATTGTAGTGTTACCCGGACAAGCGTGACACAGATATACATCATGTTTCGAACCTAATTTAAGTCTTACCAACTAACTTTGGATATACATGGATATATATCATCCGTCGCAATGTCCTCCAATTGAAAACAGTTGTACATATTTAGACGTTTGACGTTTGTATTCAGCAGAGACACAATAACTGACTTTTGCAGTTTCCCCTTGCATATGGATAGTCTCATTAAATTGCATATTCTTCATTTCATATTTACATTTTGATGCAAAATCACACATTGAAGGTTTCGAATGGGAAATGACTGGTCTTGAGCGACAAACAGAAAGCCTTTATTGTTATTACTATTGTTTTTATCATTATATTAGAGAGACGATTCTTTGAGGGAAATGTGTTTCAAAATCATCGTTGGTTTCAATAACAATCCAGTCTGTTCTTGTGACATTGACACTACAAATCTGTATGTCAAATCATATTTACAGTTACCTTTGCCGTGCCTGAGATGGTAGCTCCTGATCAAGTCATGTTCATTCTTGCTGGTGATGTCGGCCAAGTGACTCCCGAAGAACAGGCAGAAGGACTGTTGAGAGTCGTTATACTGATGTAACTCAACGGAGGTAGTGAATTCGGTGTGACTTACACAATTGAAAGACTTCTACTTTAGATACAAAGGTGAAAATAGGTTGTGTACAATAGTTTAGAGAAATATTAATATCGAAATCAGAAACAAGTAACCGCATGCAATCTTAAGTGAAGATACCAAACAGATAATAACGATGGCAGAAACTCGTCAAACAACTTGCCATCATTTTTAAATAAAATGCAATGGGTTCCTTCAATACATTTACAGTACTTTAACATTAGGAAGTTAATTTCTGGATGTCAACTTCTTAACTTTGAGGGGCGGTCGGGAAGCCTAGTGGTTCAAGGGTTCGCTCGTCACGCTGAATTAACTGACTATGAAAGTCCTGTTTCCACCTTTGCCGAAACAGGCTGGAATTCTGGAGTAACATTTTGGCTGGATCAACGGGTTTATGTATGGTCCAATCAAAATCGCGTAACAAAATCGACATCCGGTTTGTAAACTGCTGTGCAGATTTCGGTCAACCGCAGGATTCTCAAACCATGTTTATATTGTCCAAATCTTTTCGTGTCTTTAATCAAGGTGCTCACGTGATTTGATGCACTTCATGAAGTAAGAAAGACCCGTTTTATTATAACGCTGATCTTGATTATCGATCAGATCGTCTTCGCCAAATGCGGGTTATATGACAGGTGGAATCTGATTGGTCAAAAGGAGGGACAGAGAAAGACTTAACTTGTAAAAGCCACTGGTGGCGATACGATCGAGCACACAAATTCCACCCTTCCCTCAGGAAGATGATGTAATATAAATGTGTAGTCGTGAAGGGCTGTGTGATGGTCACAGTGCAGTCTGTGTGATAAGACGTAGAGTGAATGAGTGATTGAGCTTATTCTATTTCTGAGAGATGGACAGCTTCTCGAACGTATATAAATAGAGCAGCCAAACATAAAAATGAAATTATATCAATAAACGAAAAGAGAAATCATATCAATACAAAAAACAGAAATTCTGTGAATACCAAACTCACAATAGATTTGTGTACCCTACTCACACACATGTGTCCCAAAGAGGGACAGGTCAACCGAAATTGCTTAGGCAGAAGGCGACCTCTTAAGCACTTAATGCAACAACAACAAGAACAGACGTTGGGCTTGTGCTAAAACGACAACGTCATTCAACGTGTCTTCGTCGTGGGGTTTTAACCCGTATTCATCCACATTGTGACAAGGATTTCATGTATGGCTTTTCCCTTCACCAAACTCGTCTTCACTTCGGCGTCCCAGCAACAGATGCTTGTCGTAAGAAACGACTGAATGGATCTGGGGGCCAGGGTCGGTGGATTGGATGACACTGAATCCCAATTGTGTGGATCGATCCTCACCTCTCAATCACTTCATGGTCTGGTTCAGACACCATTATTTACAGACCGCCATCCAATCCACTGAGCCTGACTACACGATCCATCTTCCGACCAGCATTCCTAAGGGTCCTGTTTGCACGTATGTGCCCCTCTAGAATGCACATTGTTATTGTTGAGTTCACAAGATGAACACACGACAGCAGAAGTATAAATTCAAGTGTCACAACATAAGACTCCAACATAACATTATTTTTGCAGTCAAATCAAACAAGCGTGATCAAAATCTGCTTAATAACTTTGTTTCCAAAAAATGACGACATGTTGAGACCCCCACTGATCATTATGTAAAGATATAAGAGACCTATTTTCTGGTACATAATTCCTAGGGCATGTCTGTGGACGTGTGTTGAAGCGAGCTGCTGTGAAAGCAACACCAAACATTCCGGAGACAAATTATACAAGGTGAGGTGAGGTGAGGTGAAGTGGTTAACGCAGCGGCGAATCTGCAAACAATTGCCAGCTTGAATCTTGCTCAGAAGGGACTCCGGCATTAATCCTACACTTTAACATAGATTATAATTTGTTGGTCACAATCTCCATGAACAATCTCTCTGTGAAATGTGCATGCGAAGCACACATTTCCACAGCATGCATTATACTGTAGTTATAGATTACAGACAGGCTAGCCCACACAATATATAAAATACTTAGTTATAAATTTAAGAGAGCGCCAGGATTGTCCTTCTGATAAGATTAGTGTTTATTTATCAGCACTTCCGGGTTGTTATGTAGATGGTTGCCAAGGGCCGCATGTCAAACGTCGCGTCTAAGATTATTGCACTTATATAGCGACGTGCATGCACGTGTGTGTGTGTGTGTTTGTGTGGCTGCTTGTTCTGGTCAGGACTGATGCCGATTTATAATGCTCGCTGACTGAGATAACATTCCGCAGGTTAACGTGAATACCCCTCTCAGACACAGAATACTGACTCCGAGCCGACCAGTCCTTGTTTTAGCCCCTTAATTCCGAGCGCCAGACAGGGCAACCATCTTTTAACGTCTTTTGGTATGACGCAGCCGGGGATCGAACCCCGGACCTTCCGCACTCAGGGCGGACGCTCTTCCACTAGACCACGGAGGCGGTCTGTCATATAAAAATGTTCTAACAGGTATGGTTGGTCATTTGTTGACTAGCTAGCTGATTACCAAACCTTGGGTCGTTGCTAAACAGTAACGCGTTCCTTTGACCTTACACAATTAATGGATCACCGATCGAACATTTTGTTTTGCTTAACTCACCAACCCCCACCCCCAACCCGAACCCCCACTCCCACCTCCTGCCCCTACTCGTGTTTCCCAGAATCCTGTTTCTTACTAAAGGCGAGTATCATGATAACACCAACAGGCCGGCCAGGTTGAAATATATACAGTATTTGTCAATGAATCAGGATATCATCAATACAGATCAGTTCAAAGATGAGACACGCACTATTCAGGCCTTCTTGTACGGGTTGATGTCAGAAATTAGAATTGACATTATTGTTCAATCTTCCATAACTCAATGTCTATTCAATGTTTTGTGCTTCCGAGGTCTACAGGTCAGTAGTCACTGACATGACGTTTATCTCGCGGTGTATTTGATGAGTAGTGTTGTGGCAACTCGGACTCGGTGCAACAGGCCAATCACTGCACATAAGTAGTAGATATACACTCATAGTACTGCCGCTTATCATACACAAACTTCGAGCTATATCCTGCATTCACTTGGCAACACATAAGGCATCTGGGTCGATGTGGTTGAGGTATGTATCTTTCCGAGTATCGCGTTATGAGTTTGTATGTGCACAATTATAAAATTATGAAAAAGTGAAAAACATCACTTTAAATGTTAATTCAGTGAACAATGGATTGAGGTATTGTGTTTTTTTGATTGAGTTTAGACTTTGACATTATATGTTGTGAATCATATTATTGTATTTCCTTAATGAAATTATTAAAAAGTAAAAACATAAGTCGGTGTGGGGGGTGTGGGGGTGGGGGGGGGGGTTGCTTATATTTACGGACCCCACACGTAAAAATTGTTAGTATGTATTATTATATGGGGGATGAAGGTTATTAGGAGCTTTAAATTAGCTTGAAATTCGGAAGTCATTTGAGATGTGTGTGTTGCTGCTTGTAATAGTCCGGACTTTTGTCGGTTCTTATTGCTAACCCACTGTGATACCGTGTCGTAGTTTAGCATGAATACCCAACTCAGACCATGCGATGACTCCGAGCCTACGGCCAGGCAGGGTAACAGCAAGTGCCATCTTGCCATCTAGGGTGTGGTTTGTGATTCAGCTGGCTGTACTGACTGTAGGGTGTGGATGGTATAGCAGATCCAAACCCCGCCCAAGCAGATCCAACCCCCTCCCAAACATATCCAACCCCCGCCCGAGCAGATCCAACCCCCGCCCAAGCAGATCCAACCCCCGCCCAAGCAGATCATTACCCCGCCCAAGCAGATCCAACCCCCGCCCAAGCAGATCATTACCCCGCCCAAGCAGATCCAACCCCCGCCCAAGCAGATCATTACCCCGCCCGAGCAGATCCAACCCCCGCCCGAGCAGATCATTACCCCGCCCGAGCAGATCCAACCCCCGCCCAAGCAGATCATTACCCCGCCCAAGCAGATCCAACCCCCGCCCAAGCAGATCCAACCCCCGCCCAAGCAGATCATTACCCCGCCCAAGCAGATCCAACCCCCGCCCAAGCAGATCATTACCCCGCCCAAGCAGATCCAACCCCCGCCCAAGCAGATCATTACCCCGCCCGAGCAGATCCAACCCCCGCCCGAGCAGATCATTACCCCGCCCGAGCAGATCCAACCCCCGCCCAAGCAGATCATTACCCCGCCCAAGCAGATCCAACCCCCGCCCAAGCAGATCCAACCCCCGCCCGAGCAGATCCAAACCCCGTCGAAGCAGATCCAACCTCCGCCCGAGAAAAACCAACCCCCGCCCAAGCAGATTCAAACCCCCCCAAAGCAGATCCAACCCCCGCCCAAACTGATCCAACCCCCGCCCGAGCAGATCCAACCCCAGCCCGAGCAGATCCAACCCCCGCCCAAGCAGATCCAAACCCCGCCAGAGCTGATCCAACACGCAACGACCCCAACCCTCCACTGAAGCCCACTAAAAAGAAGAAGAGTGATGCGGTGCCTTCTCCGGAAGCGTTTGCTGCTATTGATGCGCATGCGTTGAAGGTGAGAACAGGCGGAGGATGCGTTTAAGTGACTGTATTCTTGAAAGATGCCGGTCAGTGTACCGTTTCTCTGTGGAATGAGAATCAAATATATACCCTTAGAAATGTAGGGGGGCATGAAATATAAATGTTTATACCATATTTTAGAACAAAAATTAATGTTGACGACAAACATCCTTTGCAAGAATGTTTATGTCTGCAACACGTAACACCAAAACACATCCCATAGTTTGCACGTGCCTGACGCAGTAGCGCCACACACGTGCGTTAGGTGTCATTCCTGATTTTGACCATTATTTATGTCAATCGTATTGATTCTGCTTATCTGCTTATTCTGCTTAGTTGACTCAATTCATTGTTTGTGTAAGGGGGCACGGGTTGCCAAGTCGTCTAAGGCGCCGCGATTCGCAGTGCACAGTTGCATCCCTTTTTGGTACGCCAGAAACCTATGATTGTGGGTTCGAATTCGGGTTCGCTCCGATTATGTTTCTAGGTTTGTCGACCATACCTGTCCTCGTGGGTTTTACTTCGGGCTTTCCTCACACATTAAGTTGACACGCCGTGATATGACTGGAATGCTGTTAAAAGCGGCGTTAAACCCAACTCACTCACTCATTGTTTGTGTCTGACCAAGCGATGCGGCGGCTGCAAGGTGCAGAGCGTCTATGGGCTGTGTCATGCTGGAAACTGTCAGAAGTCAGCGTACAGTGACCAATATGTTCAATGTTTCACAGTCTGTAATTAGCAGACTATAGAACAGGTATTAACACACTCAAATGTTGACGATCGACCCCGTTCAGGGCGTCCGAGGTCAAAAACAGCACAGGTTCGAGTGATCCGGAACCAGGCTCTATAAAATCCAGCTCCAACGACGAATCAAATTGCTACAAACTTTCATCGGGCTACTGGAGTACGAGTAATGGATCAGACGATTAGAAATCGTTTACGTGCAGCTGATCTCCATGCTTAGTGACCACGTATTGCGCGCCTCACAAATCGCCATATTCCCCCCAAAACATCAATGGTGTACACGAAATCGAAACGCAGTACTTTTCCCTTTTCACGTTTGCAAATGAGTCCCGATTCACTTTGCACTTTGATAGGCGTGTTCGTGTCTGGCAACGTCGAAATTAACGTCAAGCCAATGTCAACGATGACAGAGTTGGAGGCGGATCGTTTGTGGTGTTGGGTGGCATCACTATGGCAGACCTACCCCTCTCCATATTGTGCCGCGATTTGCCGTGAACGGTTGCGTCCTTTGAGCAGAAACCTAGGATTGTGGGTTTGAATCCCGGTTCGCCCCGATTATGTTTCTAGGTTTGTCAGCACCATACCCGTGCTCGTGTGTTTCACCGAAGTGGTAAACGTCTGAGACCTGCATCACTTCGGCTTTCATCCCACATTAAGCTGGCAGGCTGCGATATCATTAGAATACTGTTAAAAGCGGCGTTAAATCCAACTCACTCACTCACTCGCCTATCAGTTCTGTCTAGAAACTTATATACATTCTGGCAGCAGCGACAATTACGTATGACGTACTTTTAGAGGACAAACACTTTACGGGGTTGGCCTGCAGGGTTTAACACGACTTTTAACAATATTTCAACTGTATCTTTATTGTCAGAGTGAGCTTAAAGTGACAGATAACGGATCGTGATTATTATGAATCTTGGATTCGAACACAGAACCAGCAGATACTAGCAAGTAAGTTTGTCCTGTCGATATCCGGAACCTTTAACCACTGAGTCACAACAATTGGTACCCTTGGGCTGTGATATCCAGTTTAAACAACGGACACGTCCCTGGCCGTAGAATCAAGTTCCTGATAATTGAATAATTATGACAGTTAAGCCGTTAGAACGGACCGTTTGTCCATGAAGCCCGCTTTCAGGGAATTACTGAAATGAACGTCTTCATGCATGTATAAATCTGGAAAACGGGTTTATCTGTTGACAGTAACGTACTGTGCGGGGTAACTGTCTGTTCTAAGACTTGTTTTTGCACTTTGTCTAGACTCCGGCCAGTGCTCGCTCATCCGTGACCTCCCTAGCACAGTACCTGGTGAAGCCAGCCCGGAATGACATGGAGAAAATCCGGGCCTTCTACAGATGGCTTGGTGACAATATCAGGTGTGTTCGGTACAGGTTTGTTGTGTGTAGTGGTTGTTTGTTTGTTTGTTTGTTGTAAAACGCCGAACTCAGCAATATTACAGCTTTATGGCGGTTGTCTGTAACTAACCGAGTCTAGACAAGATATATCAGTAATTGACATCACAAGCATTGATCTATGCAATTGGTACACGATGTCATGCATCAACCAAGTCAGCGAGCCCCATCCGATTCTGTCAGTGGCCTCTTACGACAAGCATCTTCATGGGGACGATCCATTATGTCGTATGGTACAATAAGCACAGGATCTATTCTAACCAGGAATCCAAAAGGTGCTGTATGTGTTTCAAATACATCTTATTACTTTCATTACAATTCGTTGAGATCCGGGATAGATTAAGTCTTCAGCAACCCATGCTTGCCGTAAAAGGCCCCTGTGTTTGTCGTAAGAGGCGACTAACGGGATCGGGTGGTCAGGCTCGCTGCTCGCTGACTTGCCTGATGCATGTCATCGTATCCCAACATCCCAACTGCGTGGCCATGGATCGATGCGCATGATGTCAGTCATTGGATTGTCTGGTTCGGACTCGATTATTTACAGACCGCCGTCATAAAGCTGGAATATTGCTGAGTGCATCTTTAAACAACAAACAAGCAAACTTCCATAACAATTTCTAATCGTTTTCTAGGTGTCTTAGGAATGTGGGCAAAATGGCATGTACACTTCGTCCTTTCTTATCTCATTTGCTTATTCAATTTACAGTTACGACGTATCCGGGTTCTTTAGTGGCAACAGTGGCTCTCAGGACCCCGATGCAGTGCTGAAGCGTGGATCTAGTGTCTGCGAGGGATATGCCAGACTCTTTCAATCTCTCTGCGAGTAGGTCATCCTCAGGACATAAACACACTGCGTTTTCAATTATAATATAAGTTCACTGTAGCGACCCTTAACTAGATGTGAAATTTCAAATGTTCTCCATTCCAGTATGACAAAGTAACATATTTTGAGTAAAGCAACACTTGTTGACACCGACCCGTGAAGATCCGGGTAGAGAATAGGTCTTCAGCAACCCATGCTTGCCGTATGAGGCAACTATACTCGACGTAAGAGGCGACAAACGGGATCGGGTGGTTAGGCTCGCTGACTTGGTTGATGCATGTCATCGATCTCAATTGCATGGATCGATGCTGATGATATCAATCACTGGATTGTCTGGTCCAGACTCTATTATTTACAGACCGCCTTGATATAGCTTGAATATAGCTGAGTGGAGTGTTAAACAAACAAACAAAGCATACACATGCAATGCATTTCTATGTCTCATTAACACATGAATAACGGTTTTATGTTTACCTTTATTGTTACAGCGAATGCAAGATACCTTGCAAACAGATCTCTGGTTTCGCCAAAGGGTTCGGCTACAACCCAGAAAATCCCTTCACACTAAACACGCAAACGGACCATGCGTGGAACGTCGTGTATGTTCAGGGAGAGTGGCGCCATATTGAGTGTACGTGGGGAGCCGGACACCTGAACAACGACCATAAGTACGAGAAAGAGTTCGAAGAATTTTATTTCCTCACTGATCCTGAGGATTTTGTCATCGAACATTTTCCATATACTGACAAGAATTTAGAAGCCAGTATCCCTCTGCAGCTGTTGAAAAAACCGTTATCTCTCGAGGAGTTCAGCAATGCTCTTTCTCCAATGACCAATGGTATCATATGGGGGTTTGAATGTACGAGCCACAAGACTTAAGTTATCACAGTAGACAAGGAATGTGAAATCAGCTTCAAGACTCGAAATGTAAATCTCAGTGGAATATTGTGTCACTTGAAGGAGAAGAACACACAGAAGGAATACAGCCAGTATGTCCTCTTAAGGAAACAAGGAGACAAGTTTACAGTAAGAGTTACTCCACCTGCCGAAGGCAAATACAACCTGGCGATCTATGGCAAGCCAGAATCGTCATCAGGTACCACACACGACTCACTCATCACCTTTGTTTTGCGGTGTCAGACTGTTGCCAAAGGTCTACGCCCATACCCTAAGAAGCAGGGATCCTGGGGTGCAAGTCAAGACGCCATTCAATATGGCTTCACCAGCGACATATTGGGAAAGGATGTTCTGACTACATCGACTGGAGAAGTAGAACTCAGGATCAAGACGTCGAAGCTTGTCCCCATCTCACTGCGTCTTGAACAAGCAGACTCTACTCAGACTGACCTGGATCGATACGTATTTGGCTTTTATGAGGGCAATACACTTGTTCTTAAAGCAAGAGTACCCGACGTTGGCTTTTATAAGTTAACACTATTTGGAAAACATCCCGAGAACTCAGAGTCATCTTCGTTTGACCATGTTGCTGACTTTTTGATTGAAAGCAAAAAAGCTGTAAGCAATGTTCTCCCTTTCCCCAGTGCTTACACTGCTGCTCAGAAATATGGCTGCCATCTGCACGAGCCTCTCTCTGGGGATCTTCCAGCCAATCAGGATGTCCGACTTAAGCTAAGCTCAGATAGTTTAACTGAGTTAATGGTCAACAAACAAGTGGAGGAGAAGGAAGGTAAAGAGTTCAACTTTACCTTTAAGACGCCGTCAAAGGGAGAAGAGTTAAGTGTGTATGGTACCTCTGGCAATAGTTCTAGCTTTGATGGCCTGTACTCGTACAGAATTGTGTGACTTAAAGGTGCATTTCAACAAAGACATAGAGCTAGCTAATCGCGGACAGCCTTGACCGCTTGATAAGGTTAAGAAGCAGATTAGGTTTGTGATCACTTTCTTCAGTAGAAAAGAAAACACCAGATTTGTGTTTGTTTTTATATTTACCTCTGGTAGTTATTAAAATATATCAACAGAGAATATACTTATTGACTATTACAGACAGTCCGTCCAGATGTTTGATGCGCATGCATGTATTTACTGCAAACTGACATATGTTCCTTTGGTGTGGAGGTCTATCTAGCAGAGGAGTCCACCATACGACTCAACCATAATCATGTGAGGGGCAGTGGGGTAGCCTAGTGGTTAAAGCGCTGGCTCGTCACGCCGAAGACCCGGGTTCGATTTCCCACATGGGTACAATGTGTGAAGCCCATTTTCCGGTGTCCCCCGCCGTGATATTGGTGGAATATTGCTAAAAGCGTAGTAACATAATACAAACTCGCTCACCCACACACTATAATATGTATATTATCCAGTATCGTATGTTCGACTCATCAGCCTTAATTGTAGCGTATGGTGTTGAAATGAAATCTTATTCCCGTTTATGTGAACACATCTAAACACGATTTCTTTAAGTTATGTTTGTTTCTGAAATAAGGCAGGTCGCGAGGACCACAATGATCCCCTTCATGCCATATCGCTTTTTAATGAGGAGGAATATTTAGCTCGCACGGGGTGCAGGAGAGGGGGACTCCACGGGGTTGCAAAAGAGGGGTCCATCAAAGGGTGCAAGAGAGGGATCGTCCACAGGGTGCAAGAGAGCAATCTTCAGCAACCCATGCTTGCCGTATGAGGCGACTATACTCGACGTAAGAGGCGACTAACGGGATCGGGTGGTCAGGCTCGCTGACTTGGTTGATGCATGTCATCAATCCCAATTGCGTGGATTGATGCTCACGATATTAATCACTGGATTGTCTGGTCCAGTCCCGATTATTTACAGATCACCGTCATATAGCTGGAATAATGCTGAGTGCGACGTAAAATAACAAACCAAACCAAACCAAATCCATGGTTAACCCCACAGCTTCCAACGCGGATGCAGCAGGACAGGGTTAAGAGAACAGCAGGTACTGCAGCGGAGACGGATCACTCATCCCACTTCAATCCATGTCATCCTGAAGTCATCCCACATCTCAACATGTACGTCGGTCTGGGACTCCCAGTAGTGGGAAAGTAAGCGAATGTGTCGGTAACAAGGGGCACGCGGGTACACGGGAGTCGGGATGGTGCTGCACGTCATAACGTCCAGTCTCCATCTTCACTGCAGAAGGGAAGTTGGACAACCTTACGTCCTCGGACACGTGACGGTTCACGGTCATTATTTGATCTCGCTCCAGTTCCCGTTTCTGATCATAACAACAAATAAATAGCAAAGTTTGAGATATGACTGATTTTTTTTTTCTTTACCCGAATAATTTAAGAAAAAGAAACTTCCACATCAGCAATTACCACCACTCATGATCAAAAGAAAAACAATTTCTGACAGCGTTGAATGTATTTTATTGATATGGTAAATACAATCGAAACTTGCGATATTCCTAACTGAAATCGATACTATTGATCGGAAACTGATTAAACAATCGATGTATTGATTTTAAGTGCTCACCAATAGAAATACATCGATAGTTCGATTTATCGTGAGACCCCTAGTATACACTGGTATTAAGCTTGTCCATTTAACATATGGAGGTAAAGCAAGAAGTACATACTCCAGCATCAGTCTGCCGCTGACTTCGTGAAGGACACTCTGGATTATTGGTTGTCCCTGTGACATCCTGGTCAGTTCCCTCCGCATAGTTCTGAGGATCATCACCATACTGCACAGCCCCATCTGAAGCAACCATAACTGCATCATCCGTACCCCGATGCTTGCTAGATATTCATCACACATGCGACCAACTTCATTTCTTTGAAATAAACTGTTTAAAGGAAAACAATGGAGCTCTCGTATATGTAGACATGTAAACACAGAGGAACGACCTTGCCAGTCTACCACCACATGAATGATTCCAGGGTGTGAGTCTCATCCTCCATTCTTCAAACGGCATTATGAAGGAACACACTACCTTCCCTCTGAGAATATATGATAGTAGTTACAATTTACGTACGTGAATGAGGATGCTTTTGCGCCGCTAATAGAAATGTTCAAGCAATACCACGGCGGGGAACACCACAGATTGACTTCACAAAGTGTTCTCATGTTATGAATTGAACCCGGCGTGACAAGACAGCGCTTTGAACAAGTGGCTACCCCACCGCCCAGTTGCAATTTAAAATATGCTGAACCAAATTAAAAACTTCACAATCCTTAAATTTTAACATATTGACCAGTAATGGCCAGGTCTTCAGATTACACCCGTTTTTGTGCAGGTGAATCGATCAAAATCATGTGCACAGCACTGTAGTGGCAAACGTGTTTTTTCACGTGCAACTGGTCACGTGGCCATAAAGCCGCATGTGTTTTCAGCCATACTTGTTAGCAGTCATTAACAAAAAAGAAAAATACAAGAAAACAAAAGTCTTTACAGCCATTTGTCATGCCACGCCTTTCAAATGTGCAACGTGAACGTGCATTCGGCATGTAGCAGACGGGAACGTCCGTAGCTGAAGTCGCAAGGACGATGTGTTGTAGTCGACGGACTGTTTATGATTTACAGACGCGTCTGTACCATTTGTCATGCCACGCCTTTCAAATGTGCAACGTGAACGTGCATTCGGCATGTTGCAGACGGGAACGTCCGTAGCTGAAGTCGCAAGAACGATGTGTTGTAGTCGACGGACTGTTTATGATTTACAGACGCGTCTGTACCACTGCTGATCGCCCTCGGCCAGGTCGACCACGTGTGACGTCACATGCAGAGGATCGTCAGATTGTCTTACGTCACCCCCATATCCGACTTTTGACGGCTACATCAACCAGAAATGAACTGTTAAAGGGTAGACCGAGTGCGCAACCTGTTTGAAACCGTCTAAGAACAGCTCACCTTTAAGCACGACGGCCATACTGCGGGCCGGTTCTGACTCAATTACACAGACGTCAACGTCAATTGTAGGCACAGCGACACTTACGATGGACTCAGAAGAATTGGAATCAAGTCGTCTTCAGTGATGAATCCCGATTTAATCTTCGATTTGCTGATGGTAGGGCGAGGGTGTGGAGGCGCCGTCATGAACGTTACGCCCAGTGTTGTGTACAGGAAGTTGACAGATTTCGAGGCGGAAGGGTCATGGTGTCAGGTGCTTTCTGTGGCAATGCACGTTCCAGGGTTCTTGTCATCCGTGGCAACCTCAACGCTGCTGCTTACCGCGACCAGGTACTGACACCAGAACCTCTGCCTTTTATGGCAGCACATGGACCCGTTTTGATTTTCCAACACGACAATGCCAGACCCCACACAGCAATTTGGACAAGGAATTTCCTTCAGAATGCGGGTGTCAACGTCATGGACTGGCCGTCAAGTTCTCCCGACCTCAATCCCATCGGACACGTCTGGGATGCTCTTGGCAGAAGTCTGCGCACTCGCCAGAACCAACCAAAGAATTTGCAAGATCCTGGCACCATTTTGCAGCAACAATGGCGTCATCTTCCCAATCATGTGTTCACAAGCATCACAAGGTCCATGCGGAGGCGTTGTGTGGCAGTTGTCAACGCACATGGTGGCCATACACGCTACTGAACTTGTGTGCCATCAGATTCTCGTGCTTGGGACTTATGATTTAAACTGTTGATGTCATTACCGAATACCGTAGGTGCTTCGAACAAATTATGGTTACCACTGTTAATTAAAATCCTTCTTTGGACATTAATGATTAAAAATTACCTTCTCTGATACACGTGTATATCCGTTGTATATCATATATGGGATTACTTTTACAAATGTGATGTTTTTTTTATTTTGACCTAGTAGTTTTGACCTTTTAGTTTAACCTAAAATCTATCATGTTGTCTTACGTTGACGTTCACAAGACGTTCGTTAGGACGCCTACAGACAGTGGACTCATATAGCCCTGTGCGGGGCCGATCATTAACATTTTATGTCTGCAAAATCCTGTTCTAAAGAGGCAAAGAACATATTGGCAAGATCTGCCTACCAGGCGTGTCACATTGTAAACGACGCATTCCCATTCTGATCACAACTTCTGCAATGAAGCTTGATTAGAGAGAGTATGCGTTACTGTTGGTAAGGAAAATCAATAATACTCATGGCCCAGAGCGATTTGACGACCTTTCGCTGAAGGATCAAAATTTAAAACAAAGTACCAATACCCACGTGCACGGAGCAATGTTATCGTCCAGTCAACGTGCAATGTTTCGGGTGTGTTGCTTGCGGTTCCGAAATCGTCCAATGGCTGAGCCCGATTATTTTTACATCTCGTTAACTCCTAACCAACCATAAATATTTAACTACACATCCGTTAACCAGCCGTTATATTATTCTTGCGGGATCGATAGATAACCTTTAGGTTACCTAACCACTCGGTTAAAGTTTAACATATTGATTGAAGCATCACTCAGGTAAATATTATTCCAGAATTCCTAGCGTTCGTACATCCGTCACTGTGTCGTATCGAATAATGCCGAAACAGTGTCAATGACTGAGGAAACTCCAAGGGAAATAACAAAGAAAAGAAATAGGAAATTATCTGTGGATGAAGAAAATATAATTCAGTCATTGGTCGAGAGAAATTCACACGTACTTCATGAAAAGCAGTGAAGTAACCAATAAGAAGGAGCCTGCTACATCGATGGCTATCACTGAGGCAGTACATGAAGGGCGTACCGCTTCCATCTGTTGAAGAAGTGAGGGAGAAATCGTGCAACAAGAAAGGCCAAGAAAACCTGAACGGACTACATGCTGCAACGTTTACAGAAGAGGATCGGAGGGGGGTCCCAATCCTCCGAACCGAATCGGGCTCCTTCTCGAATTATTGAGATAATGTAAGATTCAGGGTTGGTTTGGTTGGTTTGTTGTTTTACGCCGCACTCAGCAATATTCCATCCATATGACGGCGGTCTGTAAATAATCGAGTCTGGACCAGACAATCCAGTGATTGATATCACGAGCATCGATCCACATAATTGGGATCGATGACATGCTTAAATCAAATCAGCGAGCCTGACCACCCGATCCCGTTAGTCGCCTAGTTACTTTTTACGGAAAGCGTGGGTTGCTGAAGACCTATTCTACCCCGGATCTTCACGGGTCGCAAGATTCAGGGAGTATCAGTGGCATATCAGGGTGATTCGAATCAGAAAGGTTGGTAAGGCAAAAAACTGTGAAGCGGTAGTAAAAGGTTTCTTCATTTTAACAAAGTGGCTACTTCAGTTACGAAACAAATAGTCAGTGAACACGTAGACGCATTCAAGATACATTCGGGCTCCTGAATTTGCAATGCAGTGAATACCCTATTGTTGTTATACTTCTTTTTATTTCAACATATTACCATTCAAAACTTATTTGTTTTCCTTGAAGCAAAAATGAATAAAACATGAGTGCATGTGCATGTGAGTATTCTAAAGTCACATTTAAGAAATAAACGACGAGTGGGAGTTGTTTATCTTACAATAAAACAGTGCATGGAGAATAAACTCGGGGCGTACATATAGGGTGGTTTATTCTCCATGCAGTGTATCACATTTACAGCCTCATTTAATATGTTTATAAAAACTAAAAGCTTTAAAAATAATAATCCGTATTCAAATAATAATCACTCCCTGAAAAGAATTCAATCTCATCAATGTCAGATAAGTACAGCGGTTTAGCTTGGTCTTTCCTGAAGAGCCTCAATAAAGGAAACTTAAAAACAATGAAAGATGAGAATATACTATTTCATTGTCAACCAGAATAACGGAATTCATGAAGCATTTACAAAATTAGCAACATGTATGAGAACATTTCTAACAGTCGACAAATGCATGCGAACTGTGAGATTAAATATCAAGTTCATTCAGATTTGTTTTGAATCTGAAGAGCACTATTACTGTGCGAATTATGGACAAAATCCCTATGCCGACATTCTGATTGGCGGATACTTCGATTTGTGACAGCATATTTGGTTCGGTATTTGCAACAGCTATAGTTTAAAAGTTGCTAGATTCTGTCGCTTGCATAGGGTAACCTCATGAATAGCGTGTGGAACGCGCAGTTTTCTCCTGAAGTGTGTGGCTTAATTTCCTTTTCTGTTCTACCGATGTATTATTGCAGTAACTTTACTGAGAACATCTTCATCATTTTGTTGAGAACGTTTTCACCACGAGGTTCTTTACCATACCCTGAACCCTCAACTGACAACTTTCTCAGTGGGTACTGCGGAATCGGCATAATAAAACGTGATTGTTTTGTTGGGTTACACACTAGGTTCTCTTACGTACAGATTTCTGTACAAGTAACAATAGAACAATGTTTCATTGTGAAATAAACCGCGCTTCGTTCTCGATTGTTCTTTGCGATTTATGGCGTAGGCATCTTGTATTCCCTGATAAAAGATGAAAAGATGAGTTGCCTTGTAAGAGTGAGTATGGTTTTACGCCGCTTTTAGCAATATTCCAGCAATATCACGGCGCTTTAACCACTAGGCTACCCGACCACCCCGCCTTGTAAGACGTCATGGTGTCCACATCGTGTTCAGACTGTGGTAAGACATTTTCTAGAAGTCTTACTTCGTCATAAAAAACACGTCCATGGCTTATCACCAACACCATCACCTATAAGATCAGTGACAGCACCGCCACCACCACCACCACCACCACTGCAGTGTGTCAGTCAGCCAGAACACAGGATGACGTCACGTGGTGGTGAGGATGATGATGATGATGATGATGAAGAAATCATGACTTCCCCTTTGACCCTACGGCATCCTTTTCAGGGCCACCCATCTCTCCCGAAAGAATGCTTTTCATCCTTTGCTTTGACTACCCTCTCACCACCCACCCACCAAAACAAAAGAAACCCTCTTCCTCCTCTTCCCTCCTCCTCTTCCTCCATCCATCCCCCCTCCTCCTCCCACCCTCCACCCTCCTCCTCCTCCCTCCCCTCCGCCGACGCCGACGCCGCCTCCCTCCCTCCCCTCCGCCGCCGCCGCCATCTTGGAGGCGCCGTGCCGCCCTCTTAGATGGGGAGATGGCCCCTCGGAAACGGACGTGCCGCCATCTTGGAGGCGCGCGCAACCGGAACAGAAAATGCCGCCATCTGAGCATCATGAGCACGCGCCACAATGACCCACAAGTACATTGCATGGGGATGTCTTTTGGGAAAACCTGCAAGTGGAATGACCTCTCTGCAATGCGGAGTTGCCGTTAATTTGTTAACGTTCTCGTATTTGATTGGAGGGGTACACCAACTGGCACCCAAGGGAAACAAATAACAAAGGGGGTGAAGGACACTGTATGGAGATGAAAGCAGCCTGCTGGAATGATTATCGTTGCAATGCAGAGTGACGGTTCATTTAATTGTGTCATAAATCCACAAGGAAAATGCGAAAGGCAGTACTTGTGTTTTGCTGAATATAAACGTATAACCCTCCAAAAATAAACTTTTTTGTGTTTAATTTGAGAGATATCCGCATGGCTCATCCCTAGGTTTGTCATTAATAATGAGTGTTGTAGTTACTTTGTAAGAATTGAACTGACGTCCATTGGAAACCAAAATTATAAGAGACGACTGAAGCAAAGTGAAAGCAGGTTGGATGTTAAACGATACAGATACTAGTATATTTAAAAAGAATGGCGTTTTGAAATCATCATGATTCACTCCATAAAAGCAGAATCATTACGAGTGACTATGACACAAAGATACAAGATACATTGCAATTGTCAAAACACTTGTGTAACAACAGAGTTGAAAGTCATGGAGGCCCCCGCATGCATCAATGCCGGCCATAACACCTCGCCGCACCAATAACGTCAAACGCCTGATGACGTCAGAGGGAATACGTTGCTATGTCTCCAGGTCCTGACGTTTTACCGGTGGTACTGGTCGCCTTCTAACTTGCCAATGAAGATGGTCCCACAAATGTTCAATGCTGCCGAGGAAGTCCCTTGTCCTTGTCAAAAATGGGGTATAAACTTAGAAACGGTGGATATCTACGGCAGTATGAAAAATGGTATTACAGGGGCTCTCAGATCGAAACCGTCTCCTTTTATAAATATCTTGGTCTTTATTTTACACCTAAACTAGTTTGGACGAGATCGAAACAGGTGTTGGCAAAGCAGGCTGAGAAAGTATGCTTACTCATACACAGATTGCACTCTATGTGTGGTGGCTTACCAATTACCACTGCACTAAACATGTTTGATAGGATGGTTCTGCCCATCCTAACACACGTCTCCGAACTTTGGGGATACGAAGTCGTGGATCAAACAGAGAGAGTTCAGACTAAGTATATTAGAAGAATTTTGTATCCGCCTCAGGGTGCTTGTAAAGATGCTGTCCTTGGAGAAAGTAGGCGACCTTTATTATTTCTCACTGATGTAACAACATGTGTAAATTATTGGGCTAAACTAGTCACTATGAATAATGGCTGACTTCCGAAGCAAACATATCTGATGCTGTATGGATTGGATTGCGTTAACAGAACTTCCTGGGTAACTAAAATAAAAAATATCGTATTCCAGTTTGGCTTTGGCTACGCCTGAGTTATGCAAGATGTTGGACATGTTTATCTTTTTATATCTAAGTTTAGGCAACATGTATCTGATTACAACATCCAACGATGACATTCATCAATATCATCAAATCCAAAGCTAATGGCATATTCAACCTACAAATCGGTTTTACAGGCCGCGGTATATCTTACACAAGTCGACTCTGTCAAGATTTAGATGTGGCTGTCATCAGTTGAGGATCAAAATTGGCACACGCAAGGGAATCGATTTAGAATGTCGCTTGTGTAGATATTGTTTTCAATTAAATTTTTGTCTAGTAGAAAATGAATATAATTTTGCACTTGCATGCCCTGCATTTAATGATTTAAGATATCTATACATTGATCTTAAATACTTTGTAAATCCATCCCCGGAACCCTTTGTTCGTCTGATGTCTTCAAATCATAAACCTACTATTATACAGTTATCAAAATTCATATTGAATGCCATAAAAATTGTATAAGTCACTTTATCAGTAATTTGTATTCTGGCAATGTTATGTTCTGTGGCCCTGTGGCCTCTAACTTGAAATAAAGGTGTTGACATAGAAAAAAAACCATAACCTGTTTATAAATATAATAATATTTGTTAAAACACATCCTTGACGGGTGCAAGTGTTACCGGTAAAACAACTATATACATCTTTAGGAGTTTTTACACAAGCATATAAATTATTATACATTGATGTGATTATATCCAAACATTTACCCTCGATACCAACTTCACAAAATGACTGCATGAGAATATCATGTCTTAGAGAGTCAAATGCCTTGGAAAATGAAGAGGCAGTAAGATATGCCCCTTTTCTTACCAATGATTTTTTAAACAAAAACCTGAATGAAAATATATTATCAATAGATGAGTTAATGAGCCCTAACACAACTTGACATTCGTTAATAATATTATTATTCTTGCACCAGTTCTTGTAAACGGCTGTTCAAAATAGACGTAAATATGTTACAGGTTGAGTCTATGAGAGAAATGCGTCTTGACTTTATAGGGTCATTTTTACAACCAGGCTTGAAGAGAGGACATATAAATACCCTTAGCAACTGGGGAATCTACCACTTTAAAAAATGTGATTAAGAGTGTTAATGCCTAGAAGCTTATACAAATTCAGCAGTCAATGAATCCGGTCCTGGTGATTTGTTATTTGCAGCATTTAGTATATGAAATAACAGTTCTCGATTCGTGATTGGTTGATTAAGTTCTCCAGTGGGTCATTTTACAGAAGGAAGAAATCATCTTCAATATCAAGGGGAAATAGATTGACTGGTTCAACAGAGAGGAGTGACATGAAGCGATCCACCCACTGCTGACTAGATAGTGACTGCGAAATGCCACTTGACATATTACACTGTTTAAGTATTTTCCATCAGTATTTTGAATCCTGACCAGTTGATACTAATTTATTTCTCTGACCATTGAAATATTGTTCCTTCTTAAATCTAAAGGTATTCTTAAACGAAATCCGTAACTGTCTCAAATCACCTATATCCTGAATAAAATCTCTATGCCCTCTCAGAGCTCTGTATTTCTTGTGTTTTAGTTCCTGGAGCTCCTGATCTCACCATGGGAATATATGGAATTTTTGCTTTGTCTCCTTCAAACTGGCAAATAATTGAAATTGGCATGTTAAGCAACCTAAAAACATTAAACAGAAAGTGTTTTAGATTTTCTTGGAGTATTTCAAAGTCTTAAGTAAATGAATCATTAAAATTAAGTGTAATTTTCTTTCATGTTGTGGTAGGGGCACGGGTGGCCCAGTCGTCTAAGGCGCCGCGTCCCTTGGGCACGCCAGAAACCTATGATTGTGGGTTCGAATCCTGGTTCGCCTCGATTATGTTTCTAGGTTTGTCATCACCATACCCATGCTCGTGGGTTTCACCGAAGTGGTAAACGTCTGAGACCTGCATCACTTCGGGCTTTCCTCCCACATTAAGCTGACACGACGTGATATGACTGGAATACTGCTAAAAGCGGCGTTAAACCCAACTCACTCACTCACTCACTCACTCACTCACTCATGTTGTGCTCTTAAAGCGTTTTGTTTTTTCACTTGAGGGGGTTACTTCCCTCTATCGACTGTGACATAGTATGGTAACAATCCACCCCTTAACTTCCTACTTTCTGGTAAGGTTCATCACCTCGCCTCACATGTAGGAGAACTTTAAAGCTGCTTCATGTGTCCCTGGCCAATTTCTGGCCTGAATTTCAGGCTTTTTCTGTCCAAATTTGAATAATGTTTCTGATTTCTTTCCAAGTGTACTTATGTCACAAGGTTTTATCATAGGTGCTTCTACTTTTGATTTTGGGAGTAAAAGAAAGCACACCCAATTGTGTTAGCCCTTCTATAGTTGATTTACTAAATGTGGACAGTCATTGGGTGCTTGATAGTAGAAACAATGCAGGGATGTAAACTCGAGGAATCTCGAACAATGTCAGTCATGTCATGACTGTAACAAACATATACCTGGAATGTTGAAGACTCTGCAATTATCTGATGATATCAGCACAGGGAGGCAAACAACTGACTGTTAATGAATTTGAAATATGTATTTCTATTGGTGTTGAGATTTGTTTATTTTTTATAGTTGAAAATATTTTTGGGGGTGAAATGAGATCTCGGCAGCCTCAACCATGTTTGGAACTGATCCATGAGCCCCTTCTATCATGAAATATGAATAAGCCCCCATGTTCTGTGTTTGATTGTCGAAATTCCTTATTATTACAGAAATACATTTTGTAAAACATTAATGAAATATATATCATTTAACTCTTACAGCTCTTTCAGTGCATTAAAACTTTGTACTCTGGTGCCATATAGACATGTTGGATAAGTTAAATCCAATTTTCATTTTTTTTTTTTTTTTGGAGAAGCTACATATATATACAAAACATAAATCCAATGTTTTCTTATTTGTCTGCAGGTCCTACAACACCAAATCAGAATCAGTCGTTCAACAAGCAGATTTCATTGAGAGCCCTTTTTGAATCGTCTGGCAGCTGTGAGTGGATGATTTTGTGTTTTGTAATGTGAGTTTTTTGTAATGTACTTCCATCCAGTGATTAAAACTGACAATGTTTTTATATATTTAATGCTGTCTTTTTTAACATGATGACTTACAGATATGAATGTGACGCAGATATCTTCAAGCAAGTGGCATTTGGTGCGGAACTTGGTGTAGTGTGTTTAGCTTCCTGTACTCGGAAAAGGAGCTGGCTAAGCTAGTCAATTCCTTTCGTTTTTATTGCTGCCTTGAGGCCAAACTGTGAACACATGTGCGTTTATTAAAAGGCTGCTTAATGCTTAGTTATTTTAAAAAATTATAAAACGTAACTATAGAAGTCTATGAGAAAATATTTGTTTGGGTGTAACCTATATCATGTTAAATAAAGCCCTGATTGTGAACTGTTTAAACTTGCAAACCCCTTTCATTTTCCAACACTACACCTATCTGTTCAGATATAATGTATGTTGCATTTTCACACTTTGGCTTTGGTGTTTTCACAAAAAGACGTTTGCGAAGACGACCTTTTGGAATATTGAGGGGGTCTAATAGATGAGGAAAGGGCAAAGGCGTTGCTGGGGCAAAGGAAGGGTGCTAATGTTCTATTTTACATTTAAAGAAAAGCAAACATGGTATTTGCAGATTTTTGGCATTTTTATTTGTCTCAAAAGGGAGGGGTAGGTGATGTTTACAGAGCACAACTTGAAAACTGTTAAAGACTTTTCATCCATACCAGGTACATGTATTAACCAAGGGCGGAAGTGGTGCCATTTGTTAGTTAGGAATTTTTCCAAATTTAATTTTTCCCTGTTTCTAGGGAAACAAGTTAGACTCAGCTGAAACACTGGTAGGTGTCGTTTGGGAGCAGAACTAATATACTAATTAATATTATTCACACAAATAGGTTCATGTATTAATCAAGGGCTGAAGTTGTGCCTTTTGTTATAAGGAATTTAAAAAAATCCTGTTTCCATGGCAACAAGTTTGACTTTGACTCTGTTCATAGTGGTGTGTTTGTCTGGACCATATCTCTAAAACTATTAGGTATTCTCTCATAACACTTTACACACACAGACCAGGTTGTCAAATGGTGCCTTTTGCTTCTTAAGGATGTTTAGAATTTATATTTTTTCTGTTTCCATGGCAACAAGTTTAATTTTGACTCTGTTCATATTTTAGTGTACCTGACATAGACATACAAAGTTCCGAATCACAATTCTATGGTATTGTTTTGATAGCTCAATAACTACTCATATATATGGACAGACAGATCAGATAGAAATTCTCTCATCAAGTTGGACTTAAAGTAAGAGTCAGAATAATTGTTCTTTCCAATTTTGGGGGGGGGGGGGGGGGGGGGGTTGTCATCTTCTGATGACTCTTGTTTATTAATGTAGCAAGAGGCGTGGGACTTTGCTTTTCAGCTGTACAGTATGTTTCAAAACATGAAGTAATATATTTCATGCAGAAGTTGGGTAGCCTACTGGTTAAAGTGTTCGCTTGTCAAGCCAACGATTTGGTTTGATTCCCCACATGGGTACAATGTGTGAAGCCCATTTCTGGTGTCCCCTGCCTGATATTGCTAAAATAGCCGTAAAACAACTCACTCACTCACTCACTCACTCACTCACTCACTCACTCACTCACTCACTCACTCACTCACTCAATCCATCAATCTCCCAATGATGATATTATTTGAACATGCTGCTTGAAAACAAACTACAACAGATGTTCCTGTAAAGCAAGTTGAGCATACATGTCACCTTTCTTTTTGGGGAACTCCGCAAGCTCCGACATTCATACAGTTTGGCCATCACTCTAGCAAGGTTCATACTCCAATGAACTCACACAAAGTTAAAATCATTTCTTAATTGTATACGTGGGTATTGTATGTATGTAGCCATAATGTAGGTGTCATTGTATTGTATGTACGTGGGTATTGTATGTATGTAGGTGTCATTGTATTGTATGTATGTGGGTATTGTATGTATGTAGGTGTCATTGTATTGTATGTAGGTGTCATTGTATTGTATGTATGTAGGTGTCATTGTATTGTATGCACGTGGGTATTGTATGTATGTAGGTGTCATTGTATTGTATGTATGTGGGTATTGTATGTATGTAGGTGTCGTATTGTATGTAGGTGTCATTGTATTGTATGCATGTAGATGTCATTGTATTGTATGTATGTGGGTATTGTATGTATGTAGGTGTCATTGTATTGTATGTACGTGGGTATTGTATGTATGTAGGTGTCATTGTATTGTATGTATGTGGGTATTGTATGTATGTAGGTGTCATTGTATTGTATGTATGTAGGTGTCATTGTATTGTATGTATGTGGGTATTGTATGTATGTAGGTGTCATTGTATTGTATGTATGTGGGTATTGTATGCATGTAGGTGTCATTGTATTGTATGTATGTGGGTATTGTATGTATGTAGGTGTCATTGTATTGTATGTATGTGGGTATTGTATGTTTGTAGGTGTCATTGTATTGTATGTAGGTGTCATTGTATTGTATGTATGTGGGTATTGTATGTATGTAGGTGTCATTGTATTGTATGTAGGTGTCATTGTATTGTATGCATGTAGATGTCATTGTATTGTATGTATGTGGGTATTGTATGTATGTAGGTGTCATTGTATTGTATGTATGTGGGTATTGTATGCATGTAGGTGTCATTGTATTGTATGTACGTGGGTATTGTATGTATGTAGGTGTCATTGTATTGTATGTATGTGGGTATTGTATGTATGTAGGTGTCATTGTATTGTATGTATGTGGGTATTGTATGCATGTAGGTGTCATTGTATTGTATGTACGTGGGTATTGTATGTATGTAGGTGTCATTGTATTGTATGTATGTGGGTATTGTATGCATGTAGGTGTCATTGTATTGTATGTATGTGGGTATTGTATGCATGTAGGTGTCATTGTATTGTATGTACGTGGGTATTGTATGTATGTAGGTGTCATTGTATTGTATGTATGTAGGTGTCATTGTATTGTATGTATGTAGGTGTCATTGTATTGTATGTATGTGGGTATTGTATGTATGTAGGTGTCATTGTATTGTATGTATGTAGGTGTCATTGTATTGTATGTATGTAGGTGTCATTGTATTGTATGTATGTGGGTATTGTATGCATGTAGGTGTCATTGTATTGTATGTATGTGGGTATTGTATGTATGTAGGTGTCATTGTATTGTATGTAGGTGTCATTGTATTGTATGTATGTGGGTATTGTATGTATGTAGGTGTCATTGTATTGTATGTAGGTGTCATTGTATTGTATGTATGTGGGTATTGTATGCATGTAGGTGTCATTGTATTGTATGTATGTGGGTATTGTATGTATGTAGGTGTCATTGTATTGTATGTAAGTGTCATTGTATTGTATGTATGTGGGTATTGTATGTATGTAGGTGTCATTGTATTGTATGTAGGTGTCATTGTATTGTATGTATGTGGGTATTGTATGCATGTAGGTGTCATTGTATTGTATGTATGTGGGTATTGTATACATGTAGGTGTCATTGTATTGTATGTATGTGGGTATTGTATGTTTGTAGGTGTCATTGTATTGTATGTATGTGGGTATTGTATGTATGTAGGTGTCATTGTATTGTATGTATGTGGGTATTGTATGTTTGTAGGTGTCATTGTATTGTATGCACGTGGGTATTGTATGTATGTAGGTGTCATTGTATTGTATGTAGGTGTCATTGTATTGTATGTATGTGGGTATTGTATGTATGTAGGTGTCATTGTATTGTATGCACGTGGGTATTGTATGTATGTATGTGGGTATTGTATGTTTGTAGGTGTCATTGTATTGTATGTAGGTGTCATTGTATTGTATGTATGTGGGTATTGTATGTATGTATGTGGGTATTGTATGTTTGTAGGTGTCATTGTATTGTATGTATGTGGGTATTGTATGTATGTAGGTGTCGTATTGTATGTATGTGGGTATTGTATGTACGTGGGTATTGTATGTATGTAGGTGTCATTGTATTGTATGTATGTGGGTATTGTATGTATGTAGGTGTCATTGTATTGTATGTACGTGGGTATTGTATTGTATGTAGGTGTCATTGTATTGTATGTATGTGGGTATTGTATGTATGTAGGTGTCGTATTGTATGTAGGTGTCATTGTATTGTATGCATGTAGATGTCATTGTATTGTATGTATGTGGGTATTGTATGTATGTAGGTGTCATTGTATTGTATGTATGTGGGTATTGTATGCATGTAGGTGTCATTGTATTGTATGTACGTGGGTATTGTATGTATGTAGGTGTCATTGTATTGTATGTACGTGGGTATTGTATGTATGTAGGTGTCATTGTATTGTATGTACGTGGGTATTGTATGTATGTAGGTGTCATTGTATTGTATGTACGTGGGTATTGTATGTATGTAGGTGTCATTGTATTGTATGTATGTGGGTATTGTATGCATGTAGGTGTCATTGTATTGTATGTATGTGGGTATTGTATGCATGTAGGTGTCATTGTATTGTATGTACGTGGGTATTGTATGTATGTAGGTGTCATTGTATTGTATGTATGTGGGTATTGTATGTATGTAGGTGTCATTGTATTGTATGTACGTGGGTATTGTATGTATGTAGGTGTCATTGTATTGTATGTATGTGGGTATTGTATGTATGTAGGTGTCATTGTATTGTATGTATGTGGGTATTGTATGCATGTAGGTGTCATTGTATTGTATGTACGTGGGTATTGCATGTATGTAGGTGTCATTGTATTGTATGTACGTGGGTATTGTATGTATGTAGGTGTTATTGTATTGTATGTATGTGGGTATTGTATGTATGTAGGTGTCATTGTATTGTATGTACGTGGGTATTGTATGTATGTAGGTGTCATTGTATTGTATGTATGTAGGTGTCATTGTATTGTATGTATGTAGGTGTCATTGTATTGTATGTATGTGGGTATTGTATGTATGTAGGTGTCATTGTATTGTATGTATGTAGGTGTCATTGTATTGTATGTATGTAGGTGTCATTGTATTGTATGTATGTGGGTATTGTATGTATGTAGGTGTCGTATTGTATTGTATGTGGGTATTGTATGTATGTAGGTGTCATTGTATTGTATGTACGTGGGTATTGTATGCATGTAGGTGTCATTGTATTGTATGTATGTGGGTATTGTATGTATGTAGGTGTCATTGTATTGTATGTAGGTGTCATTGTATTGTATGTATGTAGGTGTCATTGTATTGTATCTATGTATCTCAGCTAGGCTCCAGTTTATGCATTGTATTATATTGTGTTTATTGTGTGTGAAGTTTTGCTAGAGTGTGGAAAAGCGGCTTAAAACAATACTCACTCACTCACTAATTGAGTGCGACACTTGTTTCATTACAATTTCTCAAGCTATTAAGCTGAAACTTTTCCAGACTTTGTGGCAATCTGAAATGCAATTGTTATTAAGGTAACCATCTTGCAAAACCCATTAGTGGCCAATTTTGCAGATGATAGAGTTAAATGTTATGTTAGAATAAAATGTTCTGTAGATATATAGATCGGTATGTGATAGTTGTCCCAAAGGCTTACTTTCCATACTATGTTTTATTGATAATTACATATTCAAAACACTGTGGTTTCATAGATTTATTTTTTTATTGATGTTTTTTTTATCCCATTGTATATACAAACGGGATCCGTCCGCCAGGTTTCGTTTCCGGAGCATAACTCAGAAACCGTTCAACATTTTTTCATGAAACTTTGCAGGTCTGTCAAGTACATGCTGAACTGGTGCCTTTTGCTGTTTGGAACTTTTAGAAATTTTAGAAATATTTTTTACGTTTCCATGGCAACAAGATGGACTTAGGTTCCAAACTCAATGACAAGTTCAACCTCGGTTAAAAAAGGTTACGGTTTCTTTAGATTTAATTATGTCATAAATTCTGCAACAGGGGCGGGGGATATACCCACGTTAGCGGCAAACTCTTGTTTTTTCTTGTTCCTTACTTTATTTGGTTTTAGGTGAGCTTTGTCAAAAATTATAATAATTAGGCCATGTATGTTGCACTATTTGTCCACACCACACGGGCATGCTCAAAGTGCGCACAAATTGCAAGGGAATCTCGGGGAATGCCAATATTGCAGTCGAGGAAATTCCCTTTCTCCTCTTGAGTATCGTCATGGCAGAGGACATTTAGGTAGATTCATGCATATTCATTGTCCAATCAACTCTTTGAGACCGAAGACCGAGATGGAATGAAACAACAAACGTACAGGCTCGGTCGCCTTTTTTCTGCCCGCCTGGTTTTTTGTCCGCCTGGGTTCCACAAAGTTCATGTCTGCCTGTTTTATTTCCAACCAGCATTTTTCCAACTGTGTCTTCCTGTTCTCAGGGAATTAATGTTCGAATCTGGCGGTAACTGACCTTGTCATTTGAAACAGCCGCCTTCTCCCGGACATTTGTTCCTTCTCGTTACAGTCTGACTGTTGTGGTTCTTCTCGCCTCTTGCCTTGATTGACAGGTCCTATGAACTTTGTTTAGATCCTACTCTCCGTTGATTGGCTACTGACTTTGTGGGAGTGTCAAGTTATGTGCATAAATTAAACAATCACCTGATTCATGTAACGCCACAGTATGTATTGCTACACCTGGAATGTTTATCATTTTTGTCTGCTTTGAAATATAAATGTGTTGTTGGTTAATCTATTGTAGATAACACATGTTTTCGTTGTCGAGTTTAATTATAAGGATTGACTGTGGATTTTTGTTCGGTTCATTGAGGTATGAATCGAAAAGCCGATGTACAAACTTTTGTAAGAATTTATACAGTTTGCACATCGGTTTTTCGATTCATACCTCAATGATCCGAAAAAATCCACAGTTAATCCTTAAAATATATATATTATGTTATACAGTAACCATTTGTGACATAGGTATATAATACTGTATTCGACTTAATAAGCACCCCACTGTAATAAGCACACGTTAAGTCAAATACGGCATATTAAATACGCAACCTTTGGGTGACATATATAATATATTAAATAAGTAACCATTGAAACACACACACACACACACACACACACACACACACACATATATATATATATATATATATATATATATATATATATATATATAGAACCAATGGGTGAGACCCATGATGATCCGGCGTAGAGTAGGTCTTCAGCAACCAATACTTGCCGTAAAAGGCGACTATGCTTGTCGTAAGAGGCGAACGGGAACGGGTAGTCAGGCTCGCTGACTTGGTTGATACATGTCACCGTATCCCAAATGCGTAGATCGATGCTCATGATGTCAATCACCGGATTTTATGGTTCAGACTCAATTACTTACAGACCGCCGTCATATAACTGGAATATTGGTAAGTGCGGCGTTAAATAACAAACAAACAGACCCGAAAAGGGCAACGGACTCCAGAGCGCAAGTTCCACATAAAATTGAGTTCATTTATTAATGGTGTCTTCTGGTACTGTTTTTGGTTACTATGGAAACCGTCTTTGGGGGTTTCGTCAGATCGTAGTCTGCAGAGAGACATTAGAGTGAAAGATCTGAGAGTGGGGACGAAAGTTCGTGGTGTCACAGAAATTGAGTCAATTTTTTTCTTTGCTCATTATTCACACAAAAATGAGATTAGTAATGTATTAGGCTTTTATTCTAAATATTGAAGAAATAACACAAATTCATTGGCGATACGACCGCCTCCGTGGTCTTGTGGTAGAGCGTCCGCCCGGAGAGCGGAAGGTCCAGGGTTCGATCCCGGGCCGCGTCATACAAAAAGACGTTAAAAGATTGTACTTGTTGTTACCCTGTCTGGCGCTCGGCATTAAGGGGCTAAAACAAGGACTGGTCGGCTCGGAGTCAGTATACTGTGTCTGAGTGGGGTATTCATGTTAAACTGCGGCATGGTATCTCAGTGAGCTAGCACTATAAATCGGCATCAGTCCGGACTAGTACAAGCAGCCACACACACACATACACGTGCATGCACGTCGCTATATAAGTGCAATAATCTTGGACGCGACGTTAAACCCAATTTCACCTCACCTCATTGGCGATACTTGGTCGATCGCCAGTCTCGAGTTTGGAAATATAACATATAACAACGAGAGTAATCGCTAATTTATAAAACATGGTTGGTTGATAAGTTCTGAGACTAACATTTTATTATTTTTTAATATCAGGTAGCTGGTTGGTAAATAGGTGGGTACACGGGAACTCGTTATTGGTCAGTAAATAAAAAATATATACCCCCTATATGTAAGTTGAAATAAAGAATGTCACTCGCCATCTTGCCGTTTGTTTACATTCGATATCAAGGTCGATTTCTTTATGATATGCTTATTGGCAAGTGCATTTCTGGTCATAGATCAGTAGATAACACATTTCTACAAAAAAGTAATCTAAATTCGATTTATGTCCCTTACTTACCGAAATATCGACAGTTTATTTCACGAGCTAAAAAAAGGTACGAACCCCGAGCGGAAGTAGATTTCAGCTGCGGGCAGAATGGAGCGAGTCACCTGATTGGTTGACCTACTTACGTCAAAACAACAACACATGCTCAAACCATGATAGTTTTGACTGAAGAACAAGTGTTTTCATGCAATTTGATCAAAGATGGACACAACACTAATCATTGGCTAGGTTGGCAAAGGAAAAACTGTTCTTATCGGGAAATAGGGGAGAGAGTAAGGAGCAATGGAAAACTGGTGTCTGTTACTGCAAGCACTGGTATGGCTTCTAAACAGTTAAAGGGGAGAACTCGTCATGATTGAGGAAGACACAGAAATCATGGCACAGAGTCCTTCTTAATGGTGAAAGTGAGCACGGGTGGCCCAGTCGTCTAAGGCGCCGCGATTTGCCCTGCAGAGTTGCGTCCCTTGGGCGCGCCAGAAACCTATGATTGTAGGTTCGAATCCCGGTTCGCCCCAATTATGTTTCTAGGTTTGTCAGCACCATACCCGTGCTCGTGGGTTTCACCGAAGTGGTAAACGTCTGAGACCTGCATCACTTCGGGCTTTCCTCCCACATTAAGCTGACACGTAGTGATATAACTGGAATACTGTTAAAAGCGGCGTTAAACCAAACTCACTCACTCACTCACTCACTCACTCACTCACTCACTCACTCACTCACTAATGATGAAAAGAAGGATGTACACAGGGCGATTAAGGAGACATCATTGATGAGATAAGTATGATCAGCTGAAAATATTTGAACAGGTAAATATAACATGTATTATATGTATATAATCCAAGCTAAATAATCTTCACAGTTCCATCACAAATCACAATATTAATACCATTTAAACAGTTTAACTCTGGACATGTAATCCTCAACATACCACAACAAAGGTTATCTTGAACATATTAATATGTTGGAATTATCCTCATGAATATGGCAGTCACAAGATTAATATACTTGTTATAGTAACTGTCCCTGAGACAATATTTTTTCAAGTGTGACATTTCACTTTGAATACTTTCATATATCCTCAAAAGTTATATTGTTTTGGACTACTTAATATATGGCCAGTCCCATGATTTTTTTTATAATTCTTGTGTTAATAAATGCACCATATACACAATCCATTCTGTTCATTTTCGGCTTGAATTCATATGCAGGAGTATCAGAGACCCATGTCTGAATTTTGGAGGATTGCCGGTGGTGTGTGTTGTCGACCTCTTTCCGAATGTTTCAAGAACTTAACATGATTAAAATTGAATTATTGTAAAATCACAATAGCTGCATTGGTAAAAATTCAAATTTCATGTTATTATTATAATTGCAGATCATAAGATTGGGGTAGGTTTGGAAAGTGCATATGATCATGTAATGTTGTAATTTACTTATTATTCTCAAATACATTCATTACTTTTCCATTAATGATAAATATTAACTTGAAATTATCTGATCTAATTTTTTAGATGAGGTTGTCCAAAGTTCTTGTCTGAATCACTCCAGGTTAATACCTTCAAATTTTGCGCTAATTGCTTTAATTAGAATACTGCACATATTTAGCCAATCAGGTGACTCGATTGATTCTGCCCACAGCTGAAATCTACTTCTGTTCGGGGTTCGTAACTTTTTTCCAGCTCACGAAATAAACTGTCGATATTTCGGTAAGTAAGGGACTTTAATCGAATTTAGATTACTTGTACATGTGTATCACGGTGCTATCTACCAATCTATGACCAGAAATGTGCTTGTCAACAAACCAGCAAGATGGCGAGTGACACTCCTTTTCTCTACAAACATATAGGGGGTATATATTTTTATTTACTAAACAATAACGAGTTTTTACGTGGCAAGGAGAGTTTTGAAAACGACCCTCGTCCTGGAAGGCCTGTGACGCCAGCAAGACCAAAATGATATGACGATGACGGACTGGGAAATGACTGAGGGTCATATTGCTATTTCAGCATGTATTTTCCAGGAGAGATCATAATCTAGCTGTTTAAAGCTGATCCAGAAAGGTTCTTGCAGCGTTTTCTGACAATTGATGAAACAATTGGTTGACCACTTTGCAGACGAAAAAACAATCGAAACCGTGGAAGCATTTGACATTCGGCTGCGCCATCAGCTGAAAAGACTGTGGCCTCCCCTTTTAGGCGAGACATTAAACGGAGCATATGCTGCACTTGTGAGTCAACTACGTGATGAAATAAGAACCGTGGGAGCAGTGATGATGTGTGCTCTTCCACCAAGACGAAGTGGCAGTGCACCAATCAGTCATCACCATGGATGTAGTCCCCGAGTGTGGCTTTGATGCACTCCATCAGCATCCCCGTTATTCTCCTGATCTGGCTCAATGAGACTTCCATCTGTTCCCAAACACGACGAAAGCCCTAACCAGAACCCTCGACTGGAACGATGACGTCATAGCAGTAAAAAAGAACGTTTTGGTCAGTTAGTTTAGTTTGTTTGTTGTTTAACGCTACACTCAGCAATATTCCTGCTATATGACGGCGGTCTACAAATATTCGGGTCAATCCACTGATTGACATCATGAGCATCGATCCACACAATTGATATACTAGAACGTTTGGACAGCCAAGAAAAGGAGCGGGTTAAAATCCCCCAACACCGTTAGCAAATGTGGAAAGTGATTATTTTAATGTCTTAAGGTCTTGGAAGATCCGGGGTAGAATAGCAACCCATGCTTGCCGTAAAAGGCGACTTTGCTTGTCGAAAGAGGCGACTGACGGGATCGGATGGTCGGGCTCGCTGTCTTGGTTGAACTATGTCATCGTAGTCTAATGCGTAAGGGTAGACTGGTGGTTAATGCGTTCGCTCGTCACGCTGAAGGCCCGGGTTCGAATCCCCAAACGGGTACAACGTGTGAAGCCCATTTCTGGTGTCCCCCGCCGTGATATTGCTGGGATATTGCTAAAAGCGGCATAAAACAATACTCAATCAACAAATCCAATTGCGTGGATCGATGCTCATTAGGTCAACCGCCGTCATATAGCTAGAATATGGCGGAGTGCGGCGTTAAACATCAACGAAAGGAAAGGTCTTTCAATGTGTGCATCAGAACTTATGAACCACCCCTCGTATTTAACTCCTCACCCCAACCTCTCCCTAAAAAAATTCAAAAAGCAAAACTCTTTTCTGAATGCTACCTACTAATATTCTATTACACATATCCAAACTACGGTGGCCCATACCCGCCACTGGTGAGATCATTTTTCACTTTATGCCTCTATATTTTATCTGGCGGCAGCCGGAAACTTCCACTGGTGAGATTATTTTCCTCTGTAAACCTCTATATTTTATCTCACCAGTGGAGGTATCTGTCGGCCGCCAGATAAAATATAGAGGCATACAGTGAAAAATGATCTCACTAGTGGCGGGTATGGGCCACCGTACCAAACCACATTGACTGAAGTGAATGTGGACTTAGTAGTAGAGCATATGGTCCAGCTGTATATATGTCTCGTTGATGACCTTGTCTACTCCATTGACGGGCCAATACATCTTATCTGCTGCGGCAGTGATTGCTCCTCCCGAACAGCTGGTTGTGAACCACCACCCCCCTCCCTCTTTACCCGCGCATCCCCCACAGTCCCGATCAAAGGTACAAAACTTTCTCGGCTTCTGGCTTTGGTCAAAGGCGTCATCTCCATGTTCAAAAGATCTGGTGAAAATTCGAACAAAATCAATTGTATAATCAGTTGCCTCTGATTGGAGGACTGTGCTCTCCAGGTAGATGCTAGCTGCCGGAAACGGCTTTCCGTCCACCAGGTTGTATATGTTCCATTGGAACTTTTCGTACGTGTTCAGTTGGTAGATGGTCTCCAGGCCGAGGAAGTACTCACAGTTGATGTCCCCGAAGCCTTTCTTGTACTCGTCCCACGTTCGGTTGTAGCTTATGGGTTGACATGATGGAGGAGGGGGGATTATTCTCTTGAAGGCGAAGATGGTGCCGACCCACATGCAATTACAGTATACGATGTATGAAATTGGGGAGCCGAATGGTTGAATTTCATAGAATCCCATTCCACGTACGCCAAGCACGTAAGCCTCTCTGCAGCCTGTAATAATAATAATAATAATAATAATAATGTAACTAATGTTGTGTGGGATAACACTTTCTATGTAAAGTACAGGTTCTCGTACTTTTTTGGGTTGAGTCCCGTCCGGGATTCGAACCCACACTGCCAGAGTGAGGCACCGCACCTCATCGCCAGAACACAAAGTCAGCGATGTAACCCACTCAGCCACCGTAGCTTCCACACAAAAATAATAATGATGCTTTAGACTGAAAGGTACAGGGTTGATTTATCGAGATTTCAATCAATGAGATGATAATTGCATGATTATTTTTAGTTTTATAGTCAATAAAAAATAATGGCATCAGATAATTTAACTAAATAAGTAATACCATATATATATACACCATGATTTAATTTGCTCGGACTGGGGAAAAAAAATTAAATAATATTATGCATACTATCTTTTATCTTAATTGCTGCCTCCAAATACGTCAACCTTGAATTAAAATTGAAAATAAAACCCGGTTAAGGTGTATTTAGGCCAAGATGGCCAACCCCGTTTTCGATAAAATAAAGTAAAGGTATTTGGAGGTTATAAGAAGACACAACACATTATGTGTCATCAGATTATTGTAAGTGGCAGCAAATGCATGAAGCGCTCGTACAATGTGACTACTTATTTCAGTGGTCTGCGGCAATCAGAGAACTTAAGCGGTATTCGACTTCATATGTCAACATCTGGACAGACTACATCATTTACCAAGTATCGTGAGGTGAGAGTTTGTAGGAGGCTGGTTGTAGCTATCTGGGAGCTACGAGGCGATTCGAGGTCTTCCACGATCTGACTTGCCTAGTCCGGACAGGGAAAACATAGACTCTCTACCAGCTTCCAACACTGTTACAGGATTCAAGAACGGGACACGTACCCAAATCAGGACATTCGACAGTGACAAATTCCCAACATTCGTGAGTGCACTGAAATCTATGTTAGGTCTGTTACTGATGCTGTTGATTGCCCTTTGTGATTTAAACCGTGGGCACGGGTAGCCCAGTCGTCAAAGGCACCGCGATTCGCTTTGCAGAGTTGCGTCCCTTGGGCACGCCAGAAACCTATGATTGTGGGTTCGAATCCCGGTTCGCCCCGATTATGTTTCTAGGTTTGTCAGCACCATACCCGTGCTCGAGGGTTTCACCGAAGTGGTAAACGTCTAAGACCTGCCATCTTCCCGAGGCAAGAGAGTTAACTGACTTTATAAGTCTAGTTTCCACCCTTGCCGAACTAGGCTGGAGTTACTGGGCTCGATCGTAATCTTACGAGGATCTTACATCGCGAAATGCATCATATCATGTGAGCACGTTGATTAAACCATGAAAAGATTTGGAAAATATCTTCCGTCAACGAGTTGGCGGTGCACATGATTTGCAAATCCTGCAATCGACCGAAATCTGCATGACAGTTTACGAACCGCATTTCGATTTCGTTGCGCGATTTTGATTGGACTATGCATAGACTCGTTAGTCCAGCCAAAATGTAACTCCATAATACCAGCCTAGTTCGGCAAGGGTGGAAACTGGACTTTTATAGTTAACTCCCTTGCCTCGGAAAAATGGTGACCTGTATCACTTCGGGTTTTCCTCCCACATTAAGCTGACACGCCGTGATATAACTTGAATACAGCCACATATTTTCGTATTGCCCTTTGTGATTCAAACCCGAAACTTGAGTGTTTCAATATAATGACTCCAACTATATGACGGCGGTCTGTAAATAATCCAGTCTTGACCCGACAATCCAGTGACTGATATCATGAGCACCGATCCACGCAATTGGGATCGATGACATGCATCAACCAAGTCAGCGAGCATGACCACCCGATCCCGTAAGTCGCCTTTTGGGTTGCTGAAGACCTATTCTACCCCGGATCTTCACGCTGCGCTAAGGTGATCCTAACTCCCATACTTTAACATAGACTAACGACTGTCGTAGCGCTAAGGTTGTTTTGTTTACCCGTAGTCCTAAGTAGTCACATTTAGAACAGTTAGATAGAAACGACGTTTTTTCTGTAATAATTCAAACTGACCTAAAAAGTAAGTTAAAGGTATTCACCGAGCACTCATTCCACGCGCTGCTTAATTCCCAAACGAGGCTTAAATTATCGAGCTATTTGTTAGCGTCGCGGGCTTTTTCTATTCATAACTGGCAATTATATTTTTGTTACGGTGTGCAGATTTAGGTAGCCTGAACTCGTTGACTTACCTCTAACTATTCTTTCACATGTTGTCCCAGCGAAACCCCACACACACGAACACGCACTGTTGATATACGACCCCCCGTTGAAGCAAGGATTAGCTGCCATCTGAAACACACAAAGAAAATAAATAATCGAGTCTGGACCAGACAATCCAGTAAGTGATATCATGAACATCGATCCACGCAATTGGGATACGATGACATGCATCAAGCAAGTCAGCGAGCCTGTCCATCCGACCCCGTTAGTCGCCTCTTACGACAAGTATGTCATATAGACCGCCGTCATACAGCTGGAATATTGCTGAGTGCGGCTTTAAACTACAATCAAGCAAACGGCAAGCATAGTCGCCTTTGCGGCAAGCATTGGTTGCTGAAGACCCAGTCTCATTAAAATCAGATCTTAGCTCTCGCTAACACTAAACAAAGATCTGAGGACATCCCATTACGGGTCACGTCACACAGACCTTGTGTGACCTTTGACCGACCAATGGAATGACCAATCAGAAGGCAGCTTTCTCGTGCTTTACGGCACTTTCAAATTGGCGACTACACTTCGAAACATATTTTGACAAATTCTCGATTACAAATTTGAAACCTGAACAAAAGAACATTCTGGAAAGGCTAATAGATGGGCTAGATTGTATTGATTCAGTCGTTAAACCCGTAACTATCCTACGGAATAAAGACTTCGAGGTTGCATGATTGGAAATCATATTCCAACTGTCACTTTCATAATCTGGAAAGAGACGCTCTGATTGGTCGGATGAAAGGATGTTCTTACGAGAGCCCTAATGGGATGTCTTCAGATCTTTGTTTAGCGACAACTAAGGTCTGATTTTAATGAGATTCCTGAAGACCTATTCTACCCCGGATCTTCATGGGTCCCTTATATAATTATGAGAATGGTCGACCCCAAGGTTAGGGCACTGGAAGGTTGGTTGGTTGTTTGGTTTGTTGTTTTACGCCGCACTCAGCAATATTCCAGCTATATGACGGCGGTCTGTAAATGATCTAGTCTGCACCAGACAATCCAGTGATTGACATCATGAGCATCGATCCACGCAATTGGGATCGATGACATGCATCAACCAAGTCAGCGAGCCTGACCACCCGATCGCGTTAGTCGCCTTTTACGACAAACATAGTCGCCTTTTACGGCAAGCATGGGTTTGCTGAAGACCTATTCTACCCCGGATCTTCACGGGCAGGGCCCTGGAAGGTGTATTGTAGATATCTTACCATTGCGACAGCCTGACTGTTTTGCAAATGGCGGCAGTTACTCATTGCCTCGAGTCCAGCACAACCATTCCTGGAGAAATCAGCTATCAGTATGCATCGCATGGATGAGTCTGGCTGTCTGCAGGCGTTGATTGAGTAGCAACCGGAAGTTCGTGAGCATGTTTCTGCGCAGTTCAAAAGGGACACGGTCGTGACAACGAGGAATGGACGTTTCGGTAACACCCACCCCTTCTTGCAGCCAGCAAAGGACTCGTAGTTACTCGACGGTATTGCCTGGCCGTATCCAGTTGTAGACACAGCGATGATGCCAAGCAGGAGTTGGATCAGGTGTAGCAGTAGGAACATTATCTGAAACAAATAGTCTCCAAGTGAGTGAATTAGTGAGTATGGTTTTACGTCGCTTTGATTTTAGCAACATTCCTCTCGACCCGTGAAGATCCGGGGTAGAATAGGTCTTCAGCAACCCATGCTTGCCGTAAAAGGCGACTAACGGGATCGGGTGGTCAGGGTCGCTGACTTGGTTGTTGCATGTCATCGATCCCGATTGCGTGGATCGATGCTCATGATATCAACCACTGGATTGTCTGGTCCAGACTCGATTATTTACAGACCGCCGTCATATGTCTGGAATACTGCTAAGTGCGGCGTTAAACAACAAACAAAAACAACAACATATCATCGTACCACGAGGTTGCCCATAATATCAACCACTGGACCAGAACCGACTTTTTTAGTGCGGCGTAAAACGACAAACCAACCAACCATCGATATCACAGCGGGGGACACCAGAAATATGCTTCAGACATTGTACCCAAGAAACTAGAAAACCTTTATTTCCCTCAAGTTTTATTTGTTGGCCGGACCTGCTGTGGCGAAAAAAACGTGTTGTGAAATACAAAATTAACTATGCTTGTCGTAAGATGTGACTGACGGGATCGGGTGGTCAGGCTCGCTGACTTGGTTGATGCATGTCATCGATCCCGATTGCATGGTTCGATGCTCATCAAGGTTGAAGAAGATCAATCACTGGATTGTCTGGTTCAGACTCAATTATTTCCAGACCGCCGTCATATAGCTGGAAAATTGCTGAGTGCGGCGTTAAACAACAAACCAACCAACCAGAAGAGTAATCAAGCGTCCCCTCTTGTCGATTACGCCGTGGGGACCCGGGGTAGAATGTGTTCCCAGCACCCCATTGCTGGTCGTAAGAGGCGACCGAATTGGGCACTCCGTTTGACACGGATTGCGCCCCTGTGTCGGGGGGAGGACGGGAGTCTGGTAGTTGAGGGCACTGGTTCCAGGAACAGTGTTCCTTTTGCCCATCACACTACTTTGACCTTTACTTCGCCTAGACGGGTGGTAGTATTTGCCCGATTCTATCAATCGGCTGGCCATGCCAAACCATGAGGATTCATATTGTGTAAACTATTGAAATCATTTGTCAAAATATTGTAATGATTTGTTTTTTGTCTTGGCTAAATGTTACATAAGTTGAATTTGAAATTTATACTTTCAAGTATGTAATTTGCCTAGAGTCCTATGCCGAGAAGGCGGTTGTTTATTGGCCAATCTGGTGGAAAAGTTATTCTTTAAATTGTTCTGAGTATATCATCCGGGTATCCTTTGTGCTGCAAGTTGGAGATCCACTTGTTCTTAGCAGCATCTTTATGACACTCCATGGTAAGTGGAGAGCTCGGATGATGAAACAAAATAAATTAAAAATGGATTACGAAAACACCTTCCCCGAAAAACAAACGTCCACTTGAAATTGATGATGAACACTGGCCGTCCAAATCCACTGATGACTGGCCACGTTTCACAGTGATCGAGACTTTAGATAAAACACTTTAAAGTTGAACCCTTTTGCAGTATCTAAAGGCACACGTGGCATTGCAGGTGACGTCAGAAAAAATCAACACTTGCTATCAGGTGCACTGTTTAATTGAGTGTTATGAAAGGCAGCAAGCAACAAACCTCATGCCAACTGAATCTTTTATAGGCGTTACGGTTCCGGTCTCTGCACAACGAACACTTAATACCAGTTAAGGAATCGTGAGGGACCAAGATCAATTGTTTGCTGACAATGAAAGACCAAGGTTTTCTTTATGTCAAACGCTTCACAGCCCATAAAACCAACGAAACCTCTCAAACAAATACGTACCTGTTCTCATTTTTATCTCCTACTGCACCAAAATCAATAAAGGCAAGATATTGTTTTCCTGAAAGGGGGGTATTAGTTTTACATATTTTGCCACATCAAATCCCTTTTCCTTCTCACCAGTTAGACTCTGCTGCTTTATCTTAAGTTTTAGCTCTAATTTCTGAATATCCAATTGCCTAGATCTCAGTTCTCTTTCTGTCTGCTCTTTTTCTTTCATGCACTCTAATTCGATTAGGATTACTTTTTCACTCTTGTCTGTTGACTTAAATTCTAGACTCCCATCTAAAATATTTTCATCCACTAAGTATTCTATAACGAGGTTTTGAATATGGGATTTCCTAGCTAATGGGTCGATTTCAACCTGAAAATATGTCGCAACCTGTATTACTTCAGATTTCTTCAAAGCAAGGATACCTTCTACACTAATTGTCTCTACAAAATCCTTCACTTTGAACTCCATGGCTACTAATTGTTGTGCTTTCTCTATTTGCAACAATTAAGATCAATAAACAATTTGAATTTGGAATTAAAAACCATTGGAAGTCAGTAAGTGTTTTAGTTGCACAATATTAATTTTTTTATCTCCCTTGATTAAGCATTCCAAATAATGAAATGATCACTCCCGGACGAGCCCCCAATTTGTTACGTGTGGATCCACTAAACCGTTTCCATACATAACAAGGAGAGATCACACAACAATTTAAAAATAATTTAATACTGGCAGTCTAATCAAGATTCATATTATTTACAAACAGCAAAAGCAAGTATCAATCACAATAAAAACAGTCTTACTTTATGATGAAAAATCACATCATTTCCAAACAAGATCCAGGGAATGTTTCGTATAATCCATAATTCACCTTAGTTCACAAATTGCCGACATGGCATACACAATTAAAGTTTCCAATCTTGCCGACATGGCATGTCAGTTAACACCTCCAACCCGACCTGGGAACTGACCACTTTGTCTACCTGTCGAGTAATAGCCAAGCGACAATTGCATAACATCAGCCTGTACTTGGCTGTGAGCTTACCAGGGCTTACATATAGACAATGTGAAGTGAAGTGTGTAATTGGTCAGTGTTGATCACTGGCAATCTGTACACAAGCAACATAATATATGAAAAGGTAGGAATATACATTTCATGATAACAAAGTACATTTAATATATTCTGCATATACGTATAGTAAATATGCATGTATAATGGATTCTCATAACAAACGTCTATGTTGGAGTGCAAAGTATGGTCACGGTGTCAATACTTGGACATTGTCTGTTACATGTGCTCACTGCGGAGAGAAGACACATGTAAGATTGTGACAGTAACTACAAAAAAATGCACCAACTGCTCAGGAAGCCACTCTTCTTTCTCAAAGGATTGTCCCGTTTGAAAACACCAGATGGAACTAAACGAAATTAAATTGCTGATGCTAAATAAACTTTTCCAAACATCCATCACCAGAACACCATCTGAAACCACCATAAAATTCCCCACTTCGCCAGTCACCACACACTCAATGGACTGCCAAACAGATCTCACATAGATGACAACTGATACTCAACACTTGTTTTCACCTGAACAATCAACACAGAGCCTCTTCCCAACACGTCTCAAATTCAATCATCTTCTGGATCAGGAATCATTTGTAACACAGGTACAATCAGCATCTCAGTCGGTTCCACAGCATCACTCAGGAACAAATGTCAAACAAATTGCTAGAAGCAAAAGCAAACCACAGTCAGAATCTTCCAAAAAATATCAAAGGGGCAGAGCCTGAAAGGGTCAGAAAATGAAATAAAACTAAACTAGTGGGCAAAAGGAAATATACACCAATGCACACGATGATCAATGTACATATTGATGGTCAATAAAATGAACACAAACAAGAGAATGTTATTCAATGATGGTGTATTCGCTAACAGGGTCTTCGCTAATAGGTCTTCATCAACCCATACTTGTTATAAAAGGCGACTAACGGGATCGGGTGGTCAGGGTCGCTGACTTGGTTGATACATGTCATCGATCCCAAATGCGTGGATCGAAGCTCATGATGTCAATCACTGGATTGTCTGGTCCAGACTCGATTATTTTACAGACCGCCGTCATATAGCTGGAATATTGCTGAGTGCGACATTAAACAAACAAACAAACAAACGCTAACAGGGCCACAAGCGATAGTCCATGACAATTTCAGTGCGAAACTCAAAACAGGTGACGTGTACATGACGTTTACATGAACATGGGGGTGGGCAGATCACAGTTCACAGGAATGATCACAGTCAACCAGATACTGTCTTGATAATTTTGTGGTCTTTAACAGATACCTGGTTCGCTCAGTAACGAGTATGACCACCGTGAGCACCAATGCTCGCTCAGACTCGTCGCCTCATTGATGTCGTCAGCCGCCTGATGACGTAATCGGGAATCTGATTCCATTCAGTTTTTAAAGCGTCGTCAAGCTGTTGCTGGTTTGCTGGTGGGTGTGGACGTCTTCAGATCTGACACTTCAGATGATCCCACAAGTGTTCAATTTGGTTCGAGTAAGGTGAGAGTGATGGCCACGGAAGAACGTTGACGTTCGTATTCAAGAAGTCCTGGACGAGCCTTGCAGTGTGTGGTCTAGAGTTGACATGCTGGAGGCGTGTTCCCTGTTGCTGCTGCCGAAAGAAATGAAAGTGCCACGGGTTGAAGAACATCATCTCAGTATCGCTGGCCGTTGAGGTTGCCACGGAAGATGTCAAGTCTCGCGACAAATTCCGCCCCAAACCTTCACATCACCTCCACCATAGGGATGAACTTCTTGAATACAGCACCATACGTTCCCCCTGCGACGGTATACTAGAGCTCGACCATCATTGTGAAACAGCTGAAACCTGCTTTCGTCAGAGAAAAGCATTCTCTGCCAATCACGGACATGCCGACGTCCTACTGTCCTGGCCCATTGCAGTCTTCGATGTTGATGTTTCCAGGTCAATGCCATTCCACGGAAGGGACGGTGAGCTATAATACCTGCGTCACGTAGACGTCGTAGCAACGTGCGTCGACTGTTACGGTGTCCTAACACCGTTGCTGCCGTTTCCGTCGCTGTGACGAACCTGTTGCGCAGATGGTACGTGCGCAAGTGTCGATCTTTCTCTTGCGTTGACACTCGTGGTCTGCCCGATCTTGGCCTGTCTTGTCCTACCAGCCTTTCTGAAGCGTTGAAACAGTCTGCCCATATACAGTTTAGGTTTCTTGCAATCTGGGAGTGGTTGGCTCCCATCTGCTCCATAACTATGGCTCTCTCTCTCTCTTTGTTCAGCAGTTAACTATTCATATATTCAGTTCCTCGCCTTTTTATAGAAATTCAGCTCATGCACTTCCAGGAATACCTGGGAAAGCTGTTGGGTGACTTTTGGCCACTGCTCGCTCATCTTTACGGGCAACGTGTTGCGTTTTGCATATTAATTTTGCAGTTCTTGGGCAACTGTTTAAACCTAATACCATTTTGCTCACTTGGCTATTTTTTGGGAAAAAAATCTATTTTAAATTGTATAGTTGAATCGTCCTAAAAGATTGTATATTTCAATAATATTGTACGTGGAATTGTAGAGGACTGAGGACTAATTTTAATGAATTGCAGCGATTAGGCCAGGATTTGAAACCACCAGCACTCTGTCTGTAGGACACCTATCTAACACAGATATTTTTAACTTGCATATGTCATTATTTTTCTCCTCCCTGATAGGGTGAGGTGAGGTGAATTGGGGTTTAACGTCGCGTCCAAGATTATTGCACTTATATAGCGACGTGCATGCACGTGTATGTGTGTGTGTTTGGCTGCTTGTACTAGTCCGGACTGATGCCGATGTATAATGCTAGCCCACTGAGATACCCATGCCGCAGTTTAACATGAATACCCCACTCAGACACAGTATATTGACTCCGAGCCGACCAGTCCTTGATTTAGCCCCTTAATGCCGAGCGCCAGACAGGGTAACAACAAGTACCATCTTTTAACGTCTTTTGGTATGACGCGGCTGGGGATCAAACCCCGGACCTTCCGCTCTCCGGGCGGACGCTCTACCACTAGACCACGGAGGCGGTCTCCTCCATGATAGGGCCACCATAGGGAGGTTCTTCAATCATTGTGAGGCAAAATGTTATCCATAGCCCTGTTACACTTAAAACTCATCTCCTGGTCGTTGCAGTTCAAATTACTTTGCACGTTGCTTTTACTCTGTGTATATTCCTACTTCCACCTTCATCAGCTCTCAGGCTGTCAGACCTTCAAGCTGTCTATGATGAACTACCTAAACCCTGTGTAATCATATGGGTGATCTAAATGGCCACAAGTGTATGAACGACACAATTAGACGTTTATACGTTTTTCACGAGACTGTTGCTTGGAATGACGTAAACACTGACGGACTACTTCATCATTCCGGGGGAAAACCCTGGGAATTCCTTAGCACGAATACATACAGAACCGTTCTTTCTGAACATTTAGACCCTTTGATCTTGAAGTCAGCGTTTCAGTATACATTGAGTGAGTGAGTGAGTGAGTGAGTGAGTATGGTTTTACGCCGCTTTTAGCAATATTCCAGCAATATCACGGCGGGGGACACCAGAAATGGGCTTCACACATTGTACCCATGTCGGGAATCGAACCCGGGTCTTCGGCGTGACGAGCGAACGCTTTAACCACTAGGCTACCTGACCGCCCCTTCAGTATACATTGAGAAAAGTCAGAGAGTTTGACTGCATGATTGTTCAGGAATACCCTCGCTATGACCCATCCTAATGAACAAACAAAGAAAAGCACTTAGAAAATTATCGTAGTATGGACTCGATCCGTGCCTAGGCTGACATTGACCGTCTCCAGCACTCTATGAATTTACCTAATTGAAAAATCTTTAATCACCTTTCAATGATCGGCCAATTGATCAATGATGACTAACACATGTAACCGACACAAGTTGATTAGCAACATTTTGACGTCTTTTACTTGATGTAAATGTTTTACGACGCGATGTCATTGTGACTGACTTATTGATGTAGTTGTTATGAGACCTTTCTCATCTAATGAGGATATTATTTGAGTACATTTGTTTACAGAAACTGCAAAAGTTGCCCCTGTTGAGCATGTCGAGCATACATAAGCTCATGTCACCTCTCGTTTTGAGGAACTATTTTATTTCGCGATACAGCTGGTTGTTGTATTGCTGTCAGTGTAAACATGAAGTCACGCGTACTCAATCATTCGTAACCAACTCGTGTTATTCCGGGACAAGCCGAATAGCGACTCGTGCCCCTATCTTGGCCATTTTTTGCGACCGGGTTCCGTCTTAGCGCAAACGGGCATACCTAAAATAATTGTCAACTCGTTGCGTAAAGGTTCACATATATTTCCCCATAAATATATATATTTCAGATGCAATTTAAAGCACATGGGGACATGCGGAATTATACAGTATGATTGGACACATGTAACTGTGTCTTGGGTATATTTTTAGATGCAAGACATATGTAAAATCAAAAATTATTTCTGAGGGATTCTTTGACGAAGAACTTGAATTCACACGCGCATTCTGATTGGTTTGTCGTATTTTCGCACATAACATTCATCGATTGGGGGACGAGTCTTCTTGCAGGTTACGGAAAGGGGCGAGTGATGACGAACGGTTGAATGGTACTCAATAATTGTGTACAGATCAAGGTCTACGTCCTTTGAGGTCAACATAGTGACTTAAAAAATTATAAGAATTGATTTTCACTTAGTGTGAGTTCATTGGAGTATGAACCTTCATAGAGTGAGGGCCAAACATTGTCACACGCTCCGACCTCCACTATTGCCCTCACTCTATGAAGGTTCATACTCCAATGAACTCACACTAAGTAAAAATCAATTCTTATAATTTTAAACAAGCTTCGAAAGCTAGGTAAAGGGCAGAGAAATGTTTCCGCTGCCACCAATCCGTCCATACTTTTTAACATAAATTCCCGAAAACCTTATGGTTTGAATGTGGTGCACAGGAGAAAACTCAAGCGTTCACCATTTCAAGTACAGTATTAACTCATAAATCAGGTAAAGCAAATAAACTAAGAGAAACTTTAGCTAAACATTCTTCATCATCTAATCATGTACGAAAAATTCAGAAAATTTAAAGATCAACAAGATAGAAAGAAAATTTATTTTAACTATGAAAATGGTTAAGATTTTAATGAAGGCATTTCCATTTAAGAGCTAGATACTGCCTTTGGGTAAGCTCATGATACTGCTACGGGTGCTGATAATATCCAGTATCCGTTTCTTAAACATTTACCTGACTCCTGTTTAGAAACGCTATTACATATATTTGATAATATCTGGACAACCAGAAATTTCCCTTCATCGTATTGGAATGCTGTTATCATTCCAATACCAAAACCTGGCCGGGATCACACTGATCCTTCAAATTATAGGCCCACATACTAGCTGTGTTTGTAAGACCATGGAAAGAAAAAGAGAAATACCATTGACCATTAGAATCATTTGTGAAAAATGCTATAATCAATAAACAACACACTGTATCTATAATTTTAAAGGATCTTCATGAGAAGATGGTGAAAGGCCGTTGGCCTAATTTTATATCACAGTTTTTAACAGATAGGCATTTCCAGGTAGTGTGGGATCCACTGTGTCTGATTTTTACGATCAAGGTCAGGGTGTCCATCAAGGTAGCATCTAATCAGTGACGTTGTACATTATAAAGTTTAACAGTTTATCTAAGGTTTTGAATGAATGTTGATGGGTCGTTTTTTGTTGATGAGTTTAATAGATCATGTCGAGGTACAAATATGCACACGATAGAGAGACAGTTGCAACTTTGTCTGAATTAAATAAATGTTTGGGCAGAGCAGAACGGCTTTGTCTTCATAAATGAATGGTCTCAACGTAACGGCTTTAATTTTTCTAAATCTAAAACTAATTGCATTTCTGTCGTAAATAAAATAAACACAGAGTGACCCAGACCTCAATCTAGCAGGCACTCCCTTTAAAGTAGTAAAAGAAACCAAATTCTTGGGTATAATTTTTATCAACATCTTACTTTGGAACATCATCTATGGTGGAGCCTGTAAAAGCAACCTTAAACTTTGGGATTCTATCCACTATCAAGGTCTAAGACTCTGTCATGGATCTTTCCGAACCTCCCCAATTGACAATTTGTACAATGAAGCCGATGAACAATCTCTTCAACAGTGTCATATAAAATTATCCTTACAATACATAACCAAATTATATTCAAATGAGTCAAATCGCGCTTTCAACTGCGTTTTAATCCCCTTAATGAGGATCTTTTCAGTAAGAAGTCATCACTTACTCCGCCCCTAGGAATCAGAATTAAACCTTTTATTTCTGCTGCAAATATGGAACTCGAAAATATCCGACTGCTTTCTTCAATTGTCAATCTCCTCCTTCATCCACAGGTGGATCTTACCTTATCTAAGCTCAAGAAATCTGAAACGAATCAACTTCAATATCAACAAGAATATAATCAGTTAAGAAGCGAATATAACCCTTACAAATCTATATTTACAGATGGATCCAAGGATGGTGGTGCTGCCGCCAGCGCCACTATCATTGAATCCAGAACAATATCAACTCGATTACGAGATACCTCTTCAATTTTTACAGCTGAATCAAAGGCCATTTTAACTGCTCTAGAATATATAAATAACCAGTCGAAACATAAGGAATTCATTATTTTTTCAGACTCGCTGTCCTGTCTTCAGGCAATAAAAAATACTACGTGTCAGCATCCAGTTTTACTTGACATAATTGAATTACATAATAATCTTGCTACTGGCCAATACGACATCATTTTTTGTTCGTTACCAAGCCATGTTGGGTAACACAATCGCTGATACGGCTGCTAAGGCAGCCCTCAACAAATCTGTGACACCACTTCTTATCCCATAAAGTGACTATCAACCTGTAATTTGATGTTACATCAGAGATATAATGCAGAAGAAGTGGGACACCCAAGTGGGTATAATATATTACATGCAATAAAACTAAATATCGGTTACACCTATATGGGTTGTCAGTCCAGATTTGAAGAGGTCATGTTAAGACGATTAAAAGGTGAGGATCCTCTGTTCTGCTTCCAGTATGATGAATGAATCATGGTCAAGCATGTCTTGCTTGACTGCATTGACTTTTCCATCACAAAGGGATAACTATTTCATCGCTGAAGGATTTTTTAACAATATCAGCTCTCATTTTATTATTTTTCTTTTAAAAGAAATAGAATTGTTAAATAAAATTAGAAACACGTGTTTTGTAATAAATAAATTATCTTTTTAATATTGGTTGAATAAATAAGTAAGATTGTTAGTGGCTGTACCCTCGAAGGGTGTTGATGTAGTGTCAAAGGATTGTCCCCCTGAGATGGTAGTAAGACCACGCCATTCACAATATATTTATTACTGCCACGGGGGCGGTCAGGTAGCCTAGTGTTTAAAGCGTTCGCTCGTCACGCCGAGGACCCGGGTTCGATTCCCGACATGGGTACAATGTGTGAAGCCCATTTCTGGTGTCCCCCGCCGTGATATTGCTGGAATATTGCTAAAAGCGGCGTAAAACCATACTCACTCACTCACTATTACTGCCACGTTTTCAATCGCAGAATATGTGTTCTTTTAATATGGCTAAATTTGTCAATAATCGCCAACACCTGAAGGGATGATGTAAATCCTTCTGGGGTCCATGCAGGTAGCAAGAGTACTGTAAGTCCCTATGGTCCCTAGTATGGTAATCTACCTTCAGTTGCTGGCGATGTATAGCCCGTTTTTAACAATGCTTTGTTGTGTATAGCGATGTATCTTTGTGGTTCCATACAAGTTTAAAATATAAATAAATCTGTGATAAGTCTAGTTATTTTACTGTCCGTTGTTGACAGGCTTTTATAGTTTACATGTACAGTAAACTACGGTTATAACGAACTCAAAGGGACTACTTATAATAGTTCGTTATAACCGTAATTCGTTATAAGCATAAATTCGGCATAACTACAGCAAACAGTCGGGACTAAAAAGTTAGTTCGTTATATCCGTTAGTTCGTTATAAGCGTTTTCGTTATAACCGTAGTTTACTGTATTTATTATGTATAACCTTTGAAATTCACGATTTGACTGAAATATTGCCGATGTGATCACCATCGGATAGTTCGTTTAGCATGGTGTTTGGCCCGAAGAGGCCATTGGTCCGATGAGAGCAGATTCCTGCCCCCTTGTCAAGGCTGGCCGATTGAGGGTTTAGAGGCATAAAATACGGCCTATAGACCCAGGAACATAAGACCAAGGACCCCGCATGGAGGAGGTTCGGCAATGATTTGGGGTTGCCTGTCACACCATTGTAACCTGGATCTTTTCACCATCCAAGGCAACTTCAATGGTTGGTTGGTTGGTTTTCTGTTTAACGCTGCACTCAGCAATATTCCAGCTTTATGACGGCGGTCTGTAAATAATCGAGTCTGGACCAGACAATCCAGTGATTAATGTCATGAGCATCGATCCACGCAAATGGGACCGATGACATGTATCAACCAAGTCAGCGATCCTGACCACCCAATCCCGTTAGTCGCCTTTTACGACAAGCATAGTCACCTTTTAGGACAATCATGGGTTGCTGAAGACCTACTCTACCCCGGATGTTCACGGGTCCCAACTTCATTGGTGATCGGTACATTCTTAACGTCCTGCAATGCATTTCGACAGCCACCCACTCGCCACCCGACCTATGTGCATGGATGACAGTGGTAGGCCACGTCGTTCCCGGGCAGTGACAGCTTTTGTCCAGAATGACGCCGTGACCCTTCATCTCCATACTTGTGACTACTGTTTTTGCTCAAATACTATGCCTCTGAGTTGTGGTGTGTGACGCGGATACATATACAGTATATATAGACGAATGTATTGTGATCAGGGTTCACTTGTACCCCATCCGCAAGTGTGAATCAGGTCCTAACACACCCGTTTAGTCATGGATCACTCGTCAAACGTCTGGTTTGTCCAAGTGCATTATTAAAGATACACCAAGAGGAGTGAGTGAGTGAGTATGATTTTATGCCGCTTTTAGCAATATTCAAGCAATATCACGGCGGGGGACACCAGAAATGGGCTTCACACATTGTACCCATGTCGGGAATCGAACCCGAGTCTTCGGCTTGACGAGCGAACGCTTTAACCACGAGGCTACCCGGCTGCCCCACCCCAAGAGGAAAAGACACCAGAAGTGGACACATTGTACCCATATCGGGAATCGAACCAGATCTTTGGCTTGACAAGCGAACACTTTCACGACAAGGCTACCCAACTTCCGCATGAATTATATTTCTTCATGTTTTGGAACATACATTACAGCTTAAAAACAAAGTCCGACGCCGCTATCAATACAATGCCATGGAATGAGAGGGACCTGATATTTCCTGGACGCCATGGGCGGCAGTGTGGCTTCATTATCTTGTTTATTTATATTCCAGAACATTGATCAATATGTTTATTCAGTAAACAAATATCTGTATCTCATTCATTAAACACAAATTGAGCTGATCACGGTTGATGACTTTCAAATCTCTGTTGGAATAATACAATTAACAGTCCTATTAACGAGCCAGCACTTGTTTGTCAGATAGGCTTCGTTAAGACTTGTAATCGTGTTGTCTCTTGCCTACCCCCGACTTCCTTGGTCACAAGTCAATGAGCTAGAATCTCATTAACTTCTAAATGAACTGTTAGTTACAGCATTGGTAGCATTTGTAGACCTTCTTTCCCTGTATTTACTAAGGCTCATTTTCCGTAAGAATAAGTCATATATGGTAGTCAAAGCTATCTGACTTTTTTAGCTGCACACTGTCCAAAATGTTATAATGCACAAAACACACGCGCTGAACATTTGAGGTTTTGTGTGTTTTTTATTTATTTTTAAATTTTTATTTTTTTTAATTTAGTTTTTTTTTTTTTTTTTTTTTTTTTTTTTGGGGGGGGGGGGGGGGATGTATGAGGTTTATATGGGACTTTTCCTCTCCCTGTTCTGAAACATCTTTGTAAGTTTAACAGATGATATATACTGAAGTAAGGATAATTCAATATACTTCCATTAATTGGACTCTGCCTACATGAAAATAACATGCTTAAGTTTTATTCCACTGATTCACGTATGTACTAGCGAACACGCTACACGTATAGCCTCATGAGTGAGTATGGTTTTACGCCGCTTTTAGCAATATTCCACCAATATCCCGGCGGGGGACACCAGAAATGGGCTTCACACATTGTACCCATGTCAGGAATCGAACCCGGGTCTTCGGCCTGACGAGGAAACGCTTTAACCACTAGGCTACCCGACCGCCCTATAGCCTCATGAAAACATTGGGGCAAATAACAAACGTAGCATTACTCATCGTGTCGTGACGTTGGTGGAATCAAACTCCATATGAACTGTCAACTATAATATTTAGAGTAAGAAGCATTCCAATACTTAACTCCCATTTATTCAAAGTATAATTAAATTGACTGGAGGTGATGACTTCATGCTGTGGTTTAATAAGATCTGTACAGTAAAGTGAGTGAGTGAATATGGTTTTACGCCGTTTTTAGCAATATTCCAGCAATATCACGACGGGGGACACCAGAAATGGGCTTCACACATTGTGCCCATGTCGGGAATCGAACCCAGGTCTTCGGCGTGACGAGCGAACGCTTTAACCACCAGGCTTCCCAACCGCCCCTTGTACAGTAAAGCAGTAAAGTCATGTATAATAATTATTTCCTGATATTTTATTTTATAGTGTTGTGTTCATGGTTATTCACAGTCAGTATTATGAAATGTGTAAACATTACGTAGTAACAGACACCAACGAACCATGAGACTATCGCTGTCACTACAAAATATTTTTTTTTAACTTTTTTAACTTAGATGTAAGTGGTATTGTTTGTTCACCGCACATCAACGTTCAAGTTTATTCATCCGGAATATTTTTGTTAAGGCAAACCGAAGTTGCCCATTGACAACGACAAACCTTATATGACTTACGCTACACTCCAGTGCATTTTAGTGGAAATAGTTTACCAAATACATCATATGAGACCTATATGGTCATTGTCTATGTGCTCTCTGCTGTAAAGTTGCCATGTCCGTTGGATGTCTCAAACAACAAACTTTTGGAATCAGTGGCCTTGTTGTTGTTGCCAAGGGTGTTCTTGCAGAAAAGTGTTCGCTGAGCATGCCACAGACTCGAGTTCGATTCCAAATGTGATTCTCACTCATTCCAGTGACGTATTCACATTTGTGTATACATTGCGGATATTCTCAGGAACTTTGATTGTTCCTAATTGTTACTAATTAAAGAAGGAGCACGGGTGGCCCAGTCGCCTGAGGCGCCGCGATTCCCTTGGGCACGCCAGAAACCTATGATTGTGGGTTCGAACCCCGGTCCGCCCCTATTATGTTTCTAGGTTTGTCAGCACCATACCCGTGCTCATGGGTTTCACCGAAGTGGTAGACGTCCGAGCCCTGCATCACTTCGGGCTTTCCTCCCACATTAAGCTGACACGCCGTGATATAACTGGAATACTGTTAAAAGCGGCGTTAAACCCAACTCACTCACTCTCTAGTAATTAATGTACACTAGGCTTAGTTCTATATAATCAAATTATATATAGATTCGTATAGATTATGTGCAATATATCGAGCGTTTTAGAAAAAAAACGTGGTACCGTCACTATAAGTACAATCAGAAATGATAATGAAATATTACATAAGAATAGGCTGTTTATATTGTGCATATTTCAACACACTGTATCAATACTCTGTTTTTTTTCGCGTTCTTCATGTACATGTACCCTCATAAACAGAATTTACAACTTGAACATAATACCTTTTTAGATTCAAATTGACCCGTGAAGATCCGGGGTAGAATAGGTCTTCAGCAACCCATGATTGCCACAAAAAAGGCGACTATGCTTGTCGTAAGAGGCGACTAACGCGATCGGGTGGTCAGGCTCGCTGACTTGGTTGGTGCATGTCATTGATCCCAATTGCATGGATCGATGCTCATGATGTCAATCACTGGATTGTCTGGTCCAGACTCGATTATTTACAGACCGCCGTCATATAGCTGGAATATTGCTGAGTGCGGCGTTAAACAACAAACAACAACAATTAGATTCAAATTGACTGTATAATTATTCCTAACACCTTCAAATTTTGTATATCATATTATATATAATACAGTAAACTACGGTTATAACGAACACGCTTATAACGAACTGACGGATATAACGAACTTACCTTTTTGGCCCCGACTATTTGCTGTAGTTATGCTGTATTTATGCTTATTACGAACTACGGTTATAACGAACTAAAATTAGTAGTCCCCTTGAGTTCGTTATAACCATACTTTACTGTAGTACATTGTATCCTGCTCTCCCATCCTTGTATCTACTACAATACTGAATCGCTAAGGGTCATGTCGATAGGATATTACCACATTTATACACTGTAAAAAACGTTAAGGAATAAAACAGGTGCTGAGGATTAATGTTTATGTCCCAAAAGAAACAGAAGCTGTGTATGTTTCAGCTAAACACGTTATGCCATATATAACAAATGCCAGAATATCAATATCCCCAAATTCCAACATGTTTTAAACAGAAACATGTGTATGAAAAAAAGTGTAATTTTTTTAATGGTGTCATTACTTAGTTACCGCGTCCAATTCGCGCGTCAATACGTTCACAGTATTCCACTATTGTAACAATCTTTACATAAAACTCATGCAGCGTCTTGGGAAAATTTAATAGTGCAAAAGAATCAAGCATGTGAAGAGAAATGCCGATCGTCGTGTGAGACCTTTAAGTGATCAATCACATATCCTTTGACCGCCTCCATGGTCTAGTGGTAGAGCGTCCGCCCGGGGAGCGGAAGGTCCGGGGTTCGGACCGGCCGCGTCATACCAATAGATGGTACTTGTTGTTACCCTGTCTGGCGCTCGGCATTAAGGCGCTAAAACAAGGACTGGTCGGCCCGGAGTCAGTACACTGTGTCTGAGTGGGATATTCATGTTTAACTGCGACATGGTATCTCAGTGGGCTAGCACTATAAATCGGCATCAGTCCGGACTAGTACAAGCAGCCACACACACACACGCGTGCATGCACGTCGCTGTATAAGTGCAATAATCTTGGACGCGACCATTTCACCTCACCCCACATATTCTTATTTGATAACATCATCCAACTCAAACATATTTAAACATTAAAGGTACTTGATTATCTGAATATTGTATCATTTTTTTATGATGAATAAATCTGAAACGATTTCATTCTAAACAATTCTAAAACAAGTTTAGGATATAAACATATTTAGGCATCAATACGCGTTTAATCGTTTATCGGACGAGGATTAAACACGTTTTACATCGTTGATACCAATAAGACATCTTCTAAAGAGAGGAAGTGGCTACTACTGTTATAAAGACAGAGATCATATTAGATTACTAATAATTAGCTGAGATAATCAGGTTATAAAATAATTCGAAATTACTAAACGATGCACTTCCTAGTCTCAATGGCTACGGTATGCAAATATTCCATTTTGGCGAATGGGAAAAGCCATACTGTTAGAGTTAGATTTTTTGAAACATTTTATAAATTCATGACGTAGTTTATTTCAGGATCAATACATGTTTTTTTCAAAATCCCAGTATCTTCAGCGCACATGTAAAAAAACATCATCGTTATTGCAACACAATTTGTACATGCAATGGAGCATAAGAGAAAAAACACAGGTTAAAACAAAACCTGATGGCAATTTAATGCGTTCAAGTCTGGGTTTACAAATACTCAGCGAACAACTTCAACAGACTGTGGTGTGGTAAATGGTCTCCTCGCCATGTGTTACTAATTGACTCATTATGTCATTGATGTGGTGGCTGCACGCTACCAATGCTTGTAATATATCGAACAATTGAAATATATAGAGAGATTACATTGTCTGTTGGATACTATTTATCTTACAACGGGTTCTTTCAAAACGTATCTAATGAGCGAAAGCGAGTTAGATACGCTTTGTAACAACGAGTTGTAAGATAAATGGTATCTGACAGGCACGAGTGCAGTAATCTGTTTCTTACACACCCTAAAATCGCACCTTTTTAGCATCGAATCGATGCAGGTTTTCTGTTCTTATGATCGCACTGGCGCAATAATACATAACACCACGGTCATGAGTGACGTCATCCGATGTACTGCTTACTACACATAAATAATGTGACCCTACACACAAAAAAGATTTCCACCATATCTGTGGATTGTCAAGGTGACGACGATAAGGCAAACTAGAAAAGATCAAAGAACACGCAGGATGCCGAGCTCATAATTTTCACGTCAAAGAAATTACGAAATATGTACAAGACTAATTTACTCCGTATGACATCACTACCGGTGACCGACTGACAAAATGGCGTGTTCACTGACAACTTTTCCCGAGAGATTCAGAGAAGGATTTTCGTTGATTGAGGGATCGTACATAAATGGGTCATGTAAGTAATCAGAAACAATCAGTCAATCTGCGTACTGTTTTTTGTTTTATGTTTTCCGGTGAAATCAAGAGAATTAGTCAGAAATGCAGATAACTGCCGTCATCGTTTTGCGATTTCTGTTGAATTCACCTGATCGTTGTAATGTATATATTTGTAATTCCATAATTCGTGCTACGACACTCTTCCCATGAGTAGTCTCAAACGCGTTAGTCAAAGTATGCAACAATTTGTTATTTGATTCTAAAATGTTGGAGGAATTCACGCATGCATGTGTCGCAGCTGAGTTTGAAATATACGTGATGATACAGGCGGCTCATAACCGGTATCATCTTCCCGAGGCAAGGGAGATAACTGACTTTAAAAGTCCAATTTCCACCCTTGCTGAACTAGGCCGGAATTTCCGGGTTCGGTCGTAGCGCCACCAGTGGTTATTACGAGTTATGTCCCTTCTATGTCTCTCCTATTGACCAATCAGATTTCAACTCTCATATCACTTGCATTTGCTTCAAACAAAATGGCGGCACCCGGTCAAGACGATCTGATTGATAATCAATATCAATATTGTAATAAAACAGGTCACACTTCCCGAAGTGCATCAAATGACCTTCATTAAAAACATGAAAAGATTTGGAAATTTTCTTTTGACGCTAAGTTGACGGTACACATTCTTTGCAAATCTTGAAATCGACCGGCGGTGAAATCTGCACGGCGGTATACGAACTGTATGGTGATTTCGTTACGGCACTAGAAAAAGGTTCCACGCACTTTACCCATGTGGGAATCGAAACCGGGGCCTTAGCGTGACGAGCGAACGCTGTGACCACAAGGGGCTACTCCACCGCCTCCACTACTAGTAGTAGTAGTAGTAGTAATAGTAGTAGTTGTAGCAGTAGTAGTAGTAGTAGTAGTAGTAGTAGAAGTAGTAGTAGTAGTAGTAGTAGAAGTAGAAGTAGTAGTAGTAGTAGTAGTAGTAGTAGTAGAAGTAGTAGTAGTAGTAGTAGTAGTAGAAGTAGAAGTAGTAGTAATAGTAGTAGTAGAAGTAGAAGTAGTAGTAGTAGTAGTAGTAGAAGTAGTAGTAGTAGTAGTAGTAGTAGTAGTAATAATAGTAGTAGTTGTAGCAGTAGTAGTAGTAGTAGTAGTAGTAGTAGTAGTAGTAGTAGTAGTAGTAGTAGAAGTAGTAGTAGTAGTAGTAGCTTAAGTTTTATTTTGATTGTTGTTTAACGCCACACTCAGCAATATTCCAGCTACGTGATGGACACTTCGTGCCGTAGGCGTACGATGAATAGCACAAAGAGACAGTTTTCCAGAAATCCTGGTGTCTGATCCAGACAATCCAGTGATTGATAGCATGATCATCGACCAACGCAATTCGGATACGAAGTCAGCGAGCCTGACCCCCCGATCCCGTTAGTCGTCTTTTACGACAAGAATGGCTTGCTGAATACCTATTCTACGCCGGATCTTCACGGGTTTCTATGGTCTTCATGGTTTCCAAGTAAAATATCTTTATATATTTCCATGTTTGATCTTTTTTTTCGTTTCCAAAAGCAAAATTAGAGCTTTATTAAAAAGAGGTAACCGCTTGTAGTTAGCGCGAGTTGTTTTCGACGACACACCGCGATATACATGTATAGGAAATACACTTCTTAGCGGAATTAAACCAAACACTCACTGCGATGCTGATGCTTTGGTACGCGGGTCATTCCCACCGATTAACTATATCAATATGCAAAAATCAGGTGTTTTCAATTTCTTTTGAGTAATATATTTACAACCCATTTTTATATTGGCTTGGGTTTGTAGGAACCAAACCAAACCCTTCTACAGATCAGAGATGCAGTAATACTAGGTTGGTTATTATATCATCGTATATACAAAATGCCATGTGTATTTGTGCATTTGGTAATCCAAATTTATATTTACCTTTGCTATGAAATGTCCATTTTGTCAGGTGGCTTGTTTAGATAAACATGTTTATTGACAACAAAAGCCAAATATTTGTTGATGCACACAAAAAACATCCAGGTGCATAAATGATATAGTTTATAAATTGACGAGTGTTGTTTTATCTCCCAAGAACTATTTTAATTAGAAATTGACAATTATGTGACATCATTATATATAGTGATACCAGCAATGTCTCAGTGAAGCTGTAACTTCAGTGAGTGAGTTGGGTTTAACGCCGCTTTTAACAGTATTCCAGTTATATCACGGCGTGTCAGCTTAATGTGGGAGGAAAGCCCGAAGTGGTGCAGGTCTCAGACATTTACCACTTCGGTGAAACCCACGAGCACGGGTATGGTGCTGACAAACCTAGAAACATAATTGGGGCGAACCAGGATTCGAACCCACAAGCATAGGTTTCTGGCGTGCCCAAGGGACACAACTCTGCACAGCGAATCGCGGCGCCTCAGACGACTGGGCCACCCGTGCTCTCTGTTACTTAATAGATAATAACAAGCTGTTTTTACTCGTGGCAACAGCGTGTATTCCAACCTTATTGTTCCATGCTTCAATGTGAATGTTTTGTTCTCGTTAAAACATATCGGAGACGTCGAATTACTTTATGGACTGTTGGTTGTCAAATATTCATGCGTAGATTGTTTAATCCACATCTCAATTAAAGTACACTCTTTAGATATCACAACGTCGAATCAATTGAAATACCACTCGTTTAGGATCTCACGGCATTGGAAAGAGGCTTGTGTCACGCATTATAAAGATTGACAGCAGGGTATACATCCAGGTGCACCACGAAGGGGCGACTCACATTGCATACTACGGTGGCCCATAAGGGACATGGAGTCTGTTTTTCAATATTTTGATATTTCACTTACTTTTATTGTAACCTTTTACAAATTAACCCAATTTGTTATACAAATGTGTGATAAATCATGTATAAAAACAACCGAAATCATGGAAAATGTACTTTCAAGCAGCTATTGAATCGCTGAGATGTGAAGCGAAAATGTCAAAAACAAAAACGAAAATGTCAAAAACAAAACCGCGACCGGAAATACTTTTCTGTATTTTCATTTTAGTTTTTGACATTTTCGCTTTTGTTTTTGACATTTTCGTTTTTGTTTTTGACATTTTCGTTTTTGTTTTTGACATTTTTATTTTAGTTTTTGATATTCACTTTTCAGCGATTCAATAGCTACTTTATACATGATTTATCACATATTTGTAAGACAAATCGTGTCAATTTGCAAAAGGTTAAGATAACAGTCAGTGAAAAATCAAAATATTGAAAAACAGACTCCATGTCCCTAAGCGGCCACCGTGGCATACATACATACAAGGGAGATTTCTTATTTATTTTTCAAACGAATTTAAAAAAAAGAATGTCTTGTCTAAAACTATGTATTTCATGTTTGAGAAGGGAGGGATGTGTTTCAAGATCGAGACAATACAAAAGATTATTATATTATTCACGAACCGACAGTTACTTATAAGCTCTTCTTATCTGAAGGTTCAGGTTCCCTCAATGCATAGCTCTTTTCAATGTTTACTGGTGAGTGCTTAGTTCTCGTGTCTGCTTAGCTCTGCTGAGTGCTTAGTTCTGGTGTCAGCTAACCTCTGGTCAATGCTTAGTTCTCGTGAAAGATCAGATCTCGTGTCTGCTTAGCTCTGGTGTGTGCTTAGTTCTCGTGTCTACTTAGCTCTGGTCAATACTTAGTTCTCGTGAAAGATCAGATCTCGTGTCTGCTTAGCTCAGGTGAGTGCTTTGTTCTCGGGAAACATCAGTTTTCATGTCTTCTTAGCTCTGGTGAGTGCTTAGCTGTCATTAGTGCTTAGATCTCGTGAATGATGAGATATCGTGTCTGCTTAGCTCTGGTGCGTGCTTAGTTCTTGTGAATGATCAGTCCTCGATTTAAGCTCTGGGAGTGCTTAGTTCTCGTGAAAGATCAGTTCTCGCATGTGTCTAGCTCTGGTGAGTGCTTAGTTCTCGTGAATGATCAGTCCTCGTATCTGCTTTGCTCTAATGAGTGCTTAGTTCTCCTGAAAGATCAGTTCTCGTGTTCTTAGCTCTGGGAGTGCTTAGTTTTCGTGAAAGATCAGTTCTCGCATGTGCCTAGCTCTGGTGAATGCTTAGTTCTCGTGAAAGATCACTTCTCGTCAATGCTTAGTTCTCGTGAATGATTACTTATTGTCATTGCTTAGCTCTCTTCAAAATTTAAATCTCGTGAATGATTCGTCCTGTCGTGAAGTTCGTAACTGTGGCGGCGTCCAAGGCGGCCTCAATTTACTATGTAGAGTTGCACAACCCCATCATTGTGGGTTAGAATCCGAAATTCTCCCTGTGTGCTTGGTGTGTGTGTAACTTTATAGCTAAAATGGATAGAATTATCATTAAACCGCCCGCATGTTATCAAAAATCAACGGGCCACTGTAACTTGATAATGCCCTCTTATTGCTTGACGACGGGCCATTATTACGCCAGTTGTTAGGTGACATCATAGGATAGGGATAGGTGATAGGTCACGTTGAATAGTGACGTCATCTGGTTTGTTCTATGACGTTTCCCTATTTGTAAAGAGTGGGTCAGTGGCATTCGTGTTGTTTGCAGTAAATGTTTCCAAACCGATATTGATGTTTCTATTTATTTGATAACAAACTCCATCCATATTAGCTATAATAACGGTAACGCTATTTTTTAGGGGATTATCATTTGCAGAATCCCTCGGCTTTTTCAACTGACCTCCTTCGTCGAGCAGGTAATGGAATACCTCGGGCTTCTGTAAATGATAATGCCCTGAAAAATAGCGTTACCTTTATAGTAATAATGTTCAAAGCAGGGTGCTTAACCAACTGTCCTCACTCATACACTCGAAAGATGAAAGTATTTCAACTTTAAATTTCATCCTATGACATTAACTCATAGTTGACAAAATGCATGGCACAACAATAGCTCTTACTGACATTTAACTCATAGTTGACTAAATGCATGGCACAACAATAGCCCTTACCTTGCAATGAGATTCACACTGCACAATCGCGTCTTCAGCAGTCAAACAAACATCTGCAACTACATCGGTTCCAGCGAGTGAAATGGTTTTCGCCAGCTGCCCCATAGGAACAGGGCTTCAAGACGTTTACCAACTATTATTCCCTTGATGCGTCACGGGTGTTTTTGCCTTTAACTCAGTGGAGTGTGTCGACACTAATGGAATAAGTCGTATTGACGTGTTTAATCTCCACTAGAATTCAAGGTGTATTTCATTAACTAATAACAGACAGATGGTGAAGAGTAGCCATGTTGTAATGTTCAAGGAATAATGAATGCTTGAAAGATACATGAGAAGGTTTGACAGGCAATACTTAATTGACAATAATTTTGTTTTGCTTGGGCAGTAAAGCTTGCAATCAATACCGCAAATCAACTACAAATTGAAAACACTATTTGAATTTGTTGTATGGGTTTATCAATGTACTATGGATGGTTCGAACAGAATTCAAATTCTTCTTTTATTGTTTTCTTACAACGTGATGGTCCAGGAACGATGCTAGTACCTGATGATATCAGCTTCAGTTAGTCCCAATCGGGCTAACACCCGTCTCTAGCTCATTGCTGGGGAATACACAACTAACGTCCATGTGCTTCAGTGAGTCAATTTACAAATTTACAAACTTTGCATTCTCCAATCTTTTGAAACTCGATGGAAACATGAACATGCTATGCTTAAAAAACCTCGAGTCACGCTTCAGTGTCGCATGTTTTATCTTATGAGAATTAACGTCAGAGATTTCTTATGAATATGGAAGCCTTTGTCGTTTTTAAATACGAAAATCAATGGCCAGATTGGGTAATGGTTGCGGTGGGATAGACTATTCAACATGGACTTATCCACACCACTCTCGGAGGGGTTAAATGTCTTTCTATTGTGTACCGACGAAGCAAAATACCAGATGGATGAGTGGCTGCTGCAATGATGTATGACTGAGGTGTTGAGTGAGTTGGGGGATTATTGGGCGCTGGAGGGGCGTGTGAGTGGGTTGGTGGGTGAGTTAGTGGATGAGTGGGTACTGGAGGGGTGTGTGAGTGGGTTGGTGGGTGAGTTAGTGGATGAGTGTGTGCTCGAAGGGCGTGTGAGTGGGTTGGTGGGTGAGTTAGTAGATGAGTGGTGCTGGAGGGGTGTGTGAGTGGGTTGGTGAGTGAGTTAGTGAATACGTGTTTACTGGAGGGGTGTGTGAGTGGGTTGGTGGGTGAGTTGGTGAATGACTTGGTGCTGGAGGGGTGTGTGAGTGGGTTATGGGTGAGTTGGTGAATGAGTGGGTGCTGGAGGGGTGTGTGAGTGGGTTGGTGGGTGAGTTAGTGGATGAGTGTGTGCTCGAAGGGCGTGTGAGTGGGTTGGTGGGTGAGTTAGTGAATGACTTGGTGCTGGAGGGGTGTGTGAGTGGGTTGGTGGGTGAGTTAGTGGATGATTGGGCGCTGGAGGGGCGTGTGAGTGGGTTTGTGGGTGAGTTAGTGGATGATTGGGCGTTGGAGGGGTGTGTGAGTGGGTTTGTGGGTGAGTTAGTGGATGATTGGGCGCTGGAGGGGTGTGTGAGTGGGTTGGTGGGTGAGTTGGTGGATGATTGGGCGCTGGAGGGGCGTGTGAGTGGGTTATGGGTGAGTTAGAGGATAAGGGGGTGCTGGAGGGGTGTGTGAGTGGGTGATGGGTGAGTTAGTGAATGAATGGGTGCTGGATGGGTGTGTGATTGGGTTTGTGGGTGAGTTAGTGAATACGTGTTTACTGGAGGGGTGTGTGAGTGGGTTTGTGGGTGAGTTAGTAGATGAGTTGGTGCTTGAGGGGTGTGTGAGTGGGTTGGTGGGTGAGTTAGTGAATACGTGTTTACTGGAGGGGTGTGTGAGTGGGTTGGTGGGTGAGTTAGTGGATGAGTGGGTGCTGGTGGGATGTGTGAGTGGGTTATGGGTGAGTTGGTGAATGATTGGGCGCTGGAGGGGTGTGTGAGTGAGTTGGTGGGTGAGTTAGTGGATGAATGTGTGCTGGAGGGGTGTGTGATTGGGTTTGTGGGTGAGTTAGTGAATATGTGTGCACTGGAGGGGTGTGTGAGTGGGTTGGTGGGTGAGTTAGTGGATCAGTGTCTGCTGGAGGGATGTGTGAGTGAGTTGGTGGGTGAGTTAGTGAATACGTGTTTACTGGAGGGGTGTGTGAGTGGGTTGTTGGGTGAGTTAGTGGATGAATGTGTGCTGGAGGGGTGTGTGATTGGGTTTGTGGGTGAGTTAGTGAAAACGTGTGCACTGGAGGGATGTGTGAGTGGGTTGGTGAGTTAGTTGATGAGTGTCTGCTGGAGGGGTGTGTGAGTGAGTTGGTGGGTGAGTTGGTGAATGAGTGGGTGCTGGAGGGGGGTGTGAGTGAGTTGGTGGGTGAGTTAGTGAAAACGTGTGCACTGGAGGGGTGCGTGAGTGGGTTGGTGGGTGAGTTGGTGAATGAGTGGGTGCTGGAGGGGTGTGTGAGTGAGTTGGTGGGTGAGTTGGTGAATGAGTGGGTGCTGGAGGGGTGTGTGAGTGAGTTGGTGGGTGAGTTAGTGAATACGTGTGCACTGGAGGGATGTGTGAGTGGGTTGTGGGTGAGTTAGTTAGAGGGGTGTGTGCCCGCCCTAGAATATTGGTATAGAGCGTTTTATATACCTCTTCTATTATAATGCCATTGTTAAACGAAGAGATGTGTTTTAAGTTTGAGAAAGTAAAAATGTGTTTTAGGTTGGAAAAAACAGTCAGGGAAAAAAGTAATTTCGCCTCGTTAATGCCAAAAAAACTATGTTTCCTGTTTGTTAGGTTATGATTATGATTATGATGATTATTATTATTTTTTCTTATTATTTACAGATTAAAGTAAAAAATGCAGTAACGACGGTTTGGGTGGTCCTTGCACAGTCAGCTCAGGGCCCTTGCCCCCTCTACACCCAGCCCAGACAGCGAAATGGGACTTCTCCCTAGTCGAACCCACCGAGAACTTTTCTGAGGCTGTAAACGGGCCTATTCCAAAGAATTTGTATGACGCCCTCTAAATATTCCGGGTCGTACCATGGATGGACCTCTGTGTCAATTAGTAGTAGTAGTAGTAGGAGCAGCAGCAGCAGCAGTAGCAGCAGCAGCAGTAGTAGTAGTAGTAGCAGTAGTAGTAGTAGTAGGAGTATGCATAATTAATATTACACAAGTCTTTAAGAACTATACAATTATTTGAAAATATCTAATCGTTAATTTCCGAGATCGGCTGTTACACTCACTCGATTTAATCGATGAAGATTCGTGCTCTTTGGCGAGAAGAGTTGAAATTATCTACTTGGGGAAACAAACATTCCGTTCATTGACAGTGGATAATTGAAATGTGTGTTCCAGATAGTGTATCATGTATAATTGACAACAAACTTAAAAATAGTCGATCCTTTCAACAATATTGTTCAAAATAATAATTACTAGTTGTGTTCAATAACAATAGCTGGTCTATCTAATAGGCGGCTTGTGATATATTTATGACACTAATAGAACGTCAAACCTTCCAACGATTTGCTTAAAGACAAAGAACTTAGTCAATGTTAAATTGTATGTATTTGCTTTGAGGTATAAATAGAATAGATTGAAGGCAACGGTTTCTAAAGTAACTCGCAGTAACTCGCAGCATCTGAAGCTGAGACAGCGGATTGGTGAGTTCGGTACCCCGGTTGATGTCACTGAGGACAGTGAGTGAGTATGATTTTACGCCGCTTTTAGCAATATTCCACCAATACCACGGCGGGGGACACCAGAAATGGGCTTCACACATTGTACCCATGTCGGAAATCGAAGCCGGGTCTTCGGCGTGACGAGCGACCGCTTTAACCACTAGGCTACCCGCCCGCCCCCCACTGAGGTCAGTATGCGGACAAGATGCGGAATAGAACCCTATGGGTGCCGATCTTAAAAGGGAACTGTACACACAATAATCGCTTTTTTAGTTATTTGAAACAAAATGCAATTTTAAAAATAGTTAATATCAATGTTTGAAATTATACACTCATTTTCTCACATTGAAAGTAGGGAGCTTAAAATAGTGTGAAAATAATATCAATGTTTGAAATTATACACTCATTTTCTCACATTGAAAGTAGGGAGCTTAAAATAGTGTGAAAATGTTATGCCGTCATGAGGCTTTCGTTTCCGATCTGAACCATTCGTGTCCAACTCGTGTTATTCCGGCACAAGCCGAATAGTAGATTACGGAAAGGGGCGAGTGGTGACGAATGGATCTGAACAGGCCAAGTTATCCCCCTTATATTATGACGTAATTTGTGCCATTTTAACTGGATCCCTGTCTTGTCACCAGTTTATGGTGAGACAACATGGCGTCAGACATCGCCGTCTTATTGGTTTTTGGTAAAGCGTCACGTGACTCTGGAATATTCTCTCTCTCTCACACACACACACACACACACACACACACACTCACAAACTGCCACATTTTCACGCTCACATACAAACACAAATTCACACACATTGACCCAAGCCATGCTTGCCGTAAAAGCCGACTATTCTTGTCGCGAAAGGCGACCAACGGGACCGGGTGGTCAGGCTCGCTGACTTGGTTGATGCACGTCATTGTATCCCATTTGCGTAGATCGATGCTTATGATGTCAATAAATATATATTATATATATTAAGCTGACAGGTCCCTTAGAGCATTAGTTTTGTTATGTCTCGAATGCAACAAGGTTTAAAGCGTTCGTTCGTTGTTGTTCACTGATCTGTTGAAATGTTTACGTGTATCGATTCATTTCATGGAAACTAACTTGACAAAACGAGTACTTTTCTTTCAGTGCGAGGCCAACCATATCAGGTGTTATTCTGTCAACTTATCAAAATCAATCAGTTCGACAAATCCGAGAATTCGATACACCAGAGTTCGACACACCGGTGTTAAATTGCAGTTATAAACCTTTCATCGTGTTACCTGACAATCTCGGGTAAACCTACTACCTAAACCAAGTAACCAGCTCATGCTCCAAATGGGTCATTTCTAAACCTGCTTTGAGGTTTTACATTTCAAATGTAATACCCAGGTTTTACAATTTTATGAACTTGCCTTGATATGACACAATTGTGTTTGATGATCGGTGAAAAGTCACTTTTTTCTACATAAAAATACAGTGACGTGAATCGGACCTGCAACCTCACATATCGCGTTAAGTTTTGTAATCCACTGTTTTCCTACTGAACTACCGAGGCAGGTGATGAGAGGCTGTTCAATTTATCATGTCATGACTCCACCTAATCCATGCTGCATGTGGTCGTCATCTCGCACGCTTTGGTCGAATTCCTTTTACACCGCGACACGCTGTATTGTTTCAGTATAAGGTATTTTGATTTCTTTCTCATTTCTTTCTGGTATTTCTTGCATTTAGACGGTTCATAAGTGGGACCAATTTGGTGATGGATATTGAAATATTAACATTTAGAAAATTATCCAGCTTACTACATGAGTGAGTGAGTTGGGTTTAACGCCGCTTTTAACATTATTCCAGTTATATCGCGGCGTGTCAGCTTAATGTGGGAGGAAAGCCCAAAGTGATGCAGGTCTCAGACGTTTACCACTTCGGTGAAACCCACGAGCACGGGTATGGTGCAGACAAACCTAGAAACGTAATCGGGGTGAACCGGGATTCGAACCCACAATCATAGGTTTCTGGCGTGTCCAGGGGACGCAACTCTGCACAGCGAATCGCGGCGCCTCAGACGACTGGGCCACCCGTGCCCCCGCTTACTACATGAGAAAAAAATTGGATTACAGTCATTACCAGAAATAACCTTATCACATCTTCATGGAAATCGCAAATTTTGAAATAAGAACAGTTTATATTTATTGATACATGTGTTTGTATTTTGAAATGGCCCGCCTCCGTGGTCTAGTGGACAGAGCGTCTGCCCGGAGAGCGGAAGGTCCGGGGTTCGATCCCCGGACGCGTCATACCAAAAGACGTTAAAAGATGGTACTTGTTGTTACCCTGTCTGGCGCTCGGCATTAAGGGGCTAAAACAAGGACTGGTCGGCTCGGAGTCAGTATACAGTGTCTGAGTGGGGTATTCATGTTAAACTGCGGTATCTCAGTGGGCTAGCACTATAAATCGGCATTAGTAAGGACTAGCACAATCAGCCACGCAAGCGTCGCTATATGAGCCCAATGATATTGAACGCGACGTTAAAGCCCAATTTCACCTCTCCTCACACTTGACGAAGTCATGTAAGTGTATAACCCGCTTGATTCTCAATAGTTGTCCGATCACTGACGAAAATTGTCTCAAATGTGAAGCAACAGGGGTAAAGAAACTACCGTATAGATTCTAAACACACAAAGTATAATATCACATTGTCGGGCACGAAAGCTAAAACTTAGAAAATTAGATTTGACCCCCCAAAATACAAAGTTATCAAATAGTTACTGGGGTGAAAACAATCGCCCAAACATTGCAAACCTACGGTCCAAAACATAACATGAAACAAGCAGCCTGAATTTATTATTTTTGACGTATTTATTTATAAGAATTGACCTCAATATGTATTTGCGTTTATATTCCCGGATATTCTTTACGTGTGACCAGTTTGTCGAAACTATATGTTGATAGAGTCAAATAATCAATAGTCAATAGTGTACTAATCACTTTTTATAACCAGATAGTGCAATAACTGGATTAACTTGCGACCTTTAGTAAGTATTTATTTTGTTGATATGGTATTTCCGATATTACGTGCTTGTGGTAGTGTTTTGGTGCTGGGATAAAGAAAAAAGCTCAATGCAGGCGTGTATTATGCTCACCCCTCTCTATACAGCTGTTTTAAGGGGAAAGCGAGCACTTTGCACAAGAAATACGGTAAACTAGGGAAGTGAACACCGACATTAAATTCTAAACCCATACACGCGGGGACTATGGGAGATGCCCTTGTTCCCATGTTTGAGTGAGTGAGTGAGTTGGGTTTAACGCCGCTTTTAACAGTATTCCAGTTATATCACGGCGTGTCAGCTTAATGTGGGAGGAAAGCCCGAGGTGATGCAGGTCTCAGACGTTTACCACTTCGGTGAAACCCACGAGCACAGGTATGGTGCTGACAAACCTAGAAACATAATCGGGGCGAACCGGGATTCGAACCCACAATTATAGGTTTCTGGCGTGCCCAAGGGTAAAGAAGATATTGAATCGCTAAAAAGTGAAACGAAAATGTCAAAAACTAAAATGAAAATGTCAAAAACAAAAGCGAAAAGGCCAAAAGCTAAAATGAAACCACGGAAAACTATTTACACCGCGGTGGAAATAGTTTTCTGTATTTTCATTCTAGTTTTTGGCATTTTCATTTTTGTTTTTGACATTTTCGTTTTTGTTTTTGACATTTTCGTTTCCCTTTTCAGCGATTCAATATCTTCACATATTTGTAAGACAAATCGTGTTAATTTGCAAAAGGTTGCGATAAAAGTAAGTGAAACATCAAAATATTGAAAAACAGACTCCATGTCCCTTATGGGCCATCGTATCAAGGTACTTGTGCGCGAGGTAATCGTTATCTTGTAGTTCCGTTAAAATATTGACACACGTCTGAACTGTCTGGTTACTTTTAAGCGTCTTGTACCGCGTCAACCTTTTCCCTCTATTGACACGGGAGACAACTAAACGTCCCTGCATGGGCGATAAAATGACGTTCGAGTTGCCTCACCGACTTGAGGCACAACATGTCATAAATGTTTAAATGGAAACAAAACCCTTTGCATCGTGTCAGCATGTAAACAACCTATTTAAGGCTTTATGTTTAAGGCTGTTCACCCCAGACTACAGTTTGACTGGAGTAAAACATTGCATTGCTCGATATACATTGAGCTTGTATTTTAACTTTCATGTTGCTTTGTATGCTAGATTGTTTATTTGTTGTTTAACGCCGCACTCAGCAATATTCCAGCCATATGACTGCGGTCTGTAAATAATCGAGTATGGACCAGACAATCTAGTGATTGACATCATGAACATCGATCTACGCAATTGGGATCGATGACATGCATCAACCAAGTCAGCGAGTCTGACCACATGATCCCGTTAGTCGCCTTTTACGACAAGCATAGTCGCCTTTTACGGCAAGCATGGGTTGCTGAAGACCTATTCTACCCCGAATCTTCACGGCTCTGTTGCTTTGCAAGCGCAAGTATAAAATTAAACTATACCTCTCAGTTGATTGTATCTTATGTTTGATTCTCAATTAAAAATAATATCTTTAGTTAGCGATATTATATCCAAACATTAACTGAAATGGCTCTTAGTCAGAATACTCCTACATGATTTTATATCATTTGATTTAAAACTTAAAAACTTAAAAAAGGAATTCGCAAAATGCACGACTGCTGATGGGTATCGTAGACATTATTTCTTTGAAAATCAATTTGAAACATTCGGCACAAATTCACAACATTTCTAACATGGTAGGTGTCAAGCGGTTGCATTCATTTCTTACCCCAGTCTTCAATGAACAGATTTATTTTTACACAAAATAGGTGAGGTGAAATGGGGTCTAACGTCGCGTCCAAGATATATAGCGACGTGTATGTGTGTGTTTGTGTGGCTGCTTGTACTAGTCCGGACTAATGCCGATTTATAGTGCTAGCTCACTGAGATACCATGCCGCAGTTTAACATGAATACCCCACTCAGACACAGTATACTGACTCCGAGCCGACCAATCCTTGTTTTAGTCCCTTAATACCGAGCGCCAGACAGGGTAACAGAAAGTACCATCTTTTAACGTCTTTTGGTATGACGCGGTCGGGGATCGAACCCCGGACCTTCCGCTCTCCGGGCGGACGCTCTACCATTAGACCACGGAGGCGGTCTTACACAAAATAACCTAGTCACAGAACACGTTTTACGAACTGTTGCAGGAATGAGTGATGGTTAAATAGAAAAAAAATCGTTCTGTTATCAATAACATTAAAAACAAGCTCGATAAACTTTCTTTAGCGTGTCAGTTTACATATTTGTTTAGCATAGACATGATGCATTATCTTTTTGAATTACACAACATCACAATGAAGTCAGTAATTAAACCTATGAAACAGGGATATTTCACTTCTTATGTTTTATTCAACCATTTCCATCGTGATCCTAACGATGGTGTGTTAATATCAACCCTGTCCTGCGAACAGGTGACAAGAGTATAACGATCCTGCGCAGATCGATACTGGTATCGCCAGCTGTAGGGGATGTACGACACAGATCGATTCTGGCATCCCCAGCTGTAGGGGATGTACGACAAAGATCGATACTGGTATCCCCAGCTGTAGGGGATGTACGACACAGATCGATTCTGGCATCCCCAGCTGTAGGGGATGTACGACACAGATCGATACTGGTATCCCAAGCTGTAGGGGATGTAGGACACAGATCGATTCTGGCATCCCCAGCTGTAGGGGATGTAGGACACAGATCAATACTGGCATCCCCAGCTGTAGGGGATGTACGACACAGATCGATACTGGCATCCCCAGCTGTAGGGGATGAACGACACAGATCGATAGTGGCATCCCCAGCTGTAGGGGATGTACGACACAGATCGATACTGGCATCCCCAGCTGTGAGGGACGTACAACACAGATCGATACAGGCATCCCCAGCTGTAAAAGGATGAACGACACAGATCGATACTGGCATTCCCAGCTGTAGGGGATGTACGACATAAATTGATAGTGTCGTCACCATTTTTAGAGGGTGTACGACATAGATCGATGCTGGCTTCCCCAGCTGTGAGGGACGTACAACACAGATCGATACAGGCATCCCCAGCTGTAAAAGGATGAACGACACAGATCGATACTGGCATTCCCAGCTGTAGGGGATGTACGACATAAATTGATAGTGTCATCACCATTTTTAGAGGGTGTACGACATAGATCGATAGGGTCATCACCATGTTTAGGGGATGTACGACATAGATCGATAGTGTCATCACCGTGTTTAGGGGATGTACGACATAGATCGATAGTGTCATCACCATGTTTAGGGGATGTACGATATAGATCGATAATGTCATCACCATGTTTAGGGGATGAACGACATAGATTGATAATGTCATCACCATTTTTAGGGGATGTACGACATAGATCGATAATGTCATCACCATGTTTAGGGGATGTACGACATAGATCGATAATGTCATCACCATGTTTAGGGGATGTACGACATAGATCGATAGTGTCATCACCATGTTTAGGGGATGTACGACATAGATCGATAGTGTCATCACCATGTTTAGGGGATGTACGACATAGATCGATAGTGTCATCACCATGTTTAGTGGATGTACGATATAGATCGATAATGTCATCACCATGTTTAGGGGATGAACGACATAGATTGATAATGTCATCACCATGTTTCGGGGATGTACGACATAGATCGATAATGTCATCACCATGTTTCGGGGATGTACGACATAGATCGATAATGTCATCACCATGTTTAGTGGATGTACGACATAGATCGATAGTGTCATCACCATGTTTCGGGGATGTACCATATATATCGATAGTGTCATCACCATGTTTAGGGGATGTACGGCCTAGATCCATAGTGTCATCACCATGTTTAGGGGATGTACGACATAGATCGATAGTGTCATCACCATGTTTAGGGGATGTACGGCATAGATCGATAGTGTCATCACCATCTATACGGGATATACGACATTGTCATCACCATGTCGCCATCGAGTCATTTAATGTCAGGTCGACACCTCAGCCATGTCTGTGTATCATACTCTCGTGTAATGTAACTAGCAATCAGTCCAGGTGCAAACGATCAATCGTAGATTGAAATTCTTAACACTTAATACATTAACGCACACCTGCGGGAGTTCTTGACGCGCAGTGTCTTAAGCGGTTATAAATGGAACGTTACACAACTATTAACATTAATGAACGAGCCTGACCTGGTTGAAAAATACCCTTAAGTGGCAGATGTTGTAATCTACGTTACGGAATCGTGTCGGCATCAGATACTGAACACATACACACTGTCAGCACTTTCTGAATACAGGAAATATTGCTGATATTTACCTGTTGGTTATTTTGCATATTTTCTGCGGATTGCTTTAACCCTTCATATGCTGACAAGACACATATATGCTCTTCAGCCAAATCTAAAACTCTAAAATGATACATTTCAAATATTTTATTCGCTCACATTTTACCCAAAGCTGTCAATAAAAAGGTTGTTGAACGGTATATTTATAAGAGTTCTATTAAAAGTTTATAAATATTCTGTATTGTTATCTATAAAGTTTTAGTGACGTCATCCTTTTCTTTACGGGACCTTGAATACTGTTAAGAACGACGTTAAACACAACTCACTTACTCTTTTAACAATTAAAACATAAATAATTTTGTTTTGCCTTGTTTTTGTTTCCTTCACATTAAAAGCATGGCACTCCAAAAGATGAGTAAGATATATCCAGGGTATGAGGTTTTACGTTTTCTTAGTAACATCGGTTCCTTATGAATGTTGCAAACGTCGAATTTTCTTAAATCGGATACAAGAATTGAAACCTTTTCATGGATGACGAGAATCGAACCCACAACTTCCTGATCAGTAGCCAGGCAATCTAACCATTAGAGGTGGGGTGAAATAGGGTTTAGTGAGTGAGTACGGTTTTACGCCGCTTTTAGCAACATTCAACCAATATCACGGCGGGTGTCACCAGAAATGGGCTTCACACATTGTACCCATATCGGGAATCGAACCCGGGTCTTTGGCGTGACGAGCGAACGCTTAAACCACTAGGCTACCCGACCGCCCGAAGTGGGGTTTAACGTCGCGTCCAAGATTATTGCACTTATATGGCGACCGTGCATGTGTGTGTGTGTGTGTGTGGCTGCTTGTACTAGTCCGGACTGATGCCGATTTATAGTGCTAGCTCACTGAGATACCATGACGCATTTTAACATGAATACCCAACTCAGACACAGTATACTGACTCCGAGCCGACCAGTCCTTGTTTTAGCCCCTTAATGCCGAGCGCCAGACAGGGTAACAACAAGTACCATCTTTTAACGTCTTTTGGTATGACGCGGCCGGGTATCGAACCCCGGACCTTCCGCTCTCCGGGTGGACGCTCTACCACTAGACCACGGAGGCGGTCCTAACCATTAGAGCACAGAACTGATTGAACAAGGTTTATTAGAAGGTATGTTTTGCAATTGGGATACGATGACATGCATCAACCAAGTCAAGCGAGCCTGACCACCCGATCCCGTTAGTCGCCTCTTACCACAAGCATTGCTTGCTGAAGACCATTCTACCCGGATCTTCACGGGTTAGATATTCTATCTAAAATACGCGTCGGAGCTTGAGACCAAGTAACAATCAATTCTGTATCATATATAACCCCGTCGCATCCAGGGATTATAAATAGATGCATTATGTCTCACCTATTCAACCTTCACTGTGAAATTGAATACTCAAAATTCATCACACACACAAATACACTCCACAGTTGTGAATCCTGCGGGTAACACTCTGTTCATTGATATCATCCACTGTCACTGAGTAGGCTAATTTATTGAAAACAACGTCTGAACAATAGATGCATCGTCAAAATCGCGATATTTGACATATTACTAAATAACTACTCACGTGTATATTTTGAAATCTAAGAATCGGATATTTTGTTAATTAAAAAACAAAAATAACGTATTTTTTATCATTTCTTTGAGATGAAGGTCGGGTGCATAAAAGTACTCACGATCATCTACAGTAAACTACGTTTATAACGAACACGCTTAAAACGAACTGACGGATATAGCGAACTTACTTTTTTGTCCCGACTATTTGCTGTAGTTGTGCTGTATATATGCTTATAACGAACTACGGTTATAACGAACTAAAATTAGTGGTCCCTTTGAGTTCGTTATAGCCGTAGTTGACTGTATTCTACTGCTGAAGTTTTCAATCAGGATGTAGATTTTGCGTATCTTTTACATATTTTTCTCGGATTGAATTGCGCTATGAATATTTATTAATTAAGAATTGACTTCACTTTGTGTGTGATTATTGGAGCATGAGTGAGTGGGTGAGTATGGTTTTACGCCGCTTTTAGCAATATTCCACCAATATCACGGCGGGGGACCCCAGAAATGGGCTTCACACATTGTACCCATGTCGGGAATCGAACCCGGGTCTTCGGCGTTACGAGCGAACGCTTAAACCACCAGGCTACCCGACTGCCCCTATTGGAGCATGAACCTTCATAGAGTGAGGGCCACTCTGTTGGAACGTTGGAACTTGTGACTTGATACTACGATAGGTGATGTGCCTACGTTTCGTTTACTGGGATCGGTCGTAGGGAGGATATTCTTGAACGAGCAAACTCTCTGACGTTTATCAATGTGTGCTGAGTTCAAGGTTAAAGGAAATGATCAGAAACAACACTTCTGTATGTTTTCGTGACAGGGAAATCCCAGGGTTTCCCCAGGAAGGTGGAAGTATTCCGTCAGGGTTTACGCGATTTCAAGAATACAGTCTCCTGAAAAACGCATGAACGTCAATTTGTGATATGTGACGTTCATACACCTATGAACAGTTACGCGGTCATTTGATTGTTATTGATTTTGCGGGGTATTTTTCTTTCTTTTCTTTCTTTTTTTTTTTTTTTTGGGGGGGGGGGGCACTTTTCCTTTCGTTTTTCATAATATCATTTTTTTAAGTTGTATATAACGTATGAATCCCTTCTCAGATTACTTTATCTCATTTCTATATGACGTGCTATTTTACTTCTCTGTGTTTTTTCTTGTTTTCTCTTCAGTATGAGGTTATACTGTATCATTTTTACTATTTTGATGGTTGTGGTCATCAGTTATGCAAATCAGTTTCGGTGTGTCTTTTTAACAAGGTGTTCTTCATTAAGATTCACCGCCAGCCCGATTGTAACAATTACATGTACACTTTGCTTTGACGATGCCGGTTGATGTTATTCAATACAGGCTGGGGTGGGGTTTTTTTTAAATCTATTCTACACACTTATCATTTCGGGAAGATGATACACATTTCTCTATATTTTGGGTTACTTTGCTTATCTAATTTCCGAGTATCATTCCTAGTTTTACTTTTTCTCTTCGGCTGCGGTGATATCCATCCGAATCCGAATCCATGCGAAACATATCCGCCCGGGGGAGATTTTATTTCAGAACAGATTCTCCGGGGGAGAATCTGTACCGGTATAAACTCTCCGGGGGGAGAGTTTATACCGGGACACCGGCCTCTCTCCCTTGAAAAGTCGAATATCGTGTAAACTCCAAATCAAAAACAAATTGTTCAACATCATATCATATGAAGATATAGGCCACGCAATATATAAAACCTTTGATAGTCTCCGATGAAATGTAAATGTAACTGCAACAAATACGTATTTATCTTGTGTATCGAACAATAAAACACTGCAGGGAGAATAAACCATGAGGGGCGCATTTATTTATTTATGAGAAATCATCATTATGTACAGCCTCTTTGAGGATGACATTAAATTGTACAAGCTTTACAATATTTACGCGGATTTATTTAAGGATTGAAGTTGTATTTGTTGACGTTCATCAACTGATGAAGACTGACACGCCGTGATATGATTGAAATACTGTTAAGAACGGCGTTAAACACATCTCACTTCATGAGTGAGTTCATGGTAAATTTGCTCACGTGAGGCACTGTTTTCATCAGCCGATGAACATCAACAAATACAACTTCAATCCTTATTTTGACAGATACATAAATCATAACAAAACAATCCATTAAACATCAAACTTTAATTATTTAAAGCGAACTATATGAACCCGGAGAGTCGTGACGTCGTGACGTCATCCGTCTCAAACATTCCATTTGGAGTGACATCCCTTGGTTTTACAAACGGCAGAAAATGGCGACTACGTACGGCAATGACCTTCATTTGAAATAAAAGTTGCACCAAGTAAAGTTAGCGCTGGAAAGAAATCCAGACCCGACTGAAGCTGAAATGGATTGATATCAACGTTCTGTGAACCTTGGGTGTGTGTTTGAGTCATACTACGGCTGCTGATGACGGGGATTACCGCTTTGGGATGTGATCGTTCGGCCATCGTGTTTATCTGCGTTGCCCGGCTACATCTATGGGGAACAACAAACCAGACACCCCCTCCTAAAAAAAAACGTCGTCATATATACGACGTCATCAAGTTGTGAGCATGTTCGAATCTCCGGAAATGACGTCATGATAGAACAATGTTTAATCGTGAAATAAACCACGCTTCGTTCTTCATTGTTCTTTGCTATTTATCGTGTAGCTATCTTATATTAATCAATACACCAATGTCGACTTTCTCCGATGTATACAAAGACATAAAACAAGTCATGACATCATACATTGGATGATAAGACTAACGATAAGACTAATCAGGTCAATGCCGGCTTCTAAGGCCATCTCTTTTTCTATTACATTATGGTTTTTTTATGTAGTACGATTTCATAACATCTTGTGATTTGTTCTGCTGAACATAACGGCTTCCAACATTACACAACTTTAGAGATAAAATGGAGCATGCTCTTTCTACGACGATTTGAGAGAGCGTCATCCAACTCTTGCTGAAAAGTTGTTGGATCAAGGTGAAGACATGTACGGGACATTTCCAAAATGGACGCATCACTGAAGAAAATGATGTCCCTATTTTGACTTGTGCCATAGGTTCCCGTGATGTTCCAGATTTACCTTTGCATGTGTTTGTGACAGGTGCCAACGGTGGGGCAGGATTATCTCACCTTTTCGCGAACACGTATCATTGCTATTTGATAGTGATTCATAAACACATGCTTATAACATAGTCGGAATCGAACAACGGACTCTGCATTTAGAAGGGGTTTCTTAAGATAATAGATATAGGGGGTGGTGGAGGGTCGCTTTGATTCAACAGAAGAGTGTGAATGTGTTATTTCTTAACGCACCATGAGGAAGTTGGAAGCTATTCACGACCAAAACACTTCAGGGAATGCCTGCCATCTTTACAAAACACAGTCAGTGGTGTTGGTGCATCACTTGCGAGATCTGATCGAGTCCAGTGATTGACATCTTGAACATCGATTCACGCAATTGATATACGATGACATGCATCAACCCGTTAGTGGCTTCTTACAAGCATGGGTAGCTGAAGACCTTTTTTAACCCGGATCTTCTCGGCTCGACATCTTTACAAAACACAGTCAGTGATGTTGGTTCATCTTTTACGTGATCTGATGACTGGCAGCTTAACAAAACACAGTCAGTGATGTTGGTTCATCTTTTACGTGATCTGATGACAGGCAGCTTAACAAAACACAGTCAGTGATGTTGGTTCATCTTTTACGTGATCTGATGACAGGCAGCTTAACAAAACACAGTCAGTGATGTTGGTTCATCTTTTACGTGATCTGATGACTTGCACCTTTACAAAACACTGTCAGTAGTGTTGGTTCATCTTTTACGTGATCTGATGACTTGCACCTTTACAAAACACAGTCAGTGATGTTGGTTCATCTTTTACGTGATCTGATGACAGGCAGCTTAACAAAACACAGTCAGTGATGTTGGTTCATCTTTTACGTGATCTGATGACTTGCACCTTTACAAAACAGTCAGTGATGTTGGTTCATCTTTTACGTGATCTGATGACTTGCACCTTTACAAAACACAGTCAGTGATGTTGGTTCATCTTTTACGTGATCTGATGACTTGCACCTTTACAAAACAGTCAGTGATGTTGGTTCATCTTTTACGTGATCTGATGACTGGCAGCTTAACAGAACAGTCAGCGATGTTGGTTCATCTTTTACGTGATCTGATGACTTGCACCTTTACAAAACAGTCAGTGATGTTGGTTCATCTTTTACGTGATCTGATGACTGGCACCTTTACAAAACACAGTCAGTGATGTTGGTTCATCTTTTACGTGATCTGATGACTTGCACCTTTACAAAACACAGTAAGTGATGTTGGTTCATCTTTTACGTGTTCTGATGACTGGCAGCTTAACAAAACAGTCAGTGATGTTGGTTCATCTTTTACGTGATCTGATGACTTAATTGCACCTTTACAAAACACTGTCAGTAGTGTTGGTTCATCTTTTACGTGATCTGATGACTGGCAGCTTTACAAAACACAGTCAGTGATGTTGGTTCATCTTTTACGTGATCTGATGACTGGCAGCTTTACAAAACACTGTCAGTGATGTTGGTTCATCTTTTTACGTGATCTGATGACTTCCTGCACAAAACACTATCAGTGGTTTGGTGCGTCTGTTGTTGGATCTGATGACGACCTTCTGAGACAATTTTTTCTTGAATGTTTTTGGATGAACACCTTTCATAAACAACACAGACAAGGTCAGTTTGTGCATCTTTTATAAAGTGATCTGATGAATACCTTCGGTACAAAACAATGATGCAATGGGCAAGCAGTATGTTATACAGCTTCAGCACACATGACTGTACAATCATGAGACAAATTAACATCTAGTAACCACATTCAAGAACCGTTTCTAGATATCATGTACATTTCTGATAAACAAATAACGTCAATCAAAGACAAGATTCTTCTCAAAATAAACAGATGCTTCATTACAAATGAAGTGACATTTTAGTATCAATACCGGCATACACATATATTCGTATTTTTCCAGAAAGGCTCAAATATCTGAATAGGCTGAAACGTATTGAATTGTCCCTGCTGCTGTGTTGTGAAGGAATCTGGAGTCAGTCTTGTACATTGTCATTGTCTTATCTACAGACCACCCTGTTAAAACTAGAATATTGCCAACTGCAGTATTAAACAACACCGCTCTGAACAGCATTTTACTTATAGCAAGGTCCTAGATGTGATTGGTGCTGAAAACAAACAAAAGCAAATCAACGCAAATTTGGGATTTGAACTCAGCTTATAATGTGTGGTCCAGATCCTAAATGTGATTGGTGCTGAAAACAAACAAAAGCAAATCAACGCAAATTTGGGATTTGAACTCAGCTTATAATGTGTGGTCAATTCATACGTAAGTTTACTTTTGTAAAAACAGAGCAGGTTGGTAGATTATTTATTAAACCCGCAATCTATGTTGGAGAACCCTGGCAATGTGGGTAAATAGCACTGATTTAATTGGTTCCCATCATTAGTGTCGGATAAAGCCAATTGTCCCATTAATGAGTGTCGGATTAACAAGACTTGACTGTATATACTTGGTAAATATTTAATGGATGCTCTTGTCACAAACATCAACTCGCACTAAAAAAATACTTAGGTTTATACTCAGTATTTCAGTTCTCAGTTCCTTGTCATCAATGTATATGTAAGGTGTAAATTGGCACTTGTAAAATTCTACAGCATCAGGTTAATTCTAAAACTAGTGACGACTAAAAGTGTTTGATCTAAACATACTATAATCTGTGCCATGTTCTACAGAGCATCGGAGCACGATCATTACTCGCATACTTTAACATAGATTTATGACAGTCGTAGCAACATGATCGCATAGTTAAACAAGGCCATGCTAAGAGGATTGCTCTTTTCATAAGGGTATGATCATTTATGAAACAAGGTGTGAGTATGGTTTTACGCCGCTTTTAGCAATATTCCTGCAATATCACGGAGGGGAACACCAGAAATGGGCTTCACACATTGTACCCATGTCGGGAATCGAACCCGGGTCTTCGGTGTGCCGAGCGAACGCTTTAACCACTAGGCTACCCGACTGCCCCTTATGAAACAAGGAAACAGTAAGCTTGGTCCCTAAGTATGAGGAACAGGGTACTCCATAAACTCCACTCCACTGTACTCTTAGTAAAACACTTTAGATGACTGGTTTGTATCTTTTGTTGGTTTGTTGCTTTATGACCAGGAAAACCAGTTGTTGATAGTCAATGATATTTGTTTGTTTTTTAGTTTTAACTCTGTACTCAGCAATATTCTAGCTATATGACAGTCTGTAAATAATCTAAGCTGGACCAGCCAATCCTGTGATTGATATCATGAGCATTGATTTAGGCCATTAGGATACAATGATATGCATCAACCATGTCAACGAGCCTGACCACCTGATCCCGTTAGTTGCCTCTAACAACAAGCATGGGATGTCCAATAAGCAATCAGTCAAGTAGAGGAGTGTGACAACCAATCCCCAGTTTCTTAGCATAAGTACTGTGCATTGTGACCCAAATCCGCACAGGACAGGTCTTTGTAAGCTTTCACTACACAACATACTACAGGCATAACAGAAGGTCACACAGAGGTCATATTACATCACAAATACCTGGAGGTATTCACTTAGAGATTTATATATGTACAAATGTAAGAATGTTGTGTAATTTTGTTTGTTTGTTTGTTGTTTAACGCCGCACTCAGCAATATTCCAGCTATATGACAGTGGTCTGTAAATAATCAAGTCTGGACCAGACAATCCAGTGATTGACATCATGAGCATCAATCCACGCAATTGGGATCGATGATATGCATCAACCAAGTCAGCGCGCCTGACCACCCGATTCCGTTAGTCGCCTCTTACGACAAGCTTAGTCACCTCTTACAGCAAGCATGGGTTGCTGAAGACCTAGTGAACCATTGTGACCCAGATATGGTCTTTCTAAGCTTTCACTACACATCATACTACAGGCATAGCAGAAGGTCACACAGAGGTCATATTACATCACAAATACCTGGAGGTATTCACTTAGAGATTTACATATGTACAAATGTAAGAATGTTGTGTAATAATTGGCAAACACTATGTACCACCAGTAACCAAAGCAACAAGTGGATGAGTGTTTATCCTCTGGATGTAAATATGCCCTGTCAGGCCGACCTCAGGTCATGTTTTCACCCCAGATTGGTTTGTCATGTGTGAAATTCAGACATTTTCATTTTGCAAAAAGGGTAATCATATATTACTCAAAGGGACCATCTGATTATTCCATACAACTGTCATGGCATGTGTAGTATATTACTGTATCTGTACATACATCAGAAACTAAGTCAACAGACAAAGTGGGGTTTAAACTTCTTAATCAGCCAGTTTGGCAGAGAATAGTCCCACTATTGGATGATAGGTGAGGAGAAATAGGGTTCAATGTCGCATTCAAGATCATTGCACTTATATAGCAACGTTCATGCATATGTGTGTATATGTGTGTGTGGTTGTCTCTGTGTGTATGTGTGTCTGCTTGTACTAGTGTGTGTGTGTGTGTGTGTGTGTGTGTGTGTGTGTGTGTGTGTTTGTACTAGTCCAGACTGATGCCGATTTAAAGTGCTAACCCACTGAGATACCATGCTGCAGTTTAACAAGAATACACCACTCAGACACAGTATACGACTCGGAGCTGACCAGTCCTTGTTTTAGCCCCTTAATACCAAGCACCAGGTAGGGTAACAAAAAGTACCATTTGGTATGACGTGGCTGGGGATCAAACCCCAGACCTTCAGCTCTCTGGGCAGATGTCTACCACCAGACCACGGAGGCAGTCAGGATGATAAGAGGAGGAAGCAGATTAATAAGCTTCAAAATTATCCCCCAGGCTAAGAACCATCCCATTAAGGCTCAGTGGCGAACCATTAGAACCACGGAGTCTACTACAGGTAAATAGTACTCTCATCTCAATACAAGGTTTTCAAATAAATGTAGCATTTTCAGTATTGAGAGAGTTATGGGTCAAGGAGATGCATGATTTGGATGGTAGGATATTGCTGGTGATTTGAATAGGTTGTGGTTGTGGTTGTGGTTGTGGCTGGTGTTGTGGTTGTGGTTGTGGTTGTGGTTGGTGTTATGGCTGGAGGTTGGAGCCCATGTCACTGCAAGGTCGGTGTCAAAAACATCAAAGTGGATATGGTTAGGGTCCAAGGTCAGGGTCAGGGATCACAGTGAGGTTTGAGATAATGGTTAGGTTAGGGTCACGGTAAGTGTTGTGATCAAGATTTGGGCTGGGTGTGGTATGGTTAGTTTGGGATCTGGTTAGGGTGGGGTCTGGTAAGGGTGGGGTGAGGGCGGTGTCTGGTTAGTCTGGGATCTGGTAGGGACGTGATCTGGTTAGGGTGGGGTCTGGCTAGTCTGGGATCTGGTAGGGACGCGATCTGGTTAGGGTCGGGTAAGGGCAGTGTCTGGTTAGTCTGGGAACTGGTAGGGACGCGATATGGTTAGGGTGGGGTAAGGGTGGAATCTGGTTAGTCTGGGATCTGGTTAGGGCGAGGTCAGTGCCTTTGTCTGTATTGTGAAACAGCAGGAAGCTAAGCGGGGTAAATGACGGACATGAAAGGACAACAGACTGAAGGATGTAATAATCATTTGTACATCACAAATATGCGAGTCAATTATGGCATGAAGTTCAAAATGTGAAGATGAACACTCCGTCAAAATTGTTTTGACATGTGTGGACCCCGAGGGATTAGCACCTTCTTCACACGAATATATACACATGGAGTCGATAAACACGGTGTCACATGAGACAGAAGACATTAAAAAAATACAGGAAAATTGTGTCCTGTCATTTACAGTTGTGACCAGTCACTTTTAGCAGGCCAGAGGGAGTATCCCAAAGGTTCATGTGTTCGCTCTGAGTCTGGGTTTGAACCCAACTCCACAGGGTTTGAACGGGCCATGATACTCCTTCACAAAGAGGCACACGAAGGTCTTTACCCTAATCTAAATAACCATTCATTTAACCATGGCTGAGCAGGCATTCTATTCTCTCTATAGGATAACCATGAAAATATGCGCACTAACAGATTCGCACTTTTGTCATTCAACAATACAGATCCAATATCCGTCCAGGGTGCAGTCTTCCTTTCCAGGTCCAAGAATGAGATTAAATGAGAGATTCCTTGCAAATCTTGTCGCAGTAAGTTATTATCAGCTGTTGGGTAAACAGTACAAGATGGAGTCCTCCTTGAGACATTGTAAAAGTGATTGTCATCTTAATATTCCATCATTCCATCATGAATATTTCTGTGTAAATAATCCTTGTTGAAGAATACCACGTTCATATTAACAGTACCCACACCAAGTGCAAATACATTCACTGGACTGGTTACCGGTATATAAATAACTCCTTCCAATCACATCGTCTTCTTGACAGCTTCTTCTCTGATCAGATATTGACTGATAATAGTAACTTCATTGCAGAAGAGCTCCTGCCAAGGGAGGTAATTGCACTATCCCATGCATGTGCGACATGCAGATGAAATACTTTCACTCATTCATTCGCAAACTTCTGAGGGCTTCGTGTAAGACCCTGTAGAGTTTTTGTTGAAATTTATCCACTTTATCCCACTTATTAGTTTCCTTGGCAACCCGACACAATTCTTGAGCATGTTCAATACTGCTGTCGTCGTGAAGAGCTGGATACAAGACGTGATGGGTTGAAAACCTGAAATCAGAAACAAACGAATTATATCACTGAGTGAGTGAGTGAGTGAGTGTCTCAGTGAAGCTGTTACTTAAGTCAGTGAGTTGGGTTTTAACGCTGCATTTAAAAGTATTCCAGTTATAACACAGCGTGTCAGCTTAATGTGGGAGGAAAGTGATGCAGGTCTCAGACGTTTACCACTTCGATGAAACCCATGGGCACGGGTATGGTGCTGACAAACCTAGAAACATAACCATGGCGAACCAGGATTTGAACCTACAATCAAAGGTTTCTGGCTTGCCCAAGGGAGGCAACTCTGCTCAGCTAATTGCAGCGCCTTACACGACTGGGCCAGCCATGCCCCAATTGATAAAGCAACTATTGAAATAAACGTGAAAAAAATAAAATAAACATATACGTTTCAATTAACTTGTCATTTTTTCCAAAAGGGCAATTTTAATTTGTTGTTCACACAGAAGACAAACATACACATAAGATTCAATTCAGGATTCTACTTAAACTCACAAAAATAAAATTTGGAGAGAATAACTTTACTTGGAGTGGACAGAAACAAAAAATGATCAAGCAAAGAGAAACACAAAAATTAAATAAAAATGGTCCCAGTAACAATGATATTGAAGGATTATTATTGCTGTGTTGAAAACACCTGTCTACGTGGTCTCTCTTACCGTTTTCCTGAGAAATCAGTTACAAATATTCGCTCAAACAACATCTTAACTTCGTTGACTGATTTCACCCCGAGGATGTCCTGGTTCTTGCGGTAGATCTGGATGAGGTCCTCGAACGCTGTGGTTGTCTCGGTCAGAAGGTCTGTGACGGTCAGCTCAGGTGCTGGAAGTATGAACGAATCATTCCGTGAGTGAGTGAGGTGGGTTTAACGCCCATTTGAGCAGTATTCCAGGTAATCGCGGCGAGTCAGCTTACTGGGTGAGCAAGTATGGTATCAGGTCGCTTTTAGCAACATTCCAGCAATATCAAGGTGGGGAACACCAGATATTGGCCTCACACATTGTATCCATGTAGGGTTGGTTGGTTGGTTGGTTGTTTAACGCCCCACTCAGCAATATTCCACCTATATGACGGCAGTCTGTAAATAATCGAGTCTGGACAAGACAATCCAGTGATTGATATCATGAGCATCGATCCACACAATTGGGATCGATGACATGCATCAACCAAGTCAGCGAGTCTGACCACCCACCCGATCCTGTTAGTCGCCTCTTACGACAAGCATAGTCGCCTTTTACGGCAAGCATGGGTTGCTGATGACCTACTCTACCCTGGAATCTTCACGGGTCTCCATGTAGGGAATCGAATCTGGGCCTTTGGAGTGATGAGCGAATGCTTTAACCACTAGGCTACCCTATCGCCCCGTCAGCTGACTGAGCGAGGATGGCCCGTCAGATGACTGAGAGATGAGGACATGTATGACTGAATGACTGCCAGTGAGCATCGTCCAGCATCTGCCAGAATCGTATGGCTCAGCAATTGCCACAATACTATAATTCTGACGAGACACGACGAGCGAACGCTTTAACCACTAGGCTACCCTAACGTCCCTTCAGCTTACTGAGAGAGGATGAACGTCTACGTTATTATGATTGAATGATTCCCTTGCCAATAAGCATCTTCCAGCATCTTCCGGCTCAGCAATTGCCTTGATACTATAATTTTGTATTTTAACAAAATATCAATAAATTCTGTGACCCTAAACTTCTTTTGAGTAGCATATATCATACAGTGGTCGAAGTTGTTGGGACGTGAGGAGAGATGGTGGTATGTAAGTCACTAGAGTGCATTCCATTTACAAGCTGTGGGCTGGTCCTTGCCACACGTGACCACTGATGATTAATAACCTACAGATGACTCTAATAATAATAATAATAATAATAATAATAATAATAAGTGCATTTATAATGCACCAGATTCCATTCACCAAGTGGATGCTCATAGCGCTACACTATTATTACCCCGGTCAATGGATCAGTGAGCACTCGATTTTCATTCTCAGCTCCCTGGGGAGTATACAACCCAAGTTGCCTGTGAGGCGCTAGAAGGTTAACAGACACATTACTATCTCATCCTACCGGGTACCCACTCACTGCTGGGTGAACAGAGGCACATTTCGAACAAAGTCACCTGCCTAAGGAGACACCACATGTGGTACATGTGCTTCAGTGTGGGGCAGGACCGAAGCCCTAGAAACTCTCAGGAGTCAAGCTGCTTAACGTGGTCACCCATCCAACTACTCTCCGAGACCGACGTTGCTTAACTTCCCCTGATTTGTGATCTGAGCGCTGTGCACAGGACCACGTGCCACCACAAGGCATCTTTCATTCCAAAGAGAGAAATATAAAGATAGATCTACTTAATAATGCATTTGTAACCGATTCTTGATCAGCTTTTTAGAGTGAATTAATTACCCAGATCTCTAAATTCATCGGAACATTCCTTGATTGCTTCGGATGTCTGCCACACTGCCACATGCAGAGTCTGTGCGTAGTCGTTGATGGAGTAGGGCAGCACGTAGTCGTCGACAAGCCTCAGCATCGCCATGGTGACAACGCGGCTCACGGCAATGTGGTATTTGAAGTGGTGGCGACTATCAAGCTCTCTCATGTCATCTATGTTTCCAGGAGTCTGAAAACAATTGAGTGAGTGAGTGAGTGAGGAAAGGAAGGAGGGAAGGAGAGAAAGAGGGAGGTAGGTTTTAACTAAACTTCTAGAATTAGCTTTGTTCTTGCACACTGTTATTGTCTAAATGAAAATTGGGTGAATTTTATACACTACACAGCTATGTAAATAATAGGTTTATGGAATGAGTTTGCATGATAAACAGAATTTCACCCCATGTCTCATGGACATAAACTAGCCAACTCTTGAGGATAAAAGTTAAACTTCTCAACAAGCCTAAGAGGTTATAAACCTTTATCAACTAGTGTTAATATTGGATATGACCGACTCCGTGGTCCAGTGGTAGAGCATCCGCCCGGAGAGCGGAAAGTCTGGGGTTACGATCTCCGTCCGCGTCATTCAAAAAGACGTTAAAAGATGGTACTTGTTGTTACCCTGTCTGGCGCTCGGCATTAAGGGGCTAAAACAAGGACTGTCGGCTCGGAGTCAGCATACTGTGTCTGAGTGGGGTATTCATGCTAAACTGCGGCATGGTATCTCAGTGAGCTAGCACTATAAATCTACATCAGTCCGGACTCGTACAAGCAGCCACACGTCGCTATATAAGTCCAATAATCTTGGACGCGACGTTAACCCAATTTCACCTTCACCAAATATTGGATATGAAAACACTTGGGTGAGGCTCCCTGTATCCCTATCAAACGTTGAGTAGTACGCTCACCTGGCTGCTCCTTCCCACAAACTGGAGGTGAAGCTCAGGGACCCCCACGAGATGAAGGAAGGGGTGGCGTGTGGCATCCTGTGTGTACAGTTTGAACGGAGACCAGTGCGAGGGGCTTTCAGCTGACTTCCTGTCCCAGTCCTCAAGGATCATGGTCTCTGGATTCAAGGGATTGGGAACCTGTGGAGAAAAAAAAGTATATTGAAAATTGAAAGCAATTCCATTGAACTAATATTTATTTCCCACAGTACACAGGAATGACAACCCATGAAGAGTGAGTGAGTAAGGTTTTGCGCCGTTTTTAGCAATATTCCAGCAATATCACGGCAGGGGACACCAGAAATGGGCTTCACACATTGTACCCATGTCGGGAATCAAACCCAGGTCTTCAGCGTGACGTGCGAACGCTTTAACCACTAGGCTACCCGACCGCCCCCAACCCATGAAGAAATAAATAAATGACTAAAACTGAAAATAATTTCGTCAAATTGACATTTTTTCACTTCAGTCATTCTGTTTTAAACAATGATGAGTGTCGCAGTCATGATTTGCTTGTTGGAAAAATGTACATTTTTTGAAAACCACGTACCACAATTGTATTGACATGACATGTATATATAAATGCTGTACCTGTTGATGAATAAAGAGGGAAAATAAAAAAAAATAATTAAAAAATGATTTGTTTGTTTGTTGTTAAACGCTGCACTCAGCAATATGACACCGGTTTGTAAATAATCGAATCTGGACCAGACAATCAAGTGATTGACATTATCGACATCGATCCACACAATTGGGACACGATGACAAGCATCAATCAAATCAGCTAGCCTGACCACCCAATGCCGTTAGTTGGCCCTTGTGGCAAGCATGGGTTGCTGAAGACCAATTCTAACCTAGAATCTTCACAAGACTGCAGTCATGAACTGGATTGTCTCCCTTTAACTGACTGGAGGCTGGAAGTTTTAATTGATTGTAAATGAAATGTTGTATGTAGCATCTGTTTATCCTTCGGATGCAAAAGAGTAGTTAACTGAAGCAACAAACTGATTTATGAAAATCCAGCAAACTCAAAATCAGCAGACATTAAAAGAGAACTGACAGACTTATTAACCAGAGTTAACCTGGGCCCACTTGCACAAAGCGATCTCAGAACTCCCATATTTTAACATAGGCTTACGATAGTCTTAGCACAAAGCTAAGACTATCGTAAGCCTATGTTAAAATATGGAAGTTACGATCATCTTAGCTTTGTGCTTAGACTATCATAAGCCTATGTTAAAATATGGGAGTTACGATCATCTTAGCTTTGTGCTTAGACTATCATAAGCCTATGTTAAAATATGGGAGTTACGATCATCTTAGCGCTAAGATCGCTTTGTGCAAGTGGGCCCTGGTCTTGGAGTGCAAGATCAGTTGCCTAGAACCAGTCGGTCCTGGGATAGCTGAGGGGAACAAAGGGAGATGCGTGACCTACCCTGTGAGCGGCCATGTTGAGCAACTTCCGCAACGCTGGGGTGACTGTGGCGACGATGGTCTTGTTCCCTGTGGCGAGTTCACTCAGATCAAAGTAGGCAACAGCTCTCCTGCTGAGGAGGTGCACATTGGCCTGGAAACAAAAGCATCAGAATACTTCAGGTGTCTTTAAAGCACTGGTAGACAAGAGTCATCAGAAGATGACAAATCCCCCGGCCCCAACAATAGCAAAAGGCACCACTTCAGCCCCTGGTTAATAATCTTTCACAGTTTTCAAGTTATGCTTAACACATACAGATAGACCAGATGATGTCTGTATACCCCTGCATATATGCCAGTGAGTGAGTGAGTGAGTGGGTGGGTGGGTGGGTGGGTGGGTGGGTGGGTGGTCGAGTGAGTGAGTGAGTGAGTGGGTGGGTGGGTGGGTGAGTGAGTGAGTGAGTGAGTGAGTGAGTGAGTGAGTGAGTGAGTGAGTGAGTGAGTGAGTGAGTGAGTGAGTGAGTGAGTGAGTGAGTGAGTCACAACCCCTACTGTAAAATAAGTGAGTTCAGTTTAACACCACTTTGAACAGTATTCAAGTTATATAACAACGTTCCAATGTTGGAGGAAAACCCAAAGTGATGACGTTTACTAACAGAAAGTGAGTGAGTGAAGTTTGTTGTTAATTGCCGCACTAAGCAGTATTCCAACATATGACTTCCTGTAAATAATAATCAGTGATTGATACAATGAGCATCAATTAATCCACACCATCACAGTACGATGAACTGCAATGAACCATATCGCTGATCCAAATCCTCCCAATTCACAAGGTCACCGTGGACAACAAGCATAGTTTGCTAGGGAACAGATATTAAATACAGATATGACAGGAATATGATAAAGCCTTGATCCTACCTTGATGTACTCTCTCATCCCAGCATTAGAGAACTCCGACCCTCCCCACGATATGAGCTTTATCCCACGCCTTGGTTTCCATTGGTCGGTCTTCTTGTACTGTAAACTCCACGCGATCTGCCGCAGCAGGGCCGTGGAGATGAGAGCATCAGTAGAGGATCCTGGGAAGGACGATCGGGGAGCTCCGACTATCACGTAGTTGTCTAGTGAGAGTGAGCATTAATGAATACATTGTTATATTCATTCATTATTCATTATAATTTTCAGAGTTGACAAACATCACAATAATATATAACAATTAACTTTATTATTAATGTTAACCAGAGTAATCCAACTCCTATCCTACTTACAAATCATTCATTTTTTTCCCTGGAAAAGCGACTCAAATAACTGAGTAAATTGTGACAAAGCTCAAACAATGGCATCATATCAATTTTAAAAATACAAATATTTTGGTTCATAAGATACAGAAGAGAGTTGTATAAGATCATTTTAGTTGTTTTTCAAGACTTACCAGGCTCTGAATATCCACTAAGTTTGCCGACAACATTCCTTATAAAAACTTCTTTCCTTTTGTTAAATGTTGTAATCTTCACTGTAAAGTTGCCTGTAAAAAATAAACAGTAGTTATTAAATACTGGTACAAAAAGGATGAAGTAATCGCAACATCAAAATGAAAGCTGAAAAATAGTTGGTTCAAAATTATTTACATTCAGTTAAAGGGAGATAACCCTAGACTTAGGCAAACACAGTAATTGACACAGAAATTGAGTAAGTGAGTTGGGTTTAACGCCTCTTCTAACACTATTCTAGTCATATCACATGTGTCAGCTTTATGTGAGAGGAAAGCACGAAGTGATGGAGGTCTCAGACGTTTACCACTTCGGTGAAACACACGAGCACGGGTATGGTGCTGACAAACCTAGAAACATAATCAGGGCAAACCGGGATTTGAACCCACAATCATAGGTTTCTGGCGTGCCCAAGGGACACAACTCTGCACAGTGAGTCGCGTCGCCTTAGACGACTGGGCCCCCGTCACAGAAAGAGTTACGAAAACAGCAGTTTGAAAATGTCAAACAGTGAGCCTATATATGTACACAATATTGACATAGGCTACAAGAAAGGTTTACAGGTGAATTTCAAACGACTGCAAGCAAAACAAGTAGGAAATATATACATATCTTTTAGTAGAATAAAGCGATTGTTCTTTTACACTGTACACAGTCTCAATACTACAGTCCGACCACAGTCAGTAGGATCAAGAACTGGAGATTAACCGAGAATCCCCGCAGGGTTGTGGACATGGGACGTCGAGAGAGATTTATTATCCTATTACCAATTCCATGTGAGAAGAGATAATAGAAACCAATTCAATCTGTTACTAAGGCCAGGGCCCACTTGCACAAAGCGATCTTAGCGCTAAGATGATCGTAACTCCCATACTTTAGCATAGGCTTACAATAGTCTTAGCGCTAAGATCATTTTGTGCAAGTGGGCCCAGATATTTACAGATTCTGATGGTAAAAATTTCAGCCGGTTGGTCAAAAAAAAAGATGGTGCATCGTACAGGATTTTTTAATCATCTTAAAGTTTTATTTGATTTGGTAGGTCATATAATAAAAAGGCCTAGTGTGGATCCTTATAAATATTAGTGAGTGAGTGAGTTAAAATTTAATGTTGCATCGGCAAAAACATATTTGAGCACACTATATTCAAAAACAATTTATGAAACATATTTGAGCACACTGTATTTAAAAACAATTTATGAAACATATTTGAGGAAAGCAATATCATGTATACAGTTTTAAAACACGGGCTATAGGCCACCAGTAGCCAAAGCTAGGCCACCAGACTTACAGTACCTCGATCTGCTTCCTGCATGATACCCCAGCAGGATTTACGTCATCACTTTAGCCACTGGTGGTTGTGCACAATACTAGCCAATATTAAAAAATAGTCAGCAATGACTTGGCTTAAAACACTGGTTGATGATAGCTACATCGATTATGAAAGGATTACATGTCACACAGGGGACAATAATTTGACGATACTTTAACCCCCTGGACAGAGACTTCAGTAATGTCAGTTGATAGAGCATCACACCAAATTTTAAAACAACATTTAATTATTCACATACATATTTAAAATTTATCATAGACCAATTTCTTTCAAGTAGCTGATAATGAGATGACATGGGATATAAATATTAGAAATCTAAAATCTGACGACATTTCAGTTCCATGAACTTGTCTGACAGATGATTAGAGTTTAACATTAACATGACAAAATTTCTGTTTTCGTCAAATAAAAATCCTTATTTTCAAAGTGAACCTTAGGATCGGTGGTATAAGAAATTGCTTGTCATTCTGATTTTATTTGTTTCCAAATTGTCTAATTATGAGGTCAGAGGATCCGTAAACAAAGCAAAAAAATGTTAAGCCTAAAAAGATAATACTGTACGTCACATGGTCTTTCGTACAGTGTCCCAGCGTGTACACCTTGGGTTATTTACCTGCTCCATATCTGTACGTGGTATTGAATCCTCCCTTCCATGTCGTTGGCACTGAAGCTCCTCGCAGCTCTCTCAGAAACTTGGCGGCCATGTTGGTAGAGATTGTCTGGGTGGGTACGGTGAACAAGCTGGACTGATCTGGAGCATCGTAAAAACATTATTTTTAAACAACACAGGACGGGAGTTAGTTTTTTATAGCTTAGGGACCAGTTCAAAAGTTCACAAGTCCAAGTTAGGAGGGCCACTAATGTCTCACCTTACAGCTACACTTTGGTGAAAACCATGGCACAGTTATGATACTGACACAGAATCGTAACAGATCTGGGATTTGAACCCTATAGCTCGGTGTTCACAAGGGAGTCCTAGACAAGGGGGCCATTCGTGCTCCTCCTTAAATAGGAGTAGAGGCTATTGTACAAGACAATGAATTTAAATTAATTCAAGAAATCGATAGTGAACCGTCACTTGTGGTCACATAAAATGATCAAAAGTTCGTCTCACCACATCCGGCTGAAGCATAGGGGATGAAGGAGGCGTTATGTGGAGCTGCCAATTCCTTGTCCAGGGGGTCCCAGTACAGCAGCACCCCAGCCACCCCAGCATCTTGGGCCACCTGGAGCTGGAAGAACCAAACATGATTGGTCAATATTACAGTGAGTGAGTGACCAATACAGAGTCCCAAACAGCTGCCTGACCACTGTCTCGTATGATATCTGTCCAGATTTGTTCCTCCCTACTCACAGTAAAAACATGCATTCATTGCCACACTGGTAAGGTTAAATCAGACAGCGATACGTGACACGTACCTGAGAGCAATAACTACCTTTGTGATCAAAAAGACAAAAATGTTAAAGGCATGGAGTGAAATATATGATAAAATGATAATGATTACTTACTCTAGCAAGCTGTTATAAACATGATAAAGGTGTACCAGAAACTTTCAAGACGGCTAGTTACATTTCATCACCAGCCTACCTGGCTAGTTGGGAGGAAAAATTGTTTTACACTAATTAAATCTGGACATTCGAATCAGGACAGAATGCATGAGCTGCGATCCATGCCACTGATGAAAGATGACAAACACAATTTTTATGACAAAAAACATCTCCTGTAAAAAATGATTTCTCATTGTCAATATTAAAAGAAACAACTCTCCATTGTGCAAGGCAGGAGAGACAAGGGTACCCTTGTACAGTGCAACGTAGACTTACGATATTCTTAGTGCTAAGGAGATCGTAACTCCCATACCTTAACTTAGTCATCTGACAGTCGTAGCACTAAGGTGATCGTAACTCCCATACCTTAACATAGACTTACGACAGTCGTAGTGCTAAGTTGATCATAACTCCCATACCTTAACATAGACTTACGACAGTCGTAGTGCTAAGTTGATCGTAACTCCCATACCAACACGTAGACTTACGACAGTCGTAGTGCTAAGTTGATCATAACTCCCATACCTACACGTAGACTTATGATATCCTTAGTGCTGAGGTGACCGTAACTCCCATACCTTAACCTAGACTTCCGACAGTCATAGCACTAAGGTGATCATAACCCCCATACTTTAACATAGACTTACGACAGTCGTAGCTCCAAGCCTGTTTCATACAACACCACCCTGAACTTATCAATGCCTTCTCCCACGATCTACAGGTCTACAATCCAGCCACCACACGGCTGTTGTCACCTCCACACACTCCAAGATAACACAGCCGGTCCAATCTCCCTGATGACAGCTACCAGCCTACTTCTTACAATGTACTTCAGTGACTTCACTTCAGGAATATTGAGTCAGTGAGTTTGGTTTTACACCGTTCTTTGCCATCAAACTCACGCCTTTAGACTGACAAGTGGACTCCTTACCCACAGTTATGATACCCATAACGCACATAATTATCTAGAAATCACTTTTCTCCCGCTTCAAGTTCATCAGTGATATACCGTATTCAACATAATAAGCGCAGAGGGTGCTCCAAAAATTAGAAATAGGGGGCCCTTAATAGAATATTATTTTAGTGCTTCCTGAATGTATCTCGTAATCACTTTTCTACCGCTTCAGGTTCATCAGTAATATACCGTATTCAACATAATAACCACCGAGGGTGCTCTAAAAATTAGAAATAGGGGGGTTCTTATTAGAATATTATTTTAGTGAAAAACAACAGATTTGAAAGATCGTAAATTTCGTGGTTTATGCTGACAGCCTGTATGGTGTCTATACGACAGATATAATTTTCCAGAATTTAATTTCCCATAATTAAGGATGCATATAACACACCTATTATACACGGATAAATAAGTCTTGAGTACATTCATCAATCAGAAGGGGTGTCAATCGGGATTGTTTACCAGCCAATATATTAGCAAATATCGCCGTTGGCGCTTATTACGTCGAATACGGTAATGAATGAAAATACCAGAATGGGCTGCAATGCTGAGTTCACTCAAATCCTGTGTTATCCCTTGTGACAAACCTCTAAGACCACCAACACAATACAATCAAGTAGTCTGTCAAATGGTTAAAAACAATTTTACTTTTTGTTTTATACCAATAGGATTGTTGATGAATGTCAAAGTAAAACAAAATCATGTATAATTGACCTGTAAAGACACTTAACCTGCATGAAACTTTTTTATTTATAAACATCTACTCAAAAAATCCAGAATAAATTTGTCACAAATTTTATTGGTAAATAAACTACATCATATAACTTAAAAGACCAAAAAGTTCAAGACATCAGATAACCTCTACATTTCTTATATCAAACTGGTTATTTATTTCTCCAAACAAATCATGTCTTGACATGTTGTCTTCATTCAAGTGCTTCCATTCAGTCACATGATTACAGGACTTTTTTAGCCGTCCCAACAGATCATGTTAATGGTTTTCGACCTGACTGTTTGCTAGTGTGTGTATATCATATGTTCGCTATACTTGAAATGAACTGGGTCAGCGGTCCATAAAACCTCCTCGCTCCTACGTAACGACCCTCAACAAGTTCACATCCAGCCTACCTGTCTTGTAGCCTGTGACAAAGGACCTATTGCCATCCTGTAGCGTTTAACAAAGGAGCTATTGCAGACCTTGAGCATCTAACAAAGGACCTATTGCAGTTCAGGAGCACAAGTCGGGAAGCCAAGGCATTAAGGCGGGACACAGCATGTAACCTCTGTGTGTCGCTGTCTGATTACAACAATAATCACTGGTCTATTTACATGCTTTACATAAGACAGGCGGTTGATAGGTGTCTATCACCGAGATTTACACGCCACAGCTAATTGGTAGACGGTCAGCCCTGACAGGACTAAAGAGGGATGTATGAAAGAGATGTCTGTTCCTTAAAGGGACTCTTGTCTCGTCCAATTAGGACACGGCTGTGAGATTGACTTACAACAGACACTTAGAATCTGAGCTCAGTAATTGACTTTGGAGCAGCGCATATGTTTTTTTCAAAAATCAAAACATACAATGCAAATTGTTGTGTTTGAGTAAGAATAACCTTTGTTCAACAGTTTTTATCAAGTTGGTTTTAAATCAAGATATTATGTAGGGAAAATTACATGTAGCATGAAAAACAAACTACACAATAGGGCTGGGACGCGTAACTCGGGTACTCGGGTCGGGTGGGTACTGAGTAGGACCCGGGTACCCACAGAACTACCCGGACCCGTGGTTAGTCACGTGATATACTGTTTCCTGACAAAAAACTTCAGAGTATGCATGACCACATTGTTTTCTACTTGTATCTAAATACACTCTGCCAGGGCTTCTGTCAAACTTTTCCCAATCGGACATTTTGTACCTATCTCTTGCACCAACAGCGGGTAGCCGGGTAGGGTCAGGTAATAGGGGTGTGGGTACCCGGGTAGTAAATTTGGACTCGTCCCAAACCTACTACACATCTTATTTTACATAAACCATTTTCAACACAACATATTTTAGATAAACTGTTTTCTACACAACATATTTTAGATAAACTGTTTTCAACACAACTTATTTTACATAAACCATTTTCAACACAACATATTTTAGATAAACTGTTTTCTACACAACATATTTTACCTTTTCTGCAACTGATGTTACTCCTAATCGAAGGAGCAAAATTTGACCTGTGATGTTGATGCCTTGACCTTTGAAGGTCAACAAGTCAGACAGGCGGCCATAATGTCCGTAAAACACGCCACCCTGAAACAGATAATGTTGGTAAAGAACTCGCATACATGCAAATTGTCAAAGCTGTTCAGCTAAAACTGTGACAGAGTATATTTGGTTGAACACTTCTTTAAAACATTTTCTATTATTATCTCGGGGTCAGTGTTGGCAAAGAAACCACAGAAACGTACCCCAGGGAACATAAACATCCCTGTCTGTTTTCACAATGCATTAAGCCAGCTTGAGTTTGGCTTAACTCTGTCACGTGTGCACTATGCTGCAATTGTGTTGTTAACCTTGAAACCCCCAAATACTTCACCGCCATTAATATTGCCACGCTAGGATACATTTGTGAAAAAAGAAAATTACTTGGGTTACATTTCTGTAGTATCTATTCCCCAACAGCAATATGTCAGCTTCATGTAAGGGGAAAACTCCCAGTAAAGATTAACCACCTGTTGATACCAACTACACTCTTTAGATCCTGTAACAACTAAGGGAAGTGACTCTGCATTGAAAATTATAGTGCTTTTAGAACACTGGGGCATTGTTACAGAAATGTTACAGATACTTTGGGCTTAAGAAAAAGTTATCACCAACGGTTATTCGCCTTCTTTCAACACTGTACTAAGGTCCGACAATTTGATAATCTCGGGGGCGGGGACATTTGGTTCACGGCTTCAACACACACAATTATTGTTGACATGAGGAGACGATTATGTTGCTTTCTAATTTCAAAACACCTTTTTGACAGGACATCAAGCATTCAGGACTTTCTCTTTTACAGCATTTTCTATTTTTCTTTCGGATTGGCATCTTTCTAGTGTGAGTGAGTCAAGTTTTACACAGACTTGAACAGGATTTCAGTCACATCATGGCGTGTAGTTTTATTTCAAAGGAAAGCTGGACGGATGCATATCTTAGATGCTTATCACATTGGTGAAGACCCCTGAAGATTCCGGGGTAGAATAGGTCTTCAGCAACCCATACTTGCCGTAAAAGGCGACTATGCTTGTCGTAAAAGGCGACTAACAGGATCGGGTGGTCAGGCTCGCTGACTTGGTTGATACATGTCATCGATCCCAATTGCGTGGATCGATGCTCATGATATTAATCACTTGATTGTCTGGTCCAGACTCGATTATTTACAGACCGCCGTCATATAGCTGGAATATTGCTGAGTGCGGCGTTAAACAACAAACCAACCAACCAACATTGGTGAAAGAACAAACATGGTGCTGAATCATTATCAGGGCGTACACAGGATTCAAACCCATGGTCATAAGTTCCTGTCATGACAAAGGGACGCAACTCGGTACAGCAAATTGCAGCATATTTGGAGACAGGGACACTCATGACACAGCATATTTGAGGACACTTTTGTTTTCTGATTCTGATAAGATCAGTTCTGTGCGCAGTGTCAGGATTCAAACCCAGACCTTCCAAGACAGTTTATCCGCTAGGCCACCCTTTTCCTCCCAAACAGATATCAATGTAGACTAACATCTAGTCTCTTTAATGAACATATTTTACAGAAAAAACAGTCGTTAAATCATAGTTATAAAATATAATAAACAGGAGCCCAGAGACTTTCTTCATTTTCAGAAGCTGCAGTAGTCTAGACTTGCCAAACATTATAGACTTGCATGGGCTGTATTGGATATATTTGTTTCTGGGTCTGTATGACAGACTAATATCAATACACAAATATAGGCATCAGATGCTATGATTTTCAAACAACATCACTCGAGTAACTCATTGCACAATCCATACCGTGGCATTCAGCAGGAAGTTTGTGCCCAAGGCCATGGTAACCAAGGCAACCTGTAGACCTATTTCAACATTCCTGGAAGGCAGTCAGGAAACAATAATTGTTCATCGTTTTCAGTAGCAGACAATTCCATAGATTTGGTTAAGATGATTTTAATGTATCATATTTCTGAAGTTCATTATCAGCCCTGAAACTTAATACTTTCTTCCTAATCATTTGAAATAGGTTATATTTCAATCAGATCACTACACAAACAATTCTCTACGTCTCTTAGCTCACAATCATCGGCAATAAGTGAATGTCATCACAGCTTTCACAAGACTTCTCCTTGAAGGACACACAATACCCTCACCTACAAAATATTGATTTTTGCGAGAAATCACAAAATATTGTGTTGCCCAAGGGACTAGCCATTAATAATAGGACGGAGTGTGTGTTTGTGCATGTGCATGTGTCTGTGTATGTGTGATTGCACATATTTGGTGTGCATTTTTGTTTCTTTTCAGGCAATTTAGATCACATAGGTAACAATTTTATTTGTTTTAGTCAAACCAGAAGCCAACTATTTCTGTTTCAGCATTCCTGGAACAAACTTATGGTTTTTTTCAAATCCCAGATATACCGTTCCCCCTAAAAGCTAAGCAGACTTTCAGACAGCACTATTGAGGAAATGTTACAATTGGAACTATTTCAAATAATGTAAGCTAAGTGAGTATGGTTTTACGCAGCTTTTAGCAATATTCTCGCAATATCATGGCGGGGGACACCAGAAATGAGCTTCACACAAACATTTTTAAGACCATACTCCAGTGTTTCAGCATTATGTTTTAATGAAATTATGACTGTAATCATTACAAGTTTTAGAGTGAGTGAGTGAGTTGGGTTTAACACCGCTTTTAACAGTATTCCAGCTATATCACGGCGTATCAGCTTAATGTGGGAGGAAAGCCTGAAGTGATGCAGGTCTCAGACGTTTACAACTTCGGTGAAACCCACGAGCACAAGTATGGTGCTGACAAACCTAGAAACAAAATCGGGGCGAACCGGGATTCGAACCCACAATCATAGCTTTCTGCCATGCCCTAAGGACACAACTCTGCACAGCGAATCGCGGCGCCTTAGACGACTGGGCCATCCGTGCCCCCACAAGTTTTAGAGAAACAAATTATTGTAATTAACTTTAACCATGGTCACCAAATTCATGTCCTTTCAAACATTTTCAAATGTTAAGGGCTATTTCCAAGCAGATTCAAAACTAAGGCCTCCTTAGGGCCAGGCTCAAATTCAAGTCCTTTTCATGCCTGTGCGGGACTTTGTTCAAGATACTGATTTATTCAAATTTATACGGATCATTTCAAATGTAAACAGAATGTATTCAATAACATTGGACACAGCAGTTACAGTTTTGCACTTCTTTCCGAAATTCGCTTGTGATTAGACAGTCGATTATGGCTATTATTACTATGAGTCCCGGAGATGAGGTCACTTCCGTGAGTTCATGATCCGTATTTCAGATGAAATCCCTTTAGGCACACCAATGTGTTTCAGACATAGCTTGGTTAATACACGACAGGAAGCAAAAGAAATATATAAACTTATTTGGGCTGATTTGAGATTTATTTCCTATAAGAACTCTTCAAATAAAGTTTTAACATAAATACAAAATAAAAGGTAATAGAAATTTTAAAATAGCATTTTGATTTCTATATTTTGTTTTTTTACAAAATATAGGGTAGGTAGACAGTCCAAGAAACAAGAAATTACACATTCCTGCCTAGTAAGCCTCTTTTCTGGGCAGATACAGCTGGGATTCATCACGAAGGATTTAATCTCACCAGCACTGCACAGGTTACAGCATGGCTTTATTCTTCATGTTGTGCCTTGTCAACAGACTTGAATTGATTGTTTTCAGTAGGATATGCAATTATGCAAATTTATTCAATATCATTTCAGAAAGTAAACATAAATTGTTTTCAATTAAGCTCAGAGACATTTCAAAGACATGAACATGTCATGCCCAGTTTATGACCATATAGAAAGATTTCAACTTCAGGAATATATCTATTTTTAATCTTTTTTAAAAGGGAACGAAACATGACATTTACTACCCTGCTCTGTTTGAAGAGATTCGTGTTGAACAAAATTGAAATTGTAATATGACATCCTAAAAACAGACTCATCAGAGAAGTGTGTAACAAGAATTGGCCTCCACATGATAAACATGATAAACATGATAAACATGATAAACACACAGAATCACGCAAGTCTTTCTGTCTGCGAGTCCTGGGGACTTTCGACCCGTGAAGATTCCGGGATAGAATAGGTCTTCAACAACCCATGATTGCCGTAAAAGGCGACTATGCTTGTCGTAAAAGGCTACTAACAGGATCGGGTGGTCAGTTTCGCCGACTTGGTTGATAAATGTAATCGATCCCAATTGCGTGGATCGATGTTCATGATGTCAGTCACTGGATTGTCTGGTCCAGACTTGATTATTTACAGACCGCCGTCATTTATAGCTGGAATATTGCTGAGTGCGGCGTTAAACAACAGACCAACCTGGGGACTTTCAGTCATGGTTTTGGGTGTGCCGGCTATAAAAGTAGGGGTGCTAGAGTGACTACTCTACCACCAACAAAAACACAAGAAAGTATTGTGAAACCCATCTTCCTGAGGCAAGGGAGCTGGTTGTTGTATGGCTGTCAGTGTAAACATGAAGTCACACGTACTAAATAAAATTGTATATAGATCTCTGCTAATGGCCTTCCATCTTCCCGAGTCAAGGGAGTTTAATGACTATGAAAGTCCAGATTCCACCCTTTCTGAACCAGGCTGGAGTTATGGAGTTATATCTTGGCTGGTCTCATGACTCTACATGGTCTATGCATAGTTCACGGTTCATAGCGGTACATAAACTGCAGTGCAGATTTCGATTGATCACAGGATTTTCAAAGCATGTGTTCTGTCAGCTTTGTGTCTCTGTTGCTAAAAGCGGCGTAAAACCAAACTCACTCACTCTCTCTTATCCTTGGGCGATCCCCGACTTCATACACACCAGCTTTGCACGTATATATGGGGACATAACCCCACAGCACTAAACAAACTGCAAAAACAATTTACCTTAGCACTTCCTCCCAGCGTGTTTGACACAAACGGAAACCTCACGTAAGGTGCACTCCCACTGGAATTTTCCGTGTTTCTATCTTCAACCACAGGAGAGTTCTTCAAGGAAACACTATCTTTTACTTTCCCCTGGCTGTCAAACAGTTGCAGAAGGTTGGGTTTCTTGGGGTCGGGGTACGTGGTGATGATATTGTACTCCTGCACGTCCACATCGTCAAAATTGTACTCCTCAAACTCTTCCTCTATCGTCTGTTCTAACTTCTTCTCCAGCGGGCTGTGGGAGATGGGGTCGGTGCTGCCGAAGTCTCTGTGAACGGAAAGATATGTAATCATTAATCATTCATTATTTATCATCATTAATGGTTGGTTGGTTGGTTGGTTTGTTGTTAAACGCCGCACTCAGCAGTATTCCAGCTATATGACGGCGGTCTGTAAATAATCGAGTCTGGACCACACAATCCAGTGATTGATATCATGAGCATCGATCCACGCAATTGGGATCGATGACATGTATCAACCAAGTCAGCCAGCCTGACCACCCAATCCCGTTAGTCGCCTCTTACGACAAGCCTAGTCACCTTTTACGGCAAGCATGGGTTGCTGAAGACCAATTCTATCCCAAATCTTCACCGGTCTCATCATTAATGAATTCTATAGAAGTATAATTATTTATTTCATTTATTTTATTTATATAATTATAAATAATTTGTATTATTTATGTCTGACTATGTAACATGTCTTTGTTGATTTACTAAAAAGTAAATAAATAGAAAACATTAACTAAAAGTGTCTATATCAAAAAGTGATGTAACGGATTAGATATTCGGGGGGGTGGGATGGGAGAGGGATGGAGGGAGGGAGTAAACAAACTTCTGACTATTGGTAGAAAAAAAAAGAAAAATTCAGAAAAAATACATAGTAGCAAGATGATTGAACAAATTTATTTAGGCTTATAGTATTCATTAAAAAATTCATCTGGTTTTGCAGCTGTAGCTGAAAAATATCTTGTCTCCAATAAAATCCCTCCACACTCCCCCTACCCCCCAGGATATCGGTCCCTAACAAGTATGGCATTTTATTTATATTGTGCATATAAACAACAAATGGAAAAAATATTTTGACAACTTGATTTCAACTAGAAATAGGAAGCTGTAACAAATTGGTATCAAAAGAGTTATAAACATTTATATTTCTTGCCAGTACAATTAAGAATTGGACTAAACAAGCTAGGAAATATGGATAAATGTGTCAAAAGCTCAATTTCACTATCCTGTCCTCATTCTCAGGAATAGTTTGCAGAGTTGCCTGAACCCTCATATCAACATAAATATACCAAGGATACGTGATAGATGTTTTGTACAGACAGAATATTGTGTCGATGGCAGCTTTCAGACATTCAATGTTTAATGGAGGAGTCAAGTATTTATTATTTATTTTCATAATACATTTATGAAGTACATCAAGCATGCTATGGGACAATTATGTTTCTTGTAAAACCACAGGCAATTATTTATTCAATATTCTCTGGAGGAAGTTTCTTTCATTTTTTAAAATCACACACACATGCATGCAAATACCCACACACATTCATGCAGGCACTCACACACGGTCACACTAACACACATGACACCCCCCGAGAATGATGATAAGTCCATAAGCTTCCCGCTACATAAACTAGCCGCGACATTCTTGAAGAAGCAACCCATGCTTGCTGTAAATGGCGACTATGCTTGCTGTATAAGGCGACTATACTTGCTGTAAAAGGCGACTGTGCTTGCTGTAAGAGGTGACTAAAGGGATCGGGTGGTCAGACTCGCTGACTTGGCTGATGCATGTAATCGATCCCAATTGCGTGGACAGATGCTCATGATGTCACTCACTGGATTGTCTGGTCCAGACTCGATTATTTACAGACGGCCGTCACATAGCTAGAATATTGCTGAGTGCGGCGTTAAACAACAAACCAACCAGCTTGAAGAAACAGTATTACAATGTATCACCTCTTTACTACACAAATCCTTCATACTTTGTCCTTAGAATATCCCCATGCATACACACACACATTAATATTTAACACAGATCATCTTCGCATAAACTGAATTTAATCCTATGACAATCACAAACAATACACAACACACAAGTACCACCCCACGAATTAATGCTACAACAAATTTCATCAACACTTTCATGTTTCATCTAAGTCAAATTGACACAAAATAAACCGTGACCTCTGACGTCATTTTTACACCCTTCTTTGAAATGTTAGCAACTCAAACCGACGTAAGCCTTTGTTTGACATGCCGAGCACATTTCGTCTCACCCAGGCGCTAAACTTCACCATCTGGGGTATCATGTTGAGCGGTTCTACATACAGGTGCAATATTTGTTTAAAATCTTTACTGTCAATTGTGTTTACAAACGTATTCAACCTGTATCTGTTTATTCAACTTGTCCAGTTCTCCACGCGATATTTACACTCCCAAATTTGTAAGAACACAACATTCCTGGATTGCTATTGGTAGATCAGGCCTACTCTATGCCATTTCACTTCACTGTGTGTCGCCCGTTGTTGGATATGTCATGTATGACATCATTGTTATCTAAATCAGTGTGACATTTGCATACGCCAAACAGATATTTACTAGGTGTGAGTGTGGACTCCGGTTTCTAATCTAATTAGATGGCAGGTTACCGTAATTACTCTAAAGTCTCGCTGTTTCTTGTTCAGAATAACCACCTGTTACAAGTCCCAGAAACCCGTCTCAAAACCTTTGGTCAGAGATCTTTCCAGTTCTGTACTTCCTCACTATGGAGTGATGAGTGAGTGAGTATGGTTTTCACGGCGGGGGACACCAGAAATGGGCTTCACACATTGTACCCATGTCGGGAATCGAACCCGGGTCTTCGGCGTGACGAGCGAACGCTTTAACTACTAGGCTACCCGACCACTCCCCTCGCTATGGAACAAACTACCATCTGATCTTAAGCTGTCGCCATCGCTTTCATCCTTTAAGCCTCATCTGAAAATACACCTTTTCAGACAACACTAGCAACTCTACTCCCCCTTTCATTAGCATTATTTGCTAAAACTATGTAGCGCCATGAGTATTAACTTGCTGAATGGAATCTGGCGCAGTATTAATGGACTTGTTATTATTATTATTTATTAATGCCACACTCAGCAATATTCCAACAATATGACGGTGGCTATATAATCGAGTCTGGAACAGACAATCCAGTGATTGATATCATGAGCATCGATCCACGCAACTGGGATACGATGACACGCAAGTCCCGAAGCATGACACCCGCATCCATTGGGTTGCCTTTTACAACCGGCATAGGTTGCTGGGGACCAATTCTATCCCAGAGTACCCCTGGGCTATAGCAATTAAAAGAGTTAGGAGCAAAGGATGTTCAATGCATATTGAAAGCAAGTATGAACTAGTTTTGTACTTTTGGAGCGATTACGGTAAATGATTTAGATTTGTCAAGATGAAAGCCAGCTACTGAAATGAGAATTGACAGCAAACCCCAATAACAGTGATAGACTAGCGCCATCTCCTTTTTCAACACACATCTACATTAATTACAGGATATTAGAGCTAAATATAAAAGGAAGAACTAAGCACTAGCACTTACTATTAAACAAATGTATAAGAATTTAACCTGAAAAAATTGAGGACATCAGCACTAGTATGACTCATTCTGACATCAATCATGACAACGTTTGTCTCAGTGAGCTAGACAGTAAGACCTGATCAATCATCTAGGACACAAATATTTATAGAAGATGAGGAGGCTCTGTATCTTGTCTCCGACCAGGATTAATTCTTCATAATTCATGTGACATTTCACTCTGTGGGTGGACTGGCAGGAGAGACAGCAACAAACGGCACCAGACTGAAGGGACCAACTTTAAGATGCCGCCAGGATGTGCTGGGCCAAAAATATCTTTTGAAATGCGGTCTTGAGAAAACTTATACTCCATCTCTAGTCACTAATTAACATTTTAGTTTTATTTTCATTACTGTAAGAGTGAGTGAGTATGGTTTTACACCGCTTTTAGCAATATCACGGCGGGGGACACCAGAAATGGGCTTCACACGTCTGAGTGATGAGCGAACATTACGGTAAGAACCTCTCAACATGAGAATTGTATTTTTTTTTATATTTGGGAGTGAATGTTGTTTTGTGCCTCAGCGAGTGAGCACTATTACAGAATACATCTGTGGCCTGTTGGTAGTCAAGTCTGGGCCCACCGTCATATGGCTGGAATATTGCTGCATGCGGTGTTAAACAACAAACAATATTTCTCCCTCTTTCTCAATATTTCTCCATGTTTCTCAATATTCCTCAGTATTTTTCAATATTTCTTATTATTTGTCACTATTTCTCTATGCTTCGTACCCCAACATTGCTCGAAACGCTACAAAAATAAAAATTGTACGTATCATCAAAATATTGAGGAGTAACCCTGCATTTTCGATTAGCAAATCAGCAACTTATTTTGAAATTATAAACGGGCATTCCGTCAACCTTGCTGAACTCCACGATGACAGTTACATCACGATCATTTGCCATCACACTTTCTTGTGGAAGTTTGCAGGGACTAGATAAATAGAGTTTTTAAATATTTAACTTAAATACTCACATGTGTAAAAACTAGTGGGTAACAGAAATTTGAATACCCAGATAGAATTACTGATACCAAATGATTTTAAAATGCATGGGTAAAATACCCACAACACCAAAAGCTTATCTGGAGCTCTGTATCAGTCCCAAATTCTTATCCCTCTTAAAAATTTTTTGTAAAAAGACAGTATTTGGGCATTTTTATCCTTCTCAGGCGATAAACTTGTCAACAGTGATGAAATCATGGGCCAGTCGTTCAGTCAGCTAACATTACAAAACTGACCCTTCCAAATGTGGCATGTCCTAAAGCAACAATGCTAATAGCACTTCGACAAGCTATCACATCCGGCACTGGGTGGCCACATTGTCACAAACTCACACCGTGCATACACACACGAGACCATCATAACAGTCAGTTCACACGCTGCTGTATTGATAAGCCAATGAATTCAGGACCGCAGACGAATAAACAAATACTCCGACACATGCGCCAGCATACTTCAACCAGTCCGGCGCATGAGGAGCCATTCGACTGGAGAGTTACTTTATCCGATTCATTTCCAATTGACAATGAAACACCGATCGTTTTGATTGCTGTAGAGGTGAAGGGTCGTGTTGAACCTGTGTATGACCCTTGACCTTCTGTCCAATTACCTGGGCATATAGATTCCTTAACATGGGAATGATTATATCATGAATAGTGCTATGTTTACGTCATGAATGTTAGTGCTGATATTTTTATGTCAGGAATATTAGTGCTAATGTTTACGAATGTTTTCACAGCAATTTCTTAATAACTTATATTCACACCTAATATTAATCAAAGTAAGTGAATTTATGGTATCAACTTCTTTATAATAATTTTTCGTAATAAAGAAGTTGACATCCATAAATACTCTTCCTTATGTGTATCACTTCTAAATGCCTTCCTTTCAAAGACTTAACATGTATGTGACTTCCCTTTTCTTTCACATTAGACCAGTGAAGATTCGGGGGAGAATAGGTCTTCAGCAACCCATGCTTGCCGTAAAAAGTGACTATGCTTGTCGTAAAAGGCGACTAACGGGATCGGGTAGTCAGGCTCGCTGACTTGGTTGATGCATGTCATCGATCCCAAATGCGTGGACTGATGCTTATGATATCAATCACTGGATTGTGGTCCAGACTCGATTATTTACAGACCGCCCTCATATAGCTGGAATATTGCTGAGTGCGGCGTTAAACAAAAAAACAACTACCAAAACAACCTTTTACATTATGAAAAGATTTCATTTGATATTTTTCGAATGTGTATTTATCAAAAATGTTTGAAATCCATTAATGTTCATTGGCATGGCACATGCTGCATACTTTGAAATTACAATCTTTACGAAAACGAACAAAGAGCAAAATTTTAACTGAATTCGACCATTGTGTATTGACAGAATTAAGCCATCTGTGAAGATAAAAATACTCCACGAGGATGTCCCTTTTCTAAACGACTCTAGACTACAATTATCAGGAAAAAGCAACACTCTAACACAACTTGAGCATAGTGAAAGCCGAACGGTTTTCAAGTTTATAAAGCCATTTCCCGACTACCCAGAGCAGAGTGTGTTATTACATCAAACAACCATGCAGTGATAATGTTCACATAAAGCATTCAACAGACCATGGGCGGGCTGACATGAATCGAACGTCAAATATGCCTGCCTGCTTTTGACAAGCTTCGATAAAACTGAATAGATTTTAATAAAGGCCTCTAGGTTTAACGTCTGTCGTTGAACAACCTTGAATGTCGTTTTTCATCTGAACAACATGTCCTGTCAGTGTCTTGTGGTATCTGTTCTGTCCCCAAGTTGCCGTCAGTGTCGTTATTCTCATACTTCTCGTGTGTAACTCATGGTAAATGAATTAAGTCGTGCATACATCATGTAGGTGTCTGATAAAATTGTGATAATAATCCTATGCTCTCCGAAGTCTGTTTTATCGTCTTCATTATCATGTCGAGTTGAGTCGTTGAGTCGCCGAGCCAGAAGATGGTTTATGGATAGAGAACCAGCTTGTAGTCTGTGCCGAAAACGTTTGAGACAACGAGCACAAACACAGCTCTAAACATCATTTTCAGAAGATTACAGCGTTATTATGTGGTCTAGTATTATCAGCTGAACTGGACAAAACAGACGATTACTAGATTCGGCCTTCAGACTTGTCACTAAAGTCACAGACAGCTTGTTTAATCATCTAGACATCCTTTGATGGTGTTCATCATTTACAACAAGTAAAAATATCTTCATAGCCCAGGACATCTTTGGTTAATTTTACTGGTGAATTAGCATTAACATGCTTAATGTTTGTTAATACTACAGTTATAACGAGTGAGTGAGTGAGTGAGTGAGTTGGGTTTAACACCGCTTTTAACAATATTCCAGTTATATCACGGCGTGTCAGCTTAATGTGGGAGGAAAGCCCCAAGTGATGCAGGTCTCAGACGTTTACCACTTCGGTGAAACCCACGACCACGGGTATGGTGCTGACAAACCTAGAAACATAATTGGGGCGAACCGGGATTCGAACCCACAATCACAGGTTTCTGGCGTGCCCAAGGGACGCAACTCTGCACAGCGAATCGCGGCGCCTTAGACGACTGGGCCACCCATGCCCCCACAGTTATAACGAACTCAAAGGGAACACTAATTTTAGTTCGTTATAACCATAGTTTGTTATAACCATATACGCACCATATATACAGCAAATGGATGGGTAAAAAAAACAGTCCTTTATATCCGTCAGTTCGTATAAGCGTGTTCGTTATAAACGTGGTTCGCTGTAATTCAAATTCCATGTTTGATTGAAGATGTGATTATTTTGAACACGTTATCATTTTCATTTTCATTATTTGTTTGGAGGCTGGGGTAACATCAACCTCTGATAATCCATTATAATATTAGGTTTGCAGGTAATTGACAACAGAATCAATAAAACCGGGAAAGACATCATAATGAGGCTATATCACAGAGTGATATGAATGTCAATACTCTCGACAGCTGTGAAGAATGTAAATATCCATTTAAAGTCCTACACATCAATATTTTCTCCAAACAGGGGCTGTAGGGTAGTCTAGTGGTTAAAGTGTTTGCTCATCAAGCCAAAGGTCAAGGTTTGATTCCCTACATAAGTACAATTTGTGAACCCAAATCCTGGTTTCATCTTCTGTTGGGGGACTGACATATGCTGAGAGGTACTTGCACAAAGTGTCTGTCATCTTCCTGAGGCAAGGGAATTAACTGACTTTATAAGTCCAGTTTCCAGACTTGATGAACTAGGCTGGAATTGTTGAGTTATATTTTGGTTGGACTAACGAGTCTATGCATAGGTCAAACAAAATTGCATAACAAAATCGACATTCGGTTCATGCAGATTTCTGTCGATTGCAGGATTTGCAAAATATGTGCACTGCGAACTAGACATCAAAAGATATTTTCATGTTTTTAATCAAGGTGCTCACTTGATTTCATGCACTTTGTGATGTAAGACTCATTTTATCACAATATAGATCTTGATTACCTATCAGATCATCTTGACTGGGCGCCACCATTTTGTTTGAAGCAAATGCAAGTGATATGAGAGGTGGAATCTGATTGGTCAATAGGAGGGACATAAAGGGACAAAACTCATAATAGCCATGGTGGCGCTATGATCGAGTCCAGGAATTCCAGCCTCATTCAGCAAGGGTGGAGACTGGATGGAAAGTTGAGTGACCGTAGGTCTTGCAGTGGTTTACAACATCTTTCAAGACTATTATAACATGTTTTGGAGAAAATATTTATCAAACAAACGTATGTATATTTCATCTCAACACTGATGAATGGGCAGTGTGTCTGGCCAGAAGAGGTCCCGAAGTCCTCAATCGTGTTGAAATCAGTGACAAAACGAGGATCAGATGGCTTATTGTGTGTCATCACCGACGCAGTGAATTGTTCATCATGCTAAGGGGGGCACGGGTGGCCCAGTCGTCTAAGGCGCCGCGATTCGCTGTGCAGAGTTGCGTCCCCTGGACACGTCAGAAACCTATGATTGTGGGCTCGAATCCCGGTTCGCCCCGATTATGTTTCTAGGTTTGTCAGCACCATACCCGTGCTTGTGGGTTTCACCGAAGTGGTAAACGTCTAAGACCTGCGTCACTTCGGGCTTTCCTCCCACATTAAGCTGACACCCCGTGATATAACTGGAATAATGTTAAAAGCGGCGTTAAACCCAACTCACTCACTCATCACACTAAACACGCCTACCACTGTCGCCATGGCAGCTGACATACAAACATGCCATCTATCATCCCAGAACACAAACACTTCAATCATGAAATAATCATGTTGAAAGGGTTGTCTTAATATCTCCTGGGCAGGTGAAACGTTGAATTCCAATAACCGGGAAACCAATAACAAATAGGGTTGTCATCTGTTCCGGACTCGTAAACTTTCTGGGCTCGGATTATCAGCCCATGAGTTTAAATAACCTGTTCCACCTGGACCTTTCTGGTTCCAAGCTAGATACTTGATATGTGCGCAAAAATAACTTTTATTGCTTAGCACGACATAATATCTTCAGGTGGGGTGTATATTTCACTTATCTGTAGGTCTTGGTAACTTTGTGTCTTTAATCCTGAGTGAGTGAGTGAGTGAGTGAGTGAGTGAGTGAGTGAGTGAGTGAGTGATGACCATATCACCTGCATATATGCCAGTTAGTTAGTCAGTCAGTGAGTGAGTGAGTGAGTGAGTGAGTGAGTGAGTGAGTGAGTGAGTGAGTGAGTGAGTGAGTGAGGACTGACCAATAATATGCAAAATTAATGAAAGGAGTTGACAAAAAATTAATTACAGAAAATGCTAATAATAACTGAGAACAAATAAAAAAAAATTAAAAGGGAAAGTGAAAATATTACAGAGCAAGTACAATATAATATCCACTTGCCCTGCAGGACAAGTTTGTTTTAAGAAACTTTTGATCCGGCTACAGGACTAGCTTGAATATTGAAGGCTGGATTGCGCCAAACGTCTACTGCCTGAATCTGGACAACTGACATGGACCCAGCAACCAGGCAGTGGTCATGTGAGTGGCAAGCTCTACTCTGTCCCCTACCCTGACATGTTTACAGCCCCCTGTCTCACCGGGCCATCAACACAGTGAAATACAAGGCTGTAGATGCTCCATTGCTTCACTATAACACTCAAACCCTCTCAGTAATAAAACCATAAAGATAGGGCGTAATCAATTGGTCCGATCCTGACCTGCATCTGTCATATAACATGCTTACAAGCCAGCTAACATGGCTAATATGTCCTTATCACTTGAATATATGTTTATGAATTGTATGAGCAGATAAGTGAAATTTCACATGGGCTTGGTATGCTCCATTTCAAATATATTTTCGGAAACATTAAAAAAATATTTTAGATTGCTTTTTGCTCCCTGACACCTCAAAAACAATTGTGGGTGATAGCGGTTCAGATTAGTAAAAAGTTACTTGCAATGTTTTATTTGTGTCCGGGGTTTCTCTAGGCCTGCTGGTGGCACAGGTGGCCAAGTCGTCAAGGCGCCGGAATTCATTGGTTGTGTCCCTTGGGCATGCCAGAAACCTATGATTGTGGGTTCGAATCCCGGTTCGCCCCGATTATGTTTCTAGTTTGTCAGCACCATACCCGTGCTCTTGGGTTTCACCGAAGTGGTCAATGTATCACTTTGGGCTTTCCTCCCACATTAAGCTGACACGCTGTGATATAACTGGAACACTGTTAAAAACGGTGTTAAACCCAACTCACTCACTCACTCACTCACTCACTCACTCACTCTAGGCCTGCTCGGAGGCTGATATTTGGTTACATGTCAGCAGTCAATGTCCCTACACATTCCTAATTCATGTGACCAATATGATGGCTTGGTCCAGCAGACTTTTAGATCCCTGATGACAGGACCAATGAAGAAAATGAGGCTTTAATGCATAATTTGCATTATTGCATTCAGTGCAAATCCAAAATGTCTTTGAAATTAAGAAAATAGGAACTTTGATCAATCCCAATTTTGAACAAAATAGTTTCCCAATTCACTGGCCAAGGGCACTTAGTTCCGAATCCTAGATAACTACTGGTTGGTTGGTTTGATTTTTAACGATTCACTCAGCAATATTCCAGCTATATGACAGATGTGTGTAAATAATCGAGTCTGGACCAGACAATCCATTGATTGACATCATGAGCATCGATCCACGCAATTGGGATTGATGACATGCATCAACCAAGTCAGCGAGCCTGACCACCCGATCCCGTTAGTCACCTCTTACGACAAGCATAGTCACCTTTTACGGCAATCATGGGTTGCTGAAGACCTATTCTACCCCGGATCTTCACGGGTCAGATAACTACTGAAAACAGGACCTATTAAGAGGAAGAGACTTCCATGCTTAGTTTTAAATACATGCATGGCATGCAAAGTTAAAATACAAAATACCTCTGAAATTCAGAAAATAAGAACTTTAACAAATACCCAAATTTAAAAAAAATAATAATCATTCAAATTTGTCAAGGGCAAATATTTTTTAATCCTAATTAAATCCCCAAGAGTTTAATCCTATGAATATGGCAATAAATATACTGTCAATAGTTTCTTATCTCTGCGCTTAGTAATCAGAATCCATCAAAGAGTTTGATGTTCTTGAGGATCAACACCATCAACGCTATGCCCCGCAGAAGATCTTTAACAAAAACAGATCTGAAGATCTTCAATTAGCATATATACACAAACATTTCCAGAAGACCTATCAGTAGTCAAAGGCTAGAGATTAAAGCTGATACCAATCTTTTATCTCCTGTGAACAAGTTCTTTATCGGCCAAAGAACTGCCTCAAGGAAAATGGTTACGCATGGCCTTTGACCTGTGCAAAATATTTAATGACCTTTGCATTGGACCTCAATATACGTGTTCTTTGACCTGTGAATACATTAAGATTTGACATTCTGATAACAGCTTAAGATGTCATAAGAAAGGATTAGTGATAGAGAGGCAGGGGGGGGGAGGGTTGCGTTAGAAGGGGTGCGGGTTGAAGGATTTGAAAGCTATTGTATTTTTGTTTTTGTGCAAGTATTGTTAATCAGAATTAATTTTGGTCAGAAAATAGTAAAAACTTGAATTTTGGTCAGATAATAGTAAAAACTTGAATTTTGGTCAGAAAATAGTAAAAACTTGTATTTTGGTCAGAAAATAGTAAAAGCTTGAATTTTGGTCCGAAAATAGTAAAAACATGAATTTTGGTCAGAAAATAGTAAAAACTTGAATTTTGGTCAGAAAATAGTAAAAACAACAACATGTTCGTATATAGTACTCATATAAATCAGTTCAATGACAAAATATAAAATCCAAAAAATTGAACATTAGATAGGCTCTGGTAATTAATTATGGGGAAGGGGGGTGTCCTGAAAACCTGTTACATGTAGTGTGTGTGTGTGTGTGTGTGTGTGTGTGTGTGGGGGGGGGGGGGGGGGGGGGGCAACATGTAAGCTACATACGATAGTCCTAAAAACATCTGACCAGTCCCTAAGTCTTCGCATTTAGCTCAAAGAATCAACCAAATGTGAGCATACAGCAGGCAGTAAAGTAGAATGTGACATTTGTCCACTTGATCGTGGAAATAAAAACAAGTTGTCTCCTCAAACAGGCGTGCTGGTATATCTTCCTGTCTCCATACGTAGTGGAGCACCTCCACATCTGAATCACAATAGGGCATTAAATACTGTTCACTGCCCATTGTAACTTGTCTAACTGTTATGAAACAACTTACTGAAATGTCTAAGTTAGTTTATTTCACTATTGAGTAAGATTCATATGACCACATATCCAAGCACTAGGTCACAGTCAGTTCTAGTAGGACAGGATTATCCCAGTGAAAAGTATGTGAAAGAAATCTACCCAGGTCAGGTGAAATGGGGTTCCAGAATATTGCACTTTTATAGTGGCGTGGCATGCATGCACATGTGTCACAGTGTATTAGTGTGTGTGTGTGTGCACGTGCGTGGGCGTACTAGTCCAGACTTGGGCCTAGGTCTTATTGTGCTAGCCCACTGTGAGACCATGCACACTTTAACATGGCTACCACACACACACACAGAAATCTACTCAGTAGTGTTCCATACAATTGAAAGAATCTATTTTTGACAACATTTAATTAAATAAAGACAAATATTCAAGAATAAATGGTCTCTCCAAACATCCTTTCTCAAGCTTCAACAAATTGAAACTCTTATCCAATCAACATCCTGACATCCAAAATGGCCACCCTCAACAATACCCCAAAACAATTGTTCCTGTAAATCACAAGTGTCACATCTCGATAGTCCACCACCCCCATTACACTGACCCCTTGAGTTGGACAATACTGACCCCTAATACCGGACACAGCCCTTGACCACAATGATTAAAGACCACCTGTTAGGGCCCCGAGGTCCACACTAGCAGACGTCAAACCTCCATCAAAGAACACTGAGCACCTCAACAGAAGCAGACGCGGAAACTCCCTGGGAGAAGCCCTGAGGCAGACGCAGCTTCAGGGCACAGACATTCTCTGGATGAACTTTGACTCATCTTGCCCAATAAAGGATGAATGTCAGGGATCAACGTGCCATGTAATTATGAGAGATTGAATGGTTCTTCCTCAGTCAGAAGGTGTGAATGCTGGGAGGGCGTTTGTGTCCAAGACGTTCCTGTGGGTAATGTAGCATGTCAGGATTTGAAACGGTGATTTTGAGGTTTTCAACACATATTGAGCATGGTGAAATTGACCAGGGCGGGTATTGGGGAAATGAACTTGTTTTCAAGAGGGAATGAGTGTGGTGACTTGGAACAAGTTAGAGGGGGTGGAATATGAACTGAAGTTCATTTTAGAAGCTGACATTCAACACTGAGTGAGTGAGTTGGGTTTAACGCCGCTTTTAACAGTATTCCAGTTATTTCCAGCATGTCAGTTTACTGTGGGAGGAAATTTAAAAGCCCGAAGTGATGCAGGTCTCAGACGTTTACCACTTCGGTGAAACCCACGAGCACGGGTATGGTGCTGACCAACATAGAAACATAATCGGGGTGAATCAGGATTCGAACCCACAATCATAGGTTTCTGGTGTGCCAAAGGGACACGCAACTCTATGAATCGCGGCACCTTAGACAACTTGGCCACCTGTATATATTTATGACATAGCAACATTTCTTCACACAGTTTGTGAGGAAATACTTCTCAAGGAAGTAGTGACAAGGATTGACATATGTCTCTCGGGGGGGAGCACTGCACAAAGTTTCCTGGTATTTTTTGATTCAGACACAAGACAACCTGTAGAAGAAGAAGGCACAGCACCAGGTATGCACTTACGTGTTGTATTGTGTCACATGACAACATCGCATTGCACAAAATATGTCTGTACCTTAGCAAAACAAAAATGTGTATAAATGCAGTAGCTGTGTCATGTATCAAGTATTAATAGCATATTTCTGAACACCAGACAATATCTACTCGAGAGGGAGTAATCTATCCCTGCATGTTTCTAATGCAACTTCAGTTAAACCCTCTTGATAAACTTGAAGTCACCTTCTGACATAATACAGCGAACATACACACACTGTTTCTGCTCAATTAACAATACACAATCATCTATAGAACACGTGGAACAGTGAGATCTATCTTGGATACCAAACTACGTGACCCTGCCAGACAAACTGGGAAAAAAAGTTTTTGTTTTTAAAAAATTAATAATATTGCATGGTTGCTGTATAAAGGGTTCCACACTAAATCCTTAATTTTAAACTTATGTCATAGAAACTGATTTACGACACCCATTGTCTGAAGAACATTTAATTGCAAAGGCTCATTACCCTGGAGCCATGACATCTATATGCCTTGAAACATTTAATTGCTGTTATTTATAAGATCCTAATCCTATTTGTTAATCCCCATTTTGGTGTACATCGACCGTCTGCCATCCTGAATGAGATGTGCAAGTATGTCACTGATGATTTACTGTTTACATTTATATTTATTACTTACTAAATGTCAGATGACCTTGGCCATATAAGCCTTGGTCCAGAAAGAAGGAAGAAAAAGAAACGTCTTACCCTTAGCCTAGCTAGGGTTAGGCTGGGTGCTCCAGGGCACCTAGACAACAACCACAACCACTATGTGCTGACCTTTTGTATGTGCTGGTCTTTTGTATGTATATATCTACATGTATAAAGTAAAACTGTATATACTGAAGCCATCGTCTCCAAGTTGTCACTTCCTACAGAGAACCATACGTCGGCCCCTTGCATATACGAGTATGCAAATTAGACATTAATCAGGGATACGACCACACACGTTACTTACTCAAAATTAAATTTTGAAATAACCTGTGAATCTAAATACATGAAGTATAGTAATTGTGTTACTATAGAAACATGAATTTGTTGTTTAAATCCGCCGTATCTGGGCTCCTTGTGTGATAAACATCATACAGTGACTTCTCCTTTGAAGGTGTCAATGATTCATTACCTCTAAACAGCTGTTTGAGATAGTATTGATCTTAGGATATGTACTTTAGGGGCAGACAAGATCGTATCACAAACTGTCTGTTTGCTTTGTGAAGTCTGCCTCATTATACCCAGTGGTGTATAACACTGATATATACACTGACAATAGACGGGATATATCAGACAATAGACGGGATACATCAGACAATCTCCCTGTTATTGTCACTTCGTTGGATAAAGGCTATGAGATACATGAAGGTTCTCGGTGGAGTTCTCATCTAGAGGAAGAAAGTGTCACTTCGTTACAGATGATATAGTGATATATATGTTACTGTTGAATTAATATAGAATACCGTAACCATGACAATATGTACTGGCAATATATCTATATATAAAGAAATAGCACAAGTTGGAATTGGACTAAAACAAAAAACATCAATTGATTTAGTTTCAAGAGTATTTTCTGCAACAAGAAGTCGGACAGAAATAAAGCTGGATATATCATATTCAGGAAATTTCAAACTCCAATTTCCTAGAGCTTTAGAAACGTGTGGGATGGAATGTTGTTTCCTAACTCAAAAGCTGAACGATGCACGTAAACATTTCTTAGATTATAACAGTGTGTTCTGTTTCGTAGGGGCGGTCGGGTAGCCTAGTGGTTAAAGCGTTTGCTCGTCATGCCGAAGACCTGGGTTCAATTCCCGACATGGGTACATTGTCTGAAGCCCATTTCTGGTGTCCCCGGCCGTGATATTGCTGGAATATTGCTAAAAGCGGCGTAAAACCATACACAGTCACACTCACTCTGTTTCATAATTCTTGGATATTTATAAAAAGCCTCATAATAATCGAGTAAAGACTAGACAACCCAGAGACTGATATTGGAGCAAAGCCCCCACCAACGGGGCACTTTGAAGTGCAGTCATCCAACTCACTGAGCTTGACCTCATGATAATCTGTAGTTGTTCCTTCAGATACTGGGGACAGGTAATACATGAAATAAACAGTTTATAAACTTTAGTACTTAAAATTGGATTCCCCCTTGTCCCTCCTTCTAGCTCTTGCCGGGGGCATGGGTGGCCCCGTCGTCTAAGGCGCCACAATTTACTGTGCAGAGTTGCGTCCCTTGGGCACGCCTGAAACCTATGGGTGTGGGTTCGAATCCCGGTTCATCCTGGTTTGACAGCACCATACCCGTGCTCGTGGGTAATATTTCACCGAAGTGGTAAACGTCTGAGACCTGCATCACTTCGGGCTTTCCTCCCACATTAAGCTAACATGCCGTGATATAACTGGAATACTGTTAAAAGTGGTGTTAAACCCAGAATATTCACCTAGAATATTCCTGCTCTCAGAATATTCACCTAGAACAATCTTGCATTTTGGAATATTCACTGAGAATAATCTTTGTATATTCAAGTGAATCAGTATACCTGTATAGACAGTATAACCTTGACAACCAAGAGACCTAAGGACCATTAAAAAGATATCAAGTTATCCACAGTCCAGAATATATCAAGTTATCCAACGTTATCCAATCGGAAAGCTGCGGAAAGTCTATAGAGACCCAACGTATTAAGCAAGATGTTGGGCAAATAAAGTTTCTGCTTTCAAGTCTTAAGTGTCTGATGTCACTTATCAATGCTCCATTAAACATGGACCAGATTTCCCACATTCCCACAACAGAGGTTGTCTCATGAAAGTCAGAGCATGAAAAGCATGACAAAAAGCATGACAAACATGGCCATGCTACATCTTGTGTCTTTCTGTTATTGAAGACATTCTCCTGTAATCCTGCACCACAAATAAATCTCTACATGTCTTGACAATGACATCTCATTACAGCATCAGTTGCCAGGAAAACATAATTACTCCAGCCCCAAGGCATCTGCTGAAGGACACACAATCCCATCAAATTACCCCCAACCTACCCTCCACATCAAAGGTAATTGAGGATTAAAAAGAAAGGCATCATTTAAAAGTCATCACTTAAATGTTTGTAATTCCATTGTGATATATAGGACTCATTGTTAAGCCTTAAATCTCTTATGCCAGTTGAACAAAGCCAAAACATACAAAGGAAGTTGATATGTTCAAAGATACTATTGTCCTGACAACAAAGCAGAAAACACACATCTCTACAACATCATTACCCATGTGGGTCAGAGTTGTGCCAGAACGTCACTTGATCTCGGTGATGGTGTATTGAGGGTAGGTGTTGACAGACGGAAACCAATCTTTTATTCTAAGTAGGTCTGAACGACACTCGGGTCTATGGTGAAGTGATACGGCTTTGTTGATATTCAGAGTGTGACCACGAGAAGCTAGTTTAATAAGCCACAATGAAACTGACTCACAAGCAAGGCAATAAGGAGTGAATGGGTAAAAAGGTCATTTGGCCAACAACATAAGTTCGAAATTTTCACCCGACCTTTTGAATCTTGCTTTACAAACCTGCCAACTCTCATAATTGAAATGTGAAGAAAGGAAAATATTCAAAAATGTAACTAAAACATATTTACTGCTGTCAATATACATATAAAATACTATAAATTGAAATGTTTTGAAATTTATCTTTAAACCTTCTGCCCAACTTTAATTTTTATTGTGTTTTTTTTCCGCCTTACTTAACATTTTGAGGATATAAAACATAACATTTGAAATTGGATTTATTTGTTTTGCGATCGACCAACCTGATTTTGGGACCAAAGATCCATGAACCAAAATAAAAAAGTCTTGCCGAAGTGTGAATAGTAAGCACTCCTTATCGCCTTATCGTAACCCTTATGTGGACAAGTTAATGTTTAAGGGTTCCAAGAGTGAGTATGGTTTTACGCGGCTTTTCGCAATATTCCATCAACACCACGGTGTGGGACACCAAAAATGGGCTTCACACATAGTACCAATGGGGGAATTGGAACCCGGGTTTTCGGCATGGCGAGCGAACCTGAGTGCATGTGTTTGGTTTAACGCCGCTCTAAACAGTATTCCAGTTATATCACGGCGTGTCAGCTTAATGTGGGAGGAAAGCCCGAATTGATGCAGGTCTTAGACGTTTACCTCTTCAGTGAAACCCACGAGCAAAGGTATGGTGCTGACAAACCTAGAAACATAATCGGGGCGGACGAGCGAACGCTTTAACCACTAGGCTACCACCACCCCAGGTTCCAAGATTCAATTACAACAGAAGCACAAGGATCCCCCTGTACACTCACAAAATATATTATCACTACCAATATCATATTTTTTGTGTATTTCTAAGGGCCACCTTCGGCAATATTCCAGCTGTATGATGGTGGCCTGCCAAAAAATAAACCTGTACGGGAGAGTTACCGTTTCAAGTTGTTTAACGCCGCACTCAGCAATGTTCCAGCGATATGACATCATGAGCATCGATCCCAGCAAACGGGACATGAGCATCATCCAACGCTGTGAGTGCACGACGATGACACGCAGTCAACCACATCACAGAGTCGGATATCCCAATCCATTTAACCACCTAGTGCAAGCAGAGGTTGCTAGGGACCAATTCTAAGCTACATCGTACATCTACTCACAAACAAATTGTCTCTATCACTGTTATAATCAATCAATGGGCCTATAACATACAAGACAAGTGAAATAAACGACGAGTGAGTGAGTGAGTGAGAGAGATGTCAGCTTGGTGTTGGAGGAAATCCCGAAGTGATACTACAGGCCTCAGACGTTTACCAACATGAGTATTGCACAGACAAACCTAGAAACAGGATTCGAACCAAGTCATAGGTTTCTGACGTTCCCAAGACATGTCACTCAGCACAGCAAATTGCAGCACGTTAAATGACTTGGCCATCCATGCCCCCTCACCCGAATGATATTTTAAAGTTAAATAGAAGTATATGTTATATACCATGTTATATAACGCTGTCATATAACTGGAATATTGCTGAGTGCGGCGTTAAACAACAAACAAACAAACAAACAAAAAACCATGTTGCATGGTTTCAAGTATAGACCTGAATATAACATTCACTACAAAAACCATCAGGAGAGTTCCAAGTACCAAAAGAAGTTAATCCTGGGATTTATCTGGGTTTCCAAACTAAGAGCCCTTGGCAGATACATTTCAGAAAAACATTAATTTGTTCATATTACTGGAGATTGTCATAAACAGTCCATATTTTCATAGATGTAAGAGAATTTACATATTTCATTCAGCGTACAACTAAACATGAGAGTCTTCTTGTTTAATGATCCTGTTATCAGTGAAATGAAGTCATCTTGCCAAAGCAATAACAATAATTATTACCATAATAACATAACTTTGCAAATATAATTCTAATTTTGAAATTTTACTTCAGACTTGGGCCTTTGAGCAGGTCCAGAGAAATCACTGAGATGACATGTTTGACTTACCGCACTGATAAAATCAAAATATTTATGAACGATATCAAAGGAAATTGAACATTCCTATCCCAATAAAGATATCAGACTAGTTCCCCAAGCTTTTACAACACGCACTAAACAAGAAGTCATTTCCATCACCTCAGGGACCGCCTCCGTGGTCCCGTGGTAGAGCGTCCGCCCTGAGAGCGGAAGGTTCGGGGTTAGATCCCCGGCCTCGTCATACCAATAGACGTTAAAAGATGGTACTTGTTGTTACCCTGTCTGGCGCTCGGCATTAAGGGGCTAAAACAAGGACTGGTCGGCTCGGAGTCAGTATACTGTGTCTGAGTGAGGTATTCATGTTAAAACTGCAGCATGGTATCTCAGTGAGCTAGCACTATAAATCGGCATCAGTCCAGACTAGTACAAGCAGCCACACACACAGACACACACACAGACACACACACAGACACACACGTGCATGCATGCCGCTTTATAAGTGCAATAATCTTGAACGCGACGTTAAACCCCATTTCACCTCAACTCAATTTACAAAGCAGTTAAAATACCCCAACTGCTTAAAATGCCAAAATTACTTTATGTGCATGAAACTACTTGAAATGCTGAACAATATGTACCTGCCCTTTGGTGACAGCCCCTCTGTTAGGGATGGGGTCAACTTCAAAGAAACCAACTGCAGTCTACCCTTTGAAGGAAGGACAATAGTATGTCAACACATTGTCTCCTCCCCGGCACGGACTCCAAAGTCAGTTAATGAAGCACGTCGGAAAACATTCCCTAACCAGGGTTTCTACAAAGGTCATTGCAAGGAACCAATAAAGAATACTACATGGTAGACAACTAACTTTAACATCTGTTTACAAAGGAATGAAAGAGGAATAAAACCGTTTATATTTATATTTGTGATCATAAAATAGGGGACTCTCTTTGAGAAGAATGTCTACAGGCAGGAGCACAGAGAATGGTTTCAGTTTTATTCGGAAAATAATTTATTGAGCCTTCAAGCAGAAAGTTCATTGCCTTTCCAATTCACAGCTGTTATTTTCATAGCATATATTAAATACTTCCCCTACACATTTTACAAAGGACAAAGTATACAACCCATGGCCATGACAATTAACTATAGTCATATGTGAAAAAGCGTTGTTCCTTAACTTCTTTTGAGTAGTATATGATGTTGACCCCCTTAAGGGCAACGGGATCTGCTTAATTTGAGAAACGAGGAAAACTTGATATGAAAGTTATCTTATGTATTTATAGGAACGAGAATATCAGGTTTTCAGAAAGAGATGATTTATCGGCTATACTTGAACATGTGGAAGTCCTTGACCTTTACGGGTTCCTATCCTACAGGGTCAATACATGTTGGTATACCACTAGAGTGTTATGTGCATTGTCTCGGCGGGGTGTTATTCTTTATAATGACCCCTGCATACACTCAATGCGTTGAGGTCAGACAATTCAATTCAGACATGGGAAAAGTAAGTAACATGATAAGTTGTATACTTTATGTAAGTGTGAGTTGTTTTTACGCCATTTAGAGCAATGTTCCTTTGAGATAATGGTGGGGGACACCAGAAATTGGCTTCACACATTGCACAAATATCGGAAACTGAACCCAAATTCTTCGACTTGACAGACAATCTCTGTCAGCACTAGACTACCTTCACTGCCCCTTTTATGCAAGAAAGGGGGCGGTCGGGTAGCCTAGTGGTTAAGCGTTTGCTCATCATGCTGAAGATCTAGGTTCGATTTCCGACATGGGTACATTTTGTGAAGCCCATTTTTGGTGTCTCCTGGCGTGATATTGCTGGAATATTGCTAAAAGTGGCGTAACACCATACTCACTCACTCACTCACTCACTCACTCACATATGCCAGAAGGAAGGATACTCCTATTACTGTCATAGCGACTGATTTACAACACCCATTGTCTATATGCCTTGAAACACTTAATTGCTGTTATTTATAAGATGCTAATCCTCGGTCGATTAGACAGACGGTCATGTACACAAAAATGGGGATTAACAAATAGGATTAGCATCTTATAAATAACAGCAATTAAGTGTTTCAAGGCATATAGATGTCATGGCTCCAGGGTTATGAGCCTTTGCAATTAAATGTTCTTCAGACAATGGGTGTCGTAAATCAGTCGCTATGACAACACTATGCAATACTTTTACTTAATTCACTGTTTGTATCAAAATACATTAATAAGTTTCATGTTTCATCTAATTGCTGCTGAGTATACAGCCATATTAAATATCGAAACACGTGATTCATATAAATAAATAGCAAGTGATCCCATGGCATTTGATTGGCTAACCATGCAATTCTTTTGGCTTTTCCATAAAACGAAACAAAACTAAGGTCATGCCTACTAGTAGACGATTGTTACCTGTTTGAGGGCGGTGGGGTAGCCTAGTGGTTAAAGCGTTCACTCGTCACGCTTGTCACGCCAAAGACCCGGGTTCGATTCCTGACATCGGTACAATGTGTGAAGCCCATTTCTGGTGTACCCCGCCGTGATATTGGTGGCTAAAAGCGGGGACACCAGAAATGGGCTTCACACATTGTACCTACGTGAGGAATCGAACTCACTCACTGTTACCTGTTTGGCTGATAAATACTCTCTGAAGTTATTGTTGACATAATTTTTTATAAGAGTGAGTGAGTGAGTATGGCTTTACGCCGCTTTTAGCAATATTCCAGCAATATCACGGCGGGGGACACCATAATTGAGCTTCACACATTGTACCCATGTCGGGAAACAAACCCGGGTCTTCAGCGTGACGAACGAACGCTTTAACCACTAGGCTACCCAACCACCCCTTTTTTTTTCTTTTTCTTCTTTTATAAGAATTGATGTGATTATGATTTCCATTTATGGAAGTACAAACAAGTACAAATCTACACAAACACAAAAATAGAAGTCAATTCTTAAATGTAACCATGTCAGAGTGAGTGAGTGAGTTGGGTTTAACGCCACTTTTAACACTATTCCAGTTATATCGCGGCGTGTCAGCTTAATGTGGAAGGAAAGCCCGAAGTGATGCAGGTCTCAGACGTTTACCACTTTGGTGAAACCCACGAGCACGGGTATGGTCCTGACAAACCTAGAAACATTATCGGGGCGAACCGGGATTCGAACCTACAATCATAGAACCATGTCAGGGAAAACGGAACACTCATAAATCAAGGACAAGGTTAAGCCGTGTACATGTTCTGTGTGTATCTGCCATCTAGGTATTACTTCCCCCCGTGTACAACAATTGAACACAGTCTGTACATATCAGCAAATAATACCTCAATTACTGTTAAGCTTCTTACCAGGTCAGCCCACTTCTTGTGATACTGTACATTAACAATACACTCCGCTTAGTAAATATATGGCTGCGCATTGTGGCCAGTATTCATCCAGCTAGGCGTTATTGCCTGTCTGCTGGTACTCCATGGTAAATACAGCGTATACAGGACTACTGTATACACAGCGTATACATACAGCGGCTTCATGTGTAAGCTCCTCACACTGTTATTAATACCTCACCAACAGTGTTAAAAGTTTATTATATATCTGCATGCCGGGCATAATATATATAGCTGATAGGAGGCCTGATATTGTATAGCTGATAGGAGGCCTCATATTGTACAGTTGATAGTGGGCCTCATATTGTATAGATGATAGGAGGCCTCATATTGTATAGTTGATGGTGGGCCTCATATTGTATAGATGATAGGAGGCCTCATATTGTATAGTTGATAGTAGGCCTCATATTGTATAGCTGATAGGAGGCCTCATATTGTATAGCTGATAGTGGGCCTCATATTGTATAGTTGATAATGATTACTGATTTTCTATGATTGGTAGGAAAATTGGGGAAAGAAACATTATTTTGTTCCAAAATTAAGATAAATCATTTTCAGAAATAACATTGTATTCTAACATTTCATTCTGTGCAGAAATGTCAAAACAAAGTTTTTTCTTCTACTGGTCATGTCACCTCTCCAAAGCCATAACGTTAGTTATTAGTGGTGGAACGATACACCGATGCATATTTAACTTCCCGACACAAGTATCGATCACAGTCGCAAAAAAAAATCATACATACCTTAAATGATTACTTTAATGGCTGTTACACCAAACACTAATTAGCAGTGAAAATTAGTGGTGAAAAAGTAAATATTTTCAGGCACTGCTCCATACTTGACACTGCCAACTGTAACTCGTCACTGTGCCAGGTATTTGACTAATTTGTCTATGAAAAAGAAGGCTTAGGCACCTCAGACAAGATCACATGCAAGTATCTTGATACGTATCAGATCTTGAACAAGGTAGGGGCGGTAGCCTAGTGGTTAAAGCGTTTGCTCGTCACGCCGAAGACCCTGGGTCAATTCCCGACATGGGTACAATGTGTGAAGCCCATTTCTGGTGTCCCCCGCTGTGATATTGGTGAAATATTGCTAAAAGCGGCGTAAAACCAAACTCACTCACTCACTCGTGGACACGGTATCATGATACGTATCGGATCGCACAGTTGGTGTATCGTCCTAGCCCTATTTGTTATAGCAATATTACATGAACTGGGAAATTTTCACTAACATATCCTGGGACCTAATACTGACCCGTGGCAGGTAAAGATTAAACCCTGAAATGCCATTAATAAATCATGTTGAATACCATCCTCAAACACAACACAATACAACCATCATACATACCATCACTTATCCTACAGGTAAATATCATCACCAACCACACAAAATAACCAGGAGACATAAATCTAATTGATCCTAATCACCGTAATAACCCTACGGTGATGTAAGCAACGCTGGAGGAAACGTTCGATCACGGCACAACTAAATTATCTCATCACAAAATCCATACCCCCTCAAACTGATTAGTCATATTAATTACCAACAGATTTAACGCATCAAAGAGTCGACAAATAAGCTTTGAAAATGATCGGGATAAAAAACATGATTTTGTGCATTAGCGCTGAAATTGATCAATGATGTAAGCCGACAGTCTTGACAAGCCTTTATGGAGTGACTACGAAAAGTGCACCGATTACGTGTCAGATTGGGTGATGTACAACCATGATGTCACATGTAATACGAATACTGGGTTTGATTTATCATGATTACCGCTCAGAAAAGACAGTCGAGCAATGAAACAAACAAAAAATTCCCTTCATGTCTGACTTAATCATGGGGAATGGCTGCTATTTTGAAATCTGCTTTTGCACCCATTCAATGTCAATGTACTTGTATCTTACATCCAGCAATGTTGAAATCAATGAACAATATGAAAGCAAGGATGACATCAAAAACTGGATTGTGTATTGTCTATTAACCTTAAACTTCTTGCAAGTTTATTTAGTACATTACACAATCCCAAGGGAAAATCTGATATTTGTGATATGAAATCAATCCGCACTTAGATGAAAGGAATGATGGTTTTGGTGCAATATTGCCTTTTGTTTAATAGCATCTTGTTTTAGGATGCACGATGATTCGGACCAAATGCCTTTCAAACTCTGCTTTGATGTAGAAAAAACAACTGCTTTGAAGCAATATACTGAGTATTGACATAAGAAGACTTTGCAAATGAACAAACGTCTATTCTTTAGTACTGATATTGGATGACTGGACGTGAGTGAATTTTGTCAACATTTTCAATTTCGAAATATCTGACACCTGATAACTGTTGGACAAAGGACAGATAGGTTATAATGATCTAATTGCTTGATTTCATCATCGACACACTGCCTCACATTGTTTTATTGTCAATACATCAAGAGCGTCACTGACTGTATTCCCTTCTTCGTTTGGCCTTATATATATATATAAATATTTAATTGGTTGATGAGACTAACAAAAAAGACCTAAAAGAAAAATGACAGACAAAATATGTTTATGCAGGCTGTTTTACAATCAGGTGAAATGAAAAAAAATGATATTTTGTTACCACTGTGCATAAGAAATGGTGAATAATACGTATAAAGATGTTTATTCTGGCAAAAAAAAAATCAATTATATTTTGGTATCATTTCGGTATCATAATTCAGTGATGGTGTGACCTACTAGTTTGTTTTTCATCCATTAGTTGAAGTTAGTCGCCTGTCGTATGTGTGTTGGTCGTCCTTCAGAAAAATGGCGGCAAATAAATCAGAACCAAACGTTTGGGGTGGTTTTTTTTAATCTTCACTAAGGTAAAGAGAACAAAGCATCAATTTCATTAATTCATTCAAAGGCAAATGTAACTTTTGGCTCCCTGCATTAAGCCTTGGCTCCTTGAAATTCTATTTGGCTCCTTAAAAAATGTAAAGGAGCCAGGTGGCTTCTTGTGAAAAAAGTTTACTTTGAGGCCTGATACAAAGTCCAACCAAACATGCAAGTTACCCAATCCACACAACCACATGATACCCAGAAACCAATACGTCTCTGTGCAAACACAAATATGATTCCAATCTCTACAATCTGGCTCAACATGGAAAACAATCACGGAACTACAAGGAAACTATCACGCGCTCACCAGCATACTACGGAGTGACCTCCAGGCCGAGATGACCTTCACATTATGATGATGTCAGACCAGTGCTAAGTGGGTGCAGGTGTTTTAATGGCCATGACGTGATATTTGAAGTTGTTTATGGCCTCTCCTTTCCCGTTCTGCAACAGGTCCCTGCTGGTTCCTCGTGTTAGACAACTCATAAACTAGGTAGGATGCGAAAATAAAGCAAGTACTATTGAAAGTCAAGAAGAATTTCAGAGCTACTTTTTGGCCCTACAGAGCTACAGATAAGCTGCGTATTTGCGTAAAAAACCTCTGACAACTTATCAAAACCCAACTTCTTTCAATTAACTTGCGTACAGAAACGCATGCATTAAATGAAAAAGTCAATTGTTTTAAAAACAGCACGCGTAAAAGAGACAGTGAAGCTTTTTTCAGCCAGCGTGCAACGGAGCTAATTTCCGAAACACAATTACGAGCTAATTTACTTTCCGAGTCAAGTCTATATTTAGAGCCGTCATAAACATCATGATACATCTAAAACATTCTTTCCTTTTTTTTTTTAAATCTCAAAATGCTTATTCATTTCAGGAAAACCCAATAGAGTGATGAAAAGACGAGTGGAAAAATATTGGTTACCCCATGAAAAATGTAATAACCCAATCAAAATAGAAACCTTCGAGAAAAAACTCTAAAAAAGTTATCTGGAGCTCTGGCCCTGTAACCTCGGCCCTGAATTCAAGGTCAGTGGACACTGATTGGGCTGAACATAATTTGACAAGAAACTGACCCAGTATTTATCTAAGATATGAAACTAAGTGCCAATGGCCAGTAAAGTGGGAAAATAATGCTATATTGTTTTAAAAGTTTTACAAAGTTTGATTACTGATTAAAAAGGAAGTTTTGTTATACTGTATACCCCACATGTTCAAAGAACTACTACATTAAAGTCAAAGAACCACAGCATTAAAGTCATAGAATCACAGCATTAAAGTCATAGAACCACTACATTAAAGTCATAGAACCACAGCATTAAAGTCATAGAACCACTGCATCAAAGTCATAGAACCACAGCATTAAAGTCATAGAACCACTCCATTAAAGTCATAGAACCACTGCATTAAAGTCATAGAACCACAGCATTAAAGTCATAGAACCACTGCATTAAAGTCATAGAACCACAGCATTAAAGTCATAGAACAAAAAGGAACAATGAAGGTTATTAAACTGACACAATATTTCTAGTTTTTTAATTTAATTTTATGGAAGTGATACTACTCTTTTCAGAGAAACATTATAACAACAACTTTTAATAATAATGTACTTTAAATATCATCAATGCTTTCTTGTTGGATTTGTCTGATGTATCTTGAAAAGTTGGCCTAGAAAATTAATAAACTGGAGCGGCCTTGTATAAATTTAATTAAAACATGTTTTCAGTGCTTACAGGTCATTAAAAGCAATATATAATGTGAACTAATATATATGCCACAAACTGGTGTAAATCAATACGCTATACATGTACCAAATTCACTGTACGAGTACATCCGAAACAAATAAATATGATCAAAGAGAATCAATGTGGATTTTAGCACCTGTTGACACCGTCCTCTTTAAAAAACCCAAATTTTATTGGGTTTTTTACACACATGGGTGGTCTTCTGTCTTGGACAATAAACATGTTGTTATTTGAAAGTGACACCTGAACTTTTGACACTTTTGACCATCAGCTGTTGGAACCATTTCCTTCCCTGTTGAAATTCACACACTTTTAAACTGATGGATGTGATTGACAGCTGACAGCTTGGGTTCAGTCGATTTCAACAAACAAAGCCATGTGGCTGACCTTTGCAGAGATAAAAATTCAAATCATGCTATGGCACTACAGATGTTGCCATGGGTACATGTCCTCCATATGCTGTGATTTAATTAATATGCACCACTTTGACTCATTTATCTCACATTCAAACTTGGGTCATTATTATATAATTGTGTCTAACCAGTAGCCATGTTAACAGATTAAACCACTTCTGGTATTGTACAGTTGATTAAACCATGACAGGTATTGTATAAATGTTTAAACCATGACTGGTATTTTACAGCTGATTAAACCATGAACAGTATTTTACAGCTGATTAAACCCTGAGCTATAATTGTATAGCTGATTAAACCATGACAGGTATTTTACAGCTGATTAAACTATGCCTGGTATTATACAACTGATTAAACCATGACAGGTATTATACAGCTGATTAAACCATGACAAGTATTTTACAGCTGATTAAACCCTGAGCTGTAATTGTACAGCTGATTAAACCCTGAGCTGTAGTTGTACAGCTGATTAAACCATGGAATGGCACAACTGGTCACATTTCTCAACGCTTGGGGCATATTGAATTCTGAATCTGTTGTTTGTAAATCTGCAGTAATTCTGCACATATCGACTGTCACGTCTTGTCTTACCAGGGCTGTTGTGAAATAGCTGAATAGAAAGGACTCACTGACTCACTGACTCACTCGGAGTGAGGTGAGGTGAAATTGGGTTTAACGTCGCGCCAAAGATTATTGCACTTATACAGCGACGTGCATGCACGTGTGTGTGTGTGTGGCTGCTTGTACTAGTCCAAACTGATGCCGATTTATAGTGCTAACCCACAGAGATTCCATGCCACAGTTTAACATGAATACCCCACTCAGACGCAGTATACTGACTCCGAGCCGACCAGTCCTTGTTTTAGCCCCTTAATGCCGAGCGCCAGACAGGGTTACAACAAGTACAATCTTTTAAAGGTTTTTTGAATGACGCGGCCGGGGCGGACGCTCTACCACAAGACCACGGAGGTGGTCCACTCTGAGTGCTCAATCGGTGACCTACACAGTTAGTCAAAAGCATGACAAATTACACAAAACATTGGGATTGGTGGTGTTGTATGGAACATAAAGCTAAGAGTGTAGGTATAGGTTGCATTTGTGCATGTTTATATAGCTAAATCAAGCCCTGGAAAACATTTAATAAATAATGTATATAAAACTGTCAGTTGAAGCTATTTTGCCGGATCAGACTTGTTTCTCGAAAGTAATGTTGTCTTTTTATTGAGCCATAAAAGTAAAGCAGGTACATAGCTACCCATCTTCCCAAGGCAAGAGAGTTAACTGACTATTAAAGCCCGGTTTCCACCCTTGCCGAACTAGGCTGGTATTATGGAGTCACATTTTGGCTGGACTAACGAGTCTATGCATAGTCCCTTCAAAATCATGCAATGAAATCGAAATCTGGTTCGTAAACTGTCATGCAGATTTCAGTCAATTGCAGGATTTGCAAAGCATGTGCAGCGCTGACTCAGTGTCAACAGATATTAACTACCGGTACATCTTTTCAGGTTCTTAATCAAGGTGCTCGCATGATTTGATGCACTTTGCGATGTAAGACTTGTTTTATATAGATATAAAATAGATCCTTATTATCGATCAGATCGTATTAACTGGGTGCCACCATTTTGTTTGAAGCAAATGCAAGTGATACGAGGGATGGAATTTGATTGGTCCATAGGAGAGGCATAGAAGGGTCATAACTCGTAATAGCCACAGGTGGCTCTACGATCGAGCCCAGGAACTCCAGTCTAGTTCGGCAAGGGTGGAAACTGGACTTTTAAAGTCTGTTTACTCTCTTGCCTCGGGAAGATAATAGCTACCTGCTGCACACTGTGACATCGTGTAGTTCCTGTATGTCGCGTGTCAGACACAACAAAAGCACCAGGAAAGCCAGTCACCTCCACATGAAGCTATTTATCTGTGTATTCAGACACTTAGCAAGCCATATTGTTCAGCATATACACTAGGGCAAGAGTTACTCTAGCGAGAATAAACTTTGACTTGGGTCTCGAGTGTCAATAACAACGATCCTTAAATACGGTTATGTGGTTTAGAAACAGGAACACCATGACAGTTTGAATTTGTAGACTTTCCGAGATTTTTTCATTTCAGAGAGGCTGATAATTTAGAATTTTCTGTAAATCATTCAGAAGTATGCAATAAATTTAAATAGATTGATATATTCTACGTTAATTCGGTATCAAGCTATACAGTCTGCTGATCTTTGTGTAATTATTCAATGTTTTGTTGAAGGAATTACAGATATTGAATAGTAATATCAAATATTTTCTTTTGTAAGTCAGGGATTTATAAACGATTCTGAATTAGGAGACCCTGACACAAATTGGGGGGAAAAAATCTTTATTTTGATCAAAATAGGATTTTATTAAAGTTTAAATTTTCTTAACTTCAGAGGTAGGCCTACATCATGTACATGACATTGTATGTAACTGTAATGTAATATGTAACTAAGCATGACAAACTTTTCCTATTTATTCATCCTGTTATAAGTGAAATACAGGTTATTTCCATAAAACCATAGCATTAATTGGAAAGCTTTTAATTCCATTTTGGGAATAACTGTTAATGACATTTGTTGCGGTCTTTGGGCTGAATATCAGCCTCTGAGCCAGTCTAGATAAAACCATGTAAGAGAAAAAATATGGCTTTAAAATACAAAAAAGTAGCTATGTTAAACCTTTCTTTTAAGCAGGCTTAGCAGGAACCCACATGAATTCAAATTTGAAATTCTTTCTGATTTTCTCTTTCCAAGTTCTCGTCTGTGGAATAAGAAGTTCTTAAATAGAAGAATTACCCTCCCCAGGAAACAAACAGCTGGAGAAGAGGCCCTCGCTCATCAGCATTCAAACCCAATTTACACAGACAATATCAAACCCAGCATAGTTTATTTGTTGCCGTGAATACAATATGAAGCCATCATCGAATCCACGGAATTCTGCGTGTCTATTGTGCCAAAACACTCACCCATCAAGATAAGGGGTTGAAGTGTGTTGTCTGTGCTTGGATAAACACTATCCCGCCTCACAGACTAATTTTGTTTGATCTGGAGTAAAGAGAATAAAACCCGATTTGTCTACCCTGAGGATGTGTAAACCTGATGGCATAACCGGATATCTCGTACAGGTTTCGGATGAGCAAGGGGCATATCTGGTATGTTGAGGCAAATATCATACCTTAGCTGATAGATGAAACAATTTGCACAGTTTGCTCTGAAAATGAGGTCTCGAGTATTAAGCCTTAAGCATCCACGGAAGCCTTGATGTTTACTGTTGTAATTAGAAAATATTTGACGACTTGAAGTTGTCTCATGGAGAGTGGCTTATGCTAACACGAGGATTGTCTTGTGGTGAAGGTCAGTTTGAGAACACTCCATAATGAAAACACTTACAAGCAGCACGATCAGATTTGTGAAACTATCGTCATAAAAACTTATCATTGTGTTAAAAAACATCTTGAAAGTTCATGGGTTAATTACCTTCACCCTTAAACAGCCATGTTTCAAAGAGTCAATGGGATAATAATTTTATAACTGTACACAGTTTAGATGGGATTAATTCTAGAATTGCAACAACAGATTTGAACTTGATATAAGCATTTCTGTTCCACAACACCATCCTTGGAACAGATAGCTGAAGCTTACCTAGTCAAACATCAAAATAGTTGTAAAGAAAGCAGTATTACCAATTCTAAAAAAGTAAAACAAATGAACTTAGTGAGAGCATGTCTATGGATATATCGTCAAGGAATGGGCATTTCAGATATGTTGCTATGTGGTATGTATGGAAACTATCTCTGAACTTTGCACAAGAATGTTAAATATTTTGATGTTTGGCACAGTTTGTCAAGCAGTTGTCAATACATAGTACATGTAAAACAATGCTAAATCTTGTCAATATACACTTCACATACACATGTTAAAGACACGCAGTGGTTATTTAAAGACTCTTTGCTATTTCTATGCCCTGACAGTTACCGTATTCGACGTAATAAGCGTCCATGGCGATATTTGCTAATATATTGGCTAGTGAACAATCCCAATTAGCACCCCTTCCAATTGATCAATGTACACAAGACTTATTTATTCTCGTATAATATGTGTGTTATATGCATCCTTAATCATGGGAAATTAAATTCTTGAAAAATATATCTGTCGTATCTAAACATTTCATGCTGTCAGCATAAATCACGAAATTTATGATCTTTCAACTCTGTTATTTTTCACCAAAATAGGGGCGGTCGGGTAGCCTAGTGGTTAAAGTGTTCGCTCGTCACGCCGAAGACCGGGGTTCGATTCCCGACATGGGCACATTGTGTGAAGCCCATTTCTGGTGTCCCCCGCCGTGATATTGCTGGAATATTGCTAAAAGCGGCGTAAAACCAAACTCACTCACTCACTTTCACCAAAATAATATTCTAATAAGAGCCCCTATTTCTAATTTTAAGAGCGCCCTGGGTGCTTCTTATGTCCAATATGGTATGTAAATAATTTGCATGAGACTTGGTGCAAAAGATTCAGTGCATAGTCTACCCTTGTTAAAGAGCAAAACATACAACACTGTTTCTTTTTGTTCTTTATTTTTAAAACAAAATCTATTTCAACATGGTACAGTGTAGATGATTGATAAACAGGGATTGATAGACTTACAAAATAAGTGCAAAACAAAACCTTTTTGATAACTGCAGCAGTTTGAATATGATCGATATTGTCCAATCTTCAAACAAAGATAGTAATAGAGTGAGTGAGTTATTATTGATTACCGCCTATCTTCAAACTTGCAGCTATTCAGGGACATGTAATTGCCAGAATAACTACAGCTAAAAGTAAATATGCTACTTAGCATTTGATAAGGATATTTTGAAGCACCATGTGGGGACTAAATGTGGCTGTTGTTGGGAGATGTTGTCGTACTAATAGTATTCGATATCAGTTTCAACATAAAACATCGCCAAAACTATTTCCATAATGTTGTTGTCAGAGTTTTGTCACAGAACCAACTATCTCCAAATCCCAATAAAAAAGGTAAGAAATATACATTGTAAAAAACATTTCCCTCATCAACTTGAAAATTAGTTTTCCTCTATACCTTTTCTCTTAATCACTGTTTATTCACAAATCGGGATAACGAGGCAAAACAAACGGGACTAATTTACCTTCACTTCACTAAAAGGCTTTCAGAGGATGTCATCAATGGCTGGCTAATTATTACGACCTGAACAAACAATGGCCTGAATAATCTATAGACATTTGTCATCATCCAATTACTGCTGAACAAACACTCTACACGCTTTCCAGGAAGTGACACCCAGATCGGTTGAAGCAGGCGCTAATTTCAGGGTATTAATTATAGGACAAGTATATTCATTCCAAATAGTAAAAGTTTATTCTTAAACCATTGGCAACATGTTTCAATTTTGTAGAGACAATACATTTTATATATATTTTTTTTAAATATATCATGGTCATTTTTTACTTTAAAAGATGGCCATGCTATTATAACATCTTAAATGAGATAGAATTACAAGCCGTTCTTGGCCAAAGGAGAATTTCAGCCCACTGAAAATGTTGATTTTAATGTTTTGGAAACCTTCAAAATATTGGCACGAAAATGATCAGACATGTTCAAATGGCTGACATCTTGCATCACCTTTTTGGCACTCTGACATGATCTCATATACATAAGCATGATAAGTATGGCTTCAGTAAATGAAAAAGGCAGATTTTCTTTTACACTTTAGATGCAAATTGAGCTTGAGCACATCTGACCAAGATAAAGTTTTTACTTTTATACTGTTTTATTCTACATCACCAGAAAACACCCGCCTTACAAAACAGGGACTAACCTACATTCGTCTATTTCCAAAAAATATTTTAAAAAGAATTTAAAAAATCTGAGGCTTATTTTTCCTCATCACTGGTGTGTTCCAAATGCATTATAAACCTGTGGAAATACCTGATAAATTTTTGGAAATTTCTTTTTTTGAAATATTACTTATTCATCATTACAGATGGTAATGTGGGTAACTGCATTATGTACGAAGGTATATAATAAGTATATAGGTATGTAATGTTATATATGTAAATACAAATGTATTTATATGCTTTTATCTTGTTACTGAAAGTAGTTTTGAAAATGAATGTCTTTTAGGCCTGCAAGGCCCTGTGTGAAAAATAAGTCCAACATGTATGTTTTTTATATATACACATGACATTATAATAAACTATATCCTTATTATATTATTTATATAATTATTGTTATTAATTGTTATATATTGGGACCCGTGAAGATCCGGGTTAGAATAGGTCTTCAGCAACCCATTTTGGCGTAAAAGGCGACTATGTTAGTCTTAAGACGTGACTCACGGGATCGATTAAGTACAGACCAACGTCATATAGCTGGAATATTGCTGAGTGCGGCTTTAAACAACAAACAAATGTTATATATTGGAGACTGCGCCGGCTAGTAATCCCACGATAGGCTTCTTGCAGAATAGAGTATAGGGTTTACCATAATGCTAACACACAACATCTTATACTTCATATGACAACAGATCATATGGTAAAGAAAATAAATAAGTCTTGTAGCAGATTGCGTAAGCAAGACACATATTATCCTTGGATCTATGGGATATGAACCTAATCGGGATTAACCACCCCTCACACTGGTCTATGTTGAAATATTGCTCCTGTCAGCTGGTCACAAGGAAACACAGTGTTTGGATTTTAACTCTTCTACGTAAAGTTCAATATAGACTTACACCAGTCTTAGCCCTAAATTCACTTTGTGAAGCCCTACAAGTATAGCGATGCAAACACATTTGTTTCTTATTTTAACCATCTAAAAACTGGGAAGGTAGATTTTCATCTTTTTACTTCACAAGAGTAAAAAGTGGATGGGTATGTTTCCAATCGTGGGAGACCCTAAAATAAAAATAAAACTTTTTTTCTGAGGGAGTGTTCCCGAGATTTATCTAGACCTGATCAAAAAGCAATAATCGGCCCCAAATATGCAACAAATGTCAGCCAAACTTCCCAATTCATGTTAATACAGTTATAACAAACTGCTTCATCAAGATGGCAACAAGGAAGAAGACATTAATACTTAGTTTCACACATCTCTTATTGCATTGAATGCGATGTAAATATCTCTAAATCTTCCAATAAATCACTGACTACATCTGATGAAGACATGAAACCGTTTCCTTGGGACAAATTAGTCATTTATGAAACTACAAGACATCAGTCATGAAGACAATTTTTTTCTGTTTTTTTGTCAGACAACATTCTGATAATACATCATCTGGTATGAAATGATCGTCACGCAGACATGACAGGTCAACTTCGTCAAACTATGATTGATGTCTTCATAGGCTAAGCTCGGCTTAATTCTGCAAATATACATCACTGTAGGACATTCTGTCACTGTCAGGCTACAATACATACATTTGCTTCAGGTACTTAGCCCAACTCATTTGAAATATGGACAAGTGACTAAGCGAGTTGGGTTTAACGCCGCTTTTAACAGTATTCCAGTTTTATCACGGCGTGTCAGCTTAATGTGGGAGGAAAGCCCGAAGTGATGCAGGTCTCAGACATTTTACCACTTCGGTGAAACCCACAGTGTATTGTGCTGACAAACCTAGAAATATTGTCTGGTACACTTGGATTCAAACCCACAACAAACTGTGAATTGTGGTGCCTTAGATGACTGGACCAATGCCCCCAAATAAAATAAGTAAATAAATAAAAAACTATATGACATACATTTTCTTTGGACATTAAGCTTGTCATGGAAAAGTGCTTAAGTATAATGATAACCGAGCGTATATAAAGCAGAAATTTTCTTGAGACTTCAAGATGGTATATATAGCGTCACAATAACATCTATTATGTTAGATTTCCAGAATTATTTTTCTTATAAAACCTTCCGATATCGAGACAAGATAAACAATGCTTGCGTAATTTGCCAATTCAAGCAACCATTGAATACATGTCTATGCCATTATAGATCTTCCTTGGAAAATAACATTCCGTCAATAAAGGATGACTTGTCCGAAAAAACATAAAAGCACTCTCATATTCAGAACTTTCATCAAGTAGGCAGTCATCTTAAAATCTTCATTTAAAAGTAGGGTTAAACATGTTAAAAGGTTCAGTGAATCGAAAGTGGAAGATTCAGTTAAGAGCCTTTATAGTTGAATGAGTCATACATGTGAGTATAGCCATCTGCTCTACAAGTTATCCAGGTATTTGTCTGGATAGTACATGCAGTTTCAACATCGGTACTGAATTATTTATTTTTGTTTAAACTATTAAACAGACTTAGATATGCATGGAAGAACAGACTCAAACGGCAAAGTAACCTGTCTGTGTAACCGGAGAAATAAAACCTCAATATGACAAAGCGAATCTAGATGTTACAATCGTTACAAGTTAGGTCATGTTTTCTACTGTCATTTTGAGCAGGAGTAGAAAGGAATTACTAAATTTACTTGCTAAATTTACCAACTAGGGGGTGAAGTGTCTGTTGATGTTCTCAAACATGTAGACATTAACATGCCATGAAACTTGCAACCATAGTTTACTAAGTCAATCTTGCAGTTATAAATCTTCACGTATCTTCTATGCCATTGCTATGACAACTAATGTTCAATGTAATAACCTTTTGAATAATACGACGATGAATCATTCGGAATGTCGCAGAGATAAGGGGACACACATTGTTGACAGAAGCACGCTACAATGCAGTTCTAGAAATATCAGCAACTTCCATGAGACGAAGTTAAATCTAAGTGTTGCAATGTAAAAGTAAGAAAGGCAAAATTATGACACCATGCAAAAATGATCATTTTGCGTTGTCAAAATCATGACAATTTCTTTTGTTAGCCTGATCTTCCAAATTAAATCAAATGCTTACCTTACGAACTGTCTTATTCGCCCGGGATCCTCAGCAATAAAATACATAATCTTTTCATGAACACTCTCCAATTTTGAATCGTTGAACTTATCTTTGCGGTACGAAGCGCAATCGAAAGTTTGAATCTGTGTAGAGCTGAGGCTCTCTCGGATATAATAGCCGAGGCAAAATCCCAACAGAAACAATATGACGACGGTAACAACCGCCAACACACACGTCCAAAGACTGACACATCGTGGTCGTTTGGAGGGAATACTTTCTGTCGAAGGGTAATCTAATAAGGCATCGCTTCCCGTCTCGTCAATATCGGCGTTCCAAGAGCGATATCGCCTGTAAGACCGATCCGGAGTCGCCATGTTGAGCGTTCACCTACTACCTGTATTGTGAGCGGACTCTTCCTTGGGCGCGTTATGCCCGGCTAATAAAAGCCACCTGCCGCTGATAGCTGAGCGTTCAGGTGTCATTCAACTGACTTCCGTCGTCTGTCACCAGTCGCTTGCGCTCACTCACTGAGTGACATAAGTTGCTAAGCTAGTAGTTCACGGGGATATTATGTCATGAAGTCCTATGATATTGCTCGACAAGTGGTACATATTTGTAGCTGATTACCGGTAATTGCTATTGGCCGAGTTTACATTGGACGTGCTGTGATCGTGATTTCATACCACACGAATTACTGTGTTGAGGAAATTGACAAGCGAACGGCCGGCGCATACCTGTATACAAATTGAACATTGTCACTCAAATTAAGTTATAGAGATGTTACCGTTTCCCCTTGTCGTGCTTCAGTGGAATTTAGATGGCAACCACTGCAGATAAATATCGCAATAAACTAAAAACTGCAGTAGACCGTTAAAATTGTGGTCTGTGATTTTGGAGCTAAGGTCTACCGACTACACTATTTCAATCTCTCCGATTCGGGGGCAGAATGGGCCCCCAGCACCCCATGGTTGTCTCCCCGGGGGATTCAGGGACAGAATGGGTCCCCGGCATCCCATGCTTGTCTCCCCGGGGGATTCAGGGACAGAATGGGTCCCCGGCACCCCATGGTTGTCTCCCCGGGGGATTCAGGGACAGAATGGGTCCCCGGCATCCCATGCTTGTCTCCCCGGGGGATTCAGGGACTTAATGGGTCCTTGGCACCCCATGGGACGGCCCAGTCGTCATAAGTGTCGCATGTCGCTTTGCAGAGTTGCGTCCCTTGGGCACGCCAGAAACCTATGATGGTGGGTTCGCCTCGTGGGTTTCATCAAAGTGGTAAACGTCTGAGACCTGCATCACTACGGGGTTTCCTCCCACATTAAGCTGACACGCCGCGATATAACCGGAATACTATTTGAAGCGGCGTTAAACCTCATTTACTCACACCACAACGTATGGCCTGAGTATGTCATCGTGTCCCGAATGCATTGGTCGTTGGTCATGCAGACAACTATACTTTAACTAACGTGGCATATATAGTTTTGTTTTGTCAGCGGCGTACAAAACTCACTCACTCACTCACTCACTCACTCACTCACTCACTCACTCCACCTGTGAAGATCCGGGTTCGAATAGGTCTTCAGCAACCCATGCTTGTCGTTAAAGCTCGCTGACTTGGTTGATGCATGTCATCGTATCCCAATTGCGTAGATCGATGCTCATGATGCCAATCACTAGATTGTCTGGTCCAGACTAGACTATTTACAGACCGCCGTCATAGAGCTGGAATATTGCGGCGTTAAACAACAAACAACCATACGCGGAATCACCACGGGGGGAGCCAACGATACAGGTAGGGTCCTGGCAAACATTATCGTCTTTTAGAGGAAATACGGTATCCAGTATGGCTCAACATATCTTGACATCCCCGCTGTCCTCCGTACCGAACTGGCCGGGTGTGTTCTACCGGTTTTGTTTTTATTTTTCTCGTTACAGTGATTTAATGTGTGTTTGTTAACGCAGCACTCAGCAATATTACAGCTATTTGAAGGCGGTCTGTAAATAATGGAGTCTGGACCAGACAATCCAGTGATTGACATCATGAGCATCGATCCACGCAACTGGGATACGATGACATGCATCAACCAAGTAGCGAGCCTGACCACCCGATCCCTTTTACGACAAGGCCTATATTCTACCCCGGATCATCACGGGTCTTACCTTATTGAATAACGTGATAATTTGTTTGCAGGCGATTAGGTGCCTCAGTGATGACGCTGTCTCAGTAACAAAAGGGGGCACGGGTGGCCCAGTCGTCTTAGGCACCGCCATTCGCTGTGCAGAGTTGCGTCCCTTGGGCACGCCAGAAACCTATGATTGTGGGTTCGAATCCCGGTTCTCCCTGATTGTCTTTAGGTTTGTCAGCACCATACCCGTGCTCTCGGGTTTCACCGAAGTGGTAAACGTCTGAGACCTGCATCACTTCGGGCGGGCTTTCCTCCCACAATAAGCTGACACGCCGCGAGATAACTGGAATACTGTTAAAAGCGGCGTTAAACCAAACTCACTCACTTACTCACTCACTCAGTAACAAGAACAACATGGCGTGTGAACTCAGCGTTGTAGGAATGGCACAGGTGCGCACGTTTCCCACCTCAGTGAAGCCAATCATGTCAGCGGATCCTGGCACTCTTGAGGGACAAAACTCTGCACGTTGAATAATGGCGCCTTATACCACCATGCATCCACAGCACAGGGGGGGGGGTCACACAATGTATACACGTCACGAATCAAAACCGGGAACTTAGGTGACGAACCAACGCAACTGACAAACATATTTCTTAAATGTTTCTCTTTACATATAGAAGCAGAATTTCTGTACTTGTACACAGAAGACGTAATTCAGAATTAACATTGCTTTTAGCTTCAACATAATCAGTAAATGCACTGTCGTATCACTGGATTATCTGGCTCATCACTGGATTGTCAGGCCATGCTGCCGTGAAGATCCGGGGTAGGATAGGCAACTCAAGGCTACCCTTACGAACCCAATAGACTAAAACACGCTCAAAGCGCGAAGTGGTTACCCCATGGATCGGTGTGATCCTATTTCATTCTCATCTCCATGGGGTGTATACTGTCTGTGAGTATACTGTATACTGTCTGTGGGTACAATGTGTGAAGCCCATTTCTGGTGTCCCCCGCCGTGATGTTGCTAGAATATTGCTAAAAGCGGCCTAAAACCATCCTCACTCACTCACTCACTCACTCACTAATGATACGAGAGGATAAGTACCAGGTCCACTTACCTCCCTTCTTCGTCATCAACAGACCTGAGCTAAGGGATCTACCCGTGAAGACCCGGGTAGAATAGGTCTTCAACAACCCATGCTTGCCGTAAAAGGCGACTATGCTTGTTTTAAGAGGCGGCTAACGGGATCGGGTGGTCAGGCTCGCTGACTTGGTTGAAGCATGTCATCGATCCCAATTTGACGTCACATCCGGGTCATGATATCAATCACTGGACTGTCTGGTCCAGACTCGATTATTTACAGACCGCCGTCATATAGCTGGAATATTGCTGAGTGCGGCGTTAAACAACATACCACCGTCGTAAGGCAGGACTACTGCTGTGCAACGTTAGACAACACACACGCCAGGACGTAGACGTTTTTATTACCTGCCGTGAAGACATCATCCGTTTAATAAACATACAGCTGTATTACACATTGTGTGTACTAAGGGAACAAGTTTCACGAACAGATATTGAAACCTCTCAACATCACTTGGCTTATTCAGCGACAGTGCGTTTGGAGATGATAGATCACTTAGAGGAGCTTATGCACACTCGATGACCCCAGCAACCATGTTGCCAGGCTGACGTCTCATGGCATTGCTTCGCTGGTGGATCTCGCAACAAAATTCCTCAAATTACGTCATAGGGTATTGTGACGTGATTGTAAATTTTGTTGTTCAGGGCCCCGTTCCACAAGGCGATCGTACTGTAGCGCAACGACAGTCGTAAGTGGCTATCCTCCCACATTAAGCTGACACGCCGTGATATAACTGAAATACTGTTAAAAGCGGCGTTAAACACAACTCACTCACTCACCCAATGGAATCTGTTTCGGCATTTAATCGTGACTAGTTCTTTTCTGGCGTTGATGTTTTAAATTTCCCTAGGAATTGTACACTTCTTACATTCTTACATAAAGACACAGTTATGGAGTTGGATTAAAATTAGCATCTCCAGCTTTTTAGAACGAGGGTACATAGAGGTTATCATGCGAGCGTGTTTGGGGATGGTAAATATCCTGCATTAGGAATAAACATTGTATTTAGCGAGCCTTGGCGCCCTTTCCGTAACCTCGGAATAACACGAGTTGGTCACGAATGGATCGGTCGGTCTGTACGGACATGACGTCATAGGGTTTCATGTTTTCATGACGTCATCTGATTGTCAAGTAATAATTCACATTTTGAGTTATATGGTGGCTTCATTCGACGATTTATGTTTAAGTTTATGTGTTGTGCATATCATTCATTTCAATATGCAAAGATTTTAATTTTTAAACAAACCAGGTTCGTGACTTAATTAATAAAAATTACAGAGAAAACTTCTCACAACGAAGATCAGTTATTTATACATAGCAACGTCATAGAACACAATGATGACTTCACAAACAAAACATTCACGCCAATGACGTCACGCAGCAATAAAATTCATATTCGTACACGGCAACTAAAGATACCATAAGTAATAATAACAGAAGTTATTAATGGCAAACGTTTATTGTACGAGCGGTGTTGTACGAGCGGAACGTTCGTGTACACTCGTCGACCCTCGGCCTGGTAGTGTCTAAGCCCATTCAGCACGTACAATCCCGTCTACCCCGCTCGTGACATACGTATCTCGTACTATTGTTGTTCAAAACACATCTACAATAAGTAGTTAACGTGATGTAGCACGTTTACACCAAGTATACCCGATTCCTATAAAAAAATTTATTCAAACGTATATACGTATAGTATACTTAAAAAGGAGGACGCATTTAAGGACAATATAAGACCGATTTTGTTTCTAGGTTTGTCAGCACCATTCCCGTGGTCGTGGTCACCGAAGTGGTAAACGTCTAAGACCTGCATCACTTCGGGCTTTCCTCCCACATTAAGCTGACACGCCGTGATATAACTGGAATACTGTTAAAAGCGGCGTTAAACCCAACTCACTCACTCAAAAAATAAGATGCCGAGGCTCAATTGGATATCATAGTCCTTCAAAAGTTCCCTCCCTTTGAGCGTTTGCAACAAGCGTAAAATTGTAATCTCTTTTCTTGTCTCATACGCCACATAATTTAACAACTTCGCTGTGTAGATAATCAAGTTTTTGTTAGTTCATTAGCCAACGTCTGCAGACTCGTGGTCTACTCCTGTGTTATCAGGCTGCGTATGGATATATCAACCAACGCACGCACGCAAACACACACTCCCTCCGCTGATTAGGGGGCAACCATTTGATTTTCAAACATGACGCTCTTTGGAATCTTCTTAGAAAGTGTATGCTCGATTGTACCTCAGAAATATCTTAGTACTTTCATCAAAAGTTGACAACATTCCTAAATCAGAACCTAAATAATCCTTCGAATAAATGGAATTCTCTTTTGAATGATTTATCCAATGAAGCGCGCGTAAAATTGCTGTAACTTAGCCCGTGTGCACCATGTACTGACTCGAGTCATTCGTCATCACTCGCCCCTTTCCGTAACCTGTTATTCGGCTTGTCCCGGAATAACACGACACCCCATCACAGTCTCCTTCCACCCATTCCCTTGTAAGCCATTAATAACAATAGTAAGTCATATTTTATAAGGAGGTGACAGCTCGAGTCATTCGTCATCACTCGCCCCTTTCCGTAACCTGCTATTCGGCTTGTCCCGGAATAACACGACACCCCATCACTGTCTCCTTCCACCCATTTCCTTGTAAGCCATTAATAACAATAGTAAGTCATATTTTATAAGGAGTTGACACGGTAAGAACATAACTTATTGTTTTATCAGTTTTTTGTGTGGTATAAGTAATGGGTGAGTGTTTATCTTTTGTTGTTTAACGCAGCACTCAGCAATATTCCAGCTATATGACGGCGATCTGTAATGAGTGAGTGAGTATGGTTTTACGCCGCTTTAAGCAATATTCCAGTAATATCACGGCGGGGCCGGACACCAGAAATGGGCTTCACACGGGAATCGAACCCGGGTCTTCGGCGTGACGAGCGGACGCTTTAACCACTAGGCTACCCAACCGCCCCCGGTCAGTAAATAATCGAGTCTGGACCAGGCAATCCAATGACTGATATCATGAGCATCGATTCACGCAATTGGGATACGATGACATGCATCAACCAAGTCAGAGAGCCTGACCATCCGATCCCGTTAGACGCCTCTTACGACAAGCATAGTCGCCTTTTATGGCAAGCATGGGTTGCTGAAGACCTATTCTACTCCGGATTTTCACGGGTCGAGTGTGTTGTGTTACGTTGACACGAAGACTAAGGTTCGTTTGAGTACGATTTATTGACCGGCGTTACATGCGACAGCCAGCATGGCGTCCACTCGAGCCCCGACACAATTCATGACGTCACCTCATGAAGTAATACGCCAACATAGGGGAGCTAACTCTAACTAACCTAGACTGGGCTTTTACCCACATGAACTCGATGATAGGTGTATAACATAATATAATCGTATAGAGAAAACAATCACACCCCTCTATATAGTCTCTATGTATATAGAGGGGTGTGATTTTTTTTCTTTACGAATATATTGTGTTATAGACGCTATCATCGAGTTCCTGTGCTTTTACCCTGAACAGCGATAACGCTATTCTCGATTACAAATTTGAAACCTGAACAAAAGAACATTCTGGAATGGCTAATAGATGGTCTACATTGTCACTTTCAAAATCTGGTAAGCGATGCTCTGGTTGGTCGGATGAAAGGTCGTTCTGACGTGACCCCTAATAGGATGTCCTCAGATCTTTGTTTAGCGGTAGCGAGAACTGAGGTCTGATTTGAATGAAATTGCATCCCCCTTTCCTTTGAGAACTTTCATGAATTAAAGTTCAGAGTCACCTTTAAAGTCAGTTTGGGGGGCACGGGTGGCCCAGTCGTCTAAAGCGCCGCGATTCGCTTTGCAGAGTTGCGTCCTCTGGGCACGCCAGAAACCTATGATTGTGGGTTCGAATCCCGGTTCGCCCCGATTATGTTTCTAGGTTTGTCAGCACCATACCCGTGCTCGTGGGTTTCACCGAAGTGGTAAACGTCTGAGACCTGCATCACTTCGGTGACTTAAAAGTGGACTTAAAAGTGGCGTTAAACCCAACTCACTCACTCACTAAAGTCAATTTGGCACAACGCGAATTACCATTTAACTTTGGCACCCTTGAATTTAACTGAAAACTTTCCCATGAATTTTGGGACTTGAAACATTCAAACTTTGAACGTGTACTCAAAAGTACATGAAGAAATGTTAACACATAAATGTCACAAATCAAGTCTATTTGGAGGCACCCCACGTCTTCCAGATCTTGTGGTAGAAGTCACACCGGTAGATGATGTTGTCGTTGTTGACGATGGCGATACAGGTACATCTGCTGGAAGAGGTGCCGCCGGCGAATCTGAACATGCTGATACTGGCAGCCGTATTTCGGGTCACAAATATAGTAGGGACAGAGTTATCTCCCTTACATCTTCACATCGCTTAAATGGTGCCAGTTGTTGCCGGTTTCTACGGTAACTGAATTAACTTTCCCTTCTGCGTTCTGATTTTGAAAGTTGTTTCTCATGGCCTCCTGTTGTTTGTTTACAGTTTCTGACTGGCGAGCCTGTGTGATCGCTAAATCCAGGGTGAGTGTGGAATCTAACTGCAACTTGGTTGAAAGTTTAGTATCACGTAGTCCTACAACCATCCTGTCTCTGATCATCTCTTCTTTCAAATTCTGGTAATTGCAGTGTTCAGCAAGTGCAGTGATAAAAGAATCAACTGATTCCCCCTCATCTTGTTTGCGACTGTTAAATTTGGCTCTTTCAAATATAACGTTCTGTTTCACAATGAAGAATGATCAAACTTGCCCAAAATCGCATCATCATTTGACAAAAGAAATGACGTATTTCCTCTGCTTCAGATTCAATCCACAAGTTATTAATCTGCAGTTTCTCATCATCTACGCTTAGTTTTGAAGAAATTCTGAATCTTTCAAAGCGTTTTCTCCACTGTTCCCACTTTTCTGGGTTACGAAAGACCCGTGAAGATCCGGGGTAGAATAGGTCTTGCCATAAAGGGCGACTATGCTTGTAAAGGGCGACTAACGGGATCGGGTGGTCAGGCTCGCTGACTTGGTTGATTCATGTCATCGATCCCAATTGCGTGGATCGATGCTCATGATGTCAGTCACTGGATTGTCTAGTCCAGACTCGATTATTTACAGACCACCGTCATATAGCTGGAATATTGCTGGGTGCGGCGTTAAACAACAAACCACCACCAAACCACCACGAAAGTCAAACTGCTCAGGTGGTTGAATTTGAAATAATGCCATGCTTGTTTCGTAAGAAAATAAAGTTCAAAGTTCTGTGTTTACTGTTTACTTCAGTTAAGCATTACACCGCTGTTCACTCACCGATACTGTTTCCGTACTTCGGAATTACTCATTGTCTTTTCCTGCAGTTTCGAGGCACACATTCTCGTTTCCGTTTAGAATTCACAGGAGTAATCCCACCTATTTTGACGCCCGCTCGTCGCACTCACAAAGTTCCGTGTCGAGAAGGTTGTTAGACACTTCTGACACACCATGTTGAGTAAAGAGAGCTCCACGAACGGACTAGAGTGCGTGAGTCTATAGTATTCCTATTATATCACGGTGTGTCTGCTTAATGTGGGGGGAAAGCCTAAGTATTAATTTTGCAGGTCTTGTATTTTCACATTGCCCCCAATTCAATGCTGTAAATTTTGCATTAAATCACTTACTCTGTACTGGTCCTATTACCAGTGAAATCCAAGTCACATTGACATCAGCCATCAGTTGTGACTATATTGACATAAACTGAAACATGAGAATTGTTATTGACATTTGCTGTAGACTTGCCTCTGAGCAGGCCCAGTGACTGAACCGTCATACATCATACACTGTACATCATACATCGTACATCATACACCGTACACCACACCCCGCACATCATACATCGTACACCGTACAGCATACGTCATACATCATACATCGTACACCGTAAATCATACATCGTGCATCATACATCGCACATCATACACCGTACGTCATACACCGTACACCGTACACCATACATCATATACCGTACATCTTACACCGTACATCATACATCATACACCGTACATCATACATCATATACCTTACACCATACATCGTACACCGTACATCATACACCGTACACCATGCATCATGTACCGTACATCTTACATCTTACATCGTACATCATACACTTTACAGCATACACCGTACATCATACATCGTACACCGGACACTGTACATCATACACCGTACACCATACATTGTACATCATATACCGTAGGTCATACATCGTACATCATACACCATACATCACATATCGTACATCTTACATCGTATACCGTACATCATACACCATACATCGTACATCATGCATCGTATACCGTACCTCATACACCATACATCGTACACCGTACAGCATACACCGCACATCGTACACTATAAATCATACATCGTACATCTTACATCGTACACCGTACATCGTACACTCTAAATCATACATCGTACATCTTACATCGTACACCGTACATCATACATCGTTCACCATACACCGTACATCATACATCGTACACCGTAAATCATACACCGTACACTCTAAATCATACATCGTACATCTTACATCGAACACCGTACATCATACATCGTTCACCATACACCGTACATCATTCATCGTACATCATACACCGTGCATCTTACATTGTACATCATACATCGTACATCATACATCGTACACCGTACATCATACACCATACATCATACACCGTACATCATACACAGTACATCATACATTGTACATCATACACCATACATCATATATCATATATCGTACATCTTACATCGTACATCATACACTTTACATCATACACCATACATCATATATCATACATTGTACATCATACATCGTACATCATACATCGCACATCATACACCGTACGTCATACATCGTACACCGTGCATCATACATCATATATCATACACCGTACACCAGACATTGTACATCATACACCGTAGGTCATACATCGTACATCTTACACCGTACATCATACACCATACATCATGTATCGTACATCTTACATCTTACATCGTACATCATACACTTTACATCATACACCGTAGATTATACACCATACATCAAACACCGTACATCATAAACCGTACATCATACACCTTACATCATACACCATACATCTTACACCGTACATCGTACATCATACATCGTACATAATACACCCTACATCATACACCCTACATCAAACACCCTACATCATACATCGTACATCATACATCGTACATAATACACCCTACATCATACATCGTACATAATACACCCTACATCATACACCCTACATCATACACCCTACATCATACATCGTACATCATACATCGTACATAATACACCCTACATCATACACCCTACATCAAACACCGTACATCATACACCCTACATCTACACCCTACATCAAACACCCTACATCAAACACCGTACATCAAACACCGTACATCATACATCGTACATCGTACATAATACACCCTACATCATACACCCTACATCATACACCCTACATCATACATCGTACATAATACACCCTACATCATACACCCTACATCATACACCCTACATCAAACACCGTACATCATACACCGTACATCAAACACCGTACATCATACACCTTACATCATACACCCTACATCATACACCGTACATCATACACCCTACATCAAACACCCTACATCAAACACCCTACATCAAACACCGTACATCATACACCTTACATCATACACCCTACATCAAACACCGTACATCATACATCGTACATCATACATCGTACATCATACCCCCTACATCATACACCCTACATCATACACCCTACATCATACACCCTACATCATACACCCTACATCAAACACTGTACATCATACATCGTACATCATACATCGTACATAATACACCCTACATCATACATCGTACATAATACACCCTACATCATACACCCTACATCAAACACCGTACATCATACATCGTACATCATACATCGTACATAATACACCCTACATCATACATCGTACATAATACACCCTACATCATACACCCCACATCAAACACCGTACATCATACATCGTACATCATACATCGTACATAATACACCCTACATCATACACCCTACATCAAACACCGTACATCATACATCGTACATCATACATCGTACATAATACACCCTACATCATACACCCTACATCATACACCCTACATCATACATCGTACATTTACACCGTACATCATACACCATACATCATACACCCTACATCATACACCCTACATCATACATCGTACATAATACACCGTTCATCATACACCCTACATCAAACACCATACATCATACATCGTACATCATACATCGTACATAATACACCCTACATCATACACCCTACATCATACATCGTACATAATACACCATACATCATACATCATACACCCTACATCATACACCCTACATCATACATCGTACATAATACACCGTTCATCATACACCATACATCTTACACCATACATCATACATCGTACATTTACACCGTGCATCATACACCGTACATCATACACCGTACATCATACACCCTACATCATACATCATACATCGTACATTTACACCGTACATCATACACCTTACATCATACACCTTACATCTTACACCATACATCTTACACCATACATCATACATCTACACCGTACATCATACATCGTACATAATACACCGTTCATCATACATCTTACACAGTACAACATACATCATACATCTACACCGTACACGTTACATCGTACATAATACACCGTTCATCGTACATCATACACCATACATCATACACAGTCAGCACGGTGCACGGGGGAGCTATCGACCGCTGTGCTCCTTCTATAAGAGTGAGTATAGTTTTACGTTTCAGCAATATTCCAGCAATATCAAAGCATGGGGCACCAGAAATAGACTCATACATTGTACCCGTGTGGGGCATCGGATCTCTGTTCAATTTGTGCATACCAAAATATAGCGTGAATATATCGTTTTAAAAGTTCTGTTCTGTGCGCAGAATGCAAGTGTATTTCTTCTACAACAATGCGCGAACAGGATATCGATAACAGAAATGACACAAATAAGTTTGCAATACCCCTGCTCACAAATAAAGAGGAATTTAAGCAGATAATTACAGGCTTTGATGGTCTTTTAACCTGGCCGGGACTCCTTCCTCTGTGATGAGAGTGAGTTTGGTTTTACGCCGCTTTTCGCAATATTCCAGCAATATCACGGCGGGGGACACCAGAAATGGGCTTCACACATTGTTTCCCCTAAGGGGAATCGAACCCGGATCTTCGGAGTGGCGACCAAAAGCTTTAACCACTAGGCTATCCGGCTACTCTCTCTCTCTCTCTCTCTCTCTCTCTCTCTCTCTCTCTCTCTCTCTGTCTGTCTGTCTGTTTGTTGTTAAACGCTGCATTCAGCAATATTCCAGACAATCCAGTGACTGACACCATGAGCATCGATCCACACAGTTGGGACACAATGACATACATCAACCAAACCTGACCACCCGATCCCGTACGTCGCCTCTTACGACAAGCATACAATCGCCTTGGGGGGCAAGCATAGGTTGCTGAAGACCTATTCTCGCCAGATCTTCACGTGTTTATATGTATGGTCGTAACTCAATTTTTAGTACCAGTTTTGCCTTCCAGAAGCTTGATCAAGTTTGATTGTAAAATTGAAATTCTCAATAATGAGAGGTAAGATAATTATTTAACACGAGCAGCGCTTGACAGGTGGACACCTCCTCCTCAGCTGCATATGACTTGGCGCTTCATCCCGCCGTTGCTAGGCACGGACTTCGCGACGAGAGCAGGTGTGATCACAGAGACAATACCAAGTCACAGGTTGCGGCACGAGCGCCACAGGTACTTCGCGTTATTATCCAGCTCCAGCAAAATATAAGGATAACAAATTTGCTTCCTCTTGTGAAACATCACAACATACTGAGGTAATGTATACATATGGTTTTTTCCCGTGTAAATTCAATTCTTATTTGTTATAACTCACCGTAAATTGTATTTGATATTAACGAGGCCATTATTTGCCACCAATGCACGAGCAGGTCACACAACAACTAGTCACCTTCTTGTACACTCGGTATTTGCTCGAGGGAACTCGGGCACCCGAGGTAAAGGTTTGCAGGCTGGTTCGATCTGAATGTCAACACCATACCAATGCCAGTTTTATCAATCAATAATTATTTCTACGACCGTGGTAAGTCCAATTGATGAGCTAAGACTTAAGGATGTGGCAGCGGTCTTTGTCAAGACTGGCTATCAAGGGCTGATCAAGTATTTGTAAAAGGGAGGGATCCAACTCCAAAATATCAAGAACACCCACATTTATAAATTCTAAAATTTGAACGTTATGCAAGAATCGCGATCGGTCTACCTTTAATTAATTTACGCTGAAATGTAGAATATGAATATGATCGTGTCAATAACAAATGTTTAGCTGTAGCGAGAACTAAAATCTGATTTTAATGGAAAAAACACAGCCCTAAGAGATGTCCGAGATTTTGATTTGCGTAAATTTAGCCTCTGTTAATCATCCACTGATAAATGTACTTTTTTGACACGTCCGTTTGAAAGCGAGGCTTTGAATGCATATAGGGTGAATGTCATATCGCGATGTGAACAAGGCACGCAAGCGGGACAAGCTGTGACAATTTGGCAATCCAGATACTATCACGGCAACACTTTTCGTAAGTATTCGACCTCTCAAATTCTTATCACTGACATAATATTCTGCTGTCATCTGATCTCCTTTTCTGAAATAATTTAGCAAGTGAGTCTGGCCGTTCTGTTATTTTCCCAGTGCAGTATAGGAGCTGAACACTGACTTAGCACAAATCCAACAATGCAGGGTGGGATGAATAGTTCACTGTTTACCCATCCTGTTTACCAAGCTATTTATTTAGTTGTTTAAGTCTAACTTCAATATTCAGTTACTTCAGTATTTGAAATCAGCTTGGTCTTTGGCAAGTAGGAAAATTATTCTTTGATCTCTTCTAGAAACTTGTCAGATGTAACATATAAGATGTAAGAGAAGAATGATTTATATTTATTTTTTTACAATAATTAGCTTTTGTTTAATCACGAGATCGAAAAATTTCACAATTGTATTGTGGGACCGAGAGAACATGTGAACATACATTCGTCACCACTCGCCCCTTTCCGTAACCTGCAAGAAGACTCGTCCCCCATCGATGAATGTTATGTGCGGAAACACGACGAACCAATCAGAATGCGCGCATGATTTCAAGTTCTTCGTCAAAGAAATAATTTTTGATTTTACATACGCCTTGCATCTAAAAATATACCCAAGACACAGTTACATGTGTTCAATCATACTGTATAATTTCGCATGTCCAGGTGTGCTTTAAATTGCATCTGAAATATATATAATATATGGGGAAATATATGTTAATCATTAGGCAACGAGTTGACAATTGTTTTAGGTATGCCCGTTTGCGCTAAGACAGAACCCGGTAGCAATTATGGCACACATTTTTATTAAGATATTAACGTGAAATTTCAAGTTGTTATGTTGTAATTTCAAGACACATACTAAGTTGAAATTTTAAGATAATGATCTCTGAAATTTCAAGATGCTAAGTTGAAACTGCAAGTTATAATCTTAAAATTTTCATGAAATTTAATTATCATTATCTTGAAACTTAGATACAAAATGAAATTTCAAGAATTTGTGTTTAGAAAAACAAATGGCCCTAAAAGGCTTCCGTGCTCTCCTGTGTCCACAGACGGCTATAATTACTTTAAATGAACGCCCGCCTCGGACAACTTTGTTGCTGCTATAGAAGGAACACAATGACATTAATATGTTTTGGGTTAGGCGGCCGCATGGTTGACGTCATCTTGCCATATTTCTTCCCAGGGAATAATAGTCAATTATTTGACAAATTAAAAGAAACTATTCCATCGATCGATAATATGATATTATGCGCCATCTTGATTGACAGAAATGTTAGAACAATGTTACCATGGATACGTTAGCTCACGGGGGAGGTAATTTGAACAGCGTCATGACGTCATCCCATTTTCAATTAACTCAAAAAGTGTACTTTATCGCACGGTAAAGTACTGTCGGCGCTCTAGATCTGTTACCGAAGCATCTTAGAATTTAAAATCATGAACAAATCAGAATTTGCATGATTGTTGATTTGATGTAATAGAATTGTTCTCAAATACGTTCCAATAAAATATTAGACCTCGTCTAGTGCTGCTGTGGGCGCTACATTTGTGTATAGTCATTGTTGACACATTAAGTAGCATGAGGTGTATTATTTCAGTTGAATTATTACATATGATGCTTAACTAATAATTTAATAGTATATTAAAGGGTGTGTTTGTGTGAAAGGATATGGAATATAAAATTTTGCACAGCGGCAAGTTAAAGATATCAAAATCGGATTTAATTGCTGTTATACAATTGGATTGTTTTATCGTTCTCTAATTACAAGTTACTTTTACAAACAAACCTCTGCCTTTCGTTAGATCCGTGTCACGTACAAGAGATGACGGAGCATTTTCTTAATATGTTTCAACAACGTTTAAAAGACAATTTTCAGCAGATCGGGCATAGCGAACTTCCTGCAAGTTCAAAAATGTCATTTTATGCTTGTTTTAAAACTGTTAAATGTGAACCATATTTGTCATTCTTAAATTCGCAAAATATGAGAACAACCCTCACGAGATTCAGACTGAGTTGTCATACTTTAAAAATTGAGAATGGACGTCATTATAATTCCAAGAAATTTAAGAAAATGCAAACTTTGTAAATTAGACTGTGTTGAAACCGAGTATCACTTCCTGCTTATTTGTCAATCGTATGTCAAGTTACGGCAACTACATCTCAAAGCAAAGTTCTATTGTCATCCTAACGTTCATAAATTAAATATGCTTCAGTCATCACTAGATACATATATTATTACAAATCTAGCAAAATATCTATATTGTTCAAATGAAGTAAGAAATGCGAAACCTGTCTGTACTCAACTTTTGTTGATAGGCCTGTGGCCTATATGTATTGGAAATAAAATGATGACTGAGCATAAAATTACAGACTGTTTTGACAACAATTAATTGTTCAATAACACAATTACAGTGTATATGATGGCTAGTTTACCACAAATCATTCATACAAAGATATACATGTATTAGTTGTTTTTAGAAAGAACTCCCTCTTACTCTCACATAATGTTATTCCAATAAAAGGAAATAATCATATAAAGATAGCTATAATATACCAACAGACATATTTGAATGGAAACTTAATGTAATAATGAGTGAGTGAGTGAATTGGGTTTAACGCCGCTTTTAACAGCATTCCAGTTATATCGCGGCGTGTCAGATTAACGTGGGAGGAAAGCCCGAAGTGATGCAGGTCTCAGACGTTTACCACTTCGGTGAAACCCACGAGCACGGGTATGGTGCTGACAAACCTAGAAACATAATCGGGGCGAACGGGGATTCGAACCCACAATCATAGGTTTCTGGAGTTCCAAAGGGACGCAACTCTGCACAGCGAATCGCGGTGCCTTAGACGACTGGGCCACCCGTGACCCCTTAATACAATAAGTATTAGGTGTTTTAAATGACCTAAGCTTTCAATCTTCTTGTGAACTCTCGTCGATCTTACACTATACTGCCACCTGATAGGTATAAAGCTACATTAAATTATACTGTTTTATTGCCAGTTTATGGAGGTTTTTATAAGACTGATTTAATTGAGAGAAATATAACGTTATTAGATCATATATATTTTATCAAAAAACGAAATCTTATTGATTTTAAGAAAGTGTTTGATTCAGCGGATAGGAACCGTATTATGATATCACTCAAATATTTTTTTTCCGACAGCCTTCGTTGAATTTTGGTAACCTACTACTGAAAGATATAAGGTTGTTCAATTTCTAAAACTGGAACATTTGACAGGAATTGAAAGCGTGTTGCACAGTTTCGTAAGTAACCATGAAACGGTGAGGTGAGGTGAAATCGGGTTTGAAAACGCCCGTCCAAGATTATTGTACTTATATAGCGACGTGCAGTGTGTGTGTGTGTGTGTGTGTGTGTGTGTGTGTGTGTGTGTGTGTGTGTGTGTGTGTTACGGAAAGGGGCGAGTGGTGACGAATGTAGCTGACTGCGACATCATATTTTCTGGATCACAATTAACGGCGTGACGTCATAGTGACATGCGGATAGAATTGATCCCCAGTACCCCACGTTACTCTCCCCAGGGGACCGCCTCCGTGGTCTAGTGGTAGAGCGACCCCCCGGAGAGTGGAATGTCCGGGGTTCGATCCCCAGCCGCGTCATACCAAATTACATTAAAGTATGGTACTTTTTGTTACCCTCCCTGGCGCTCGGCATAAGGGGCTAAACAAGGACCGGTCGACCAAATAGCTTGTCCCGGAATAACACGAGTTGGTCACGAGTGAGTCAGCTGTACTCGTTTCTCACGCGGCGGCCATTAAAAGCGAAAACGAGGCTCGATGAACAAGATCCACTTCCGGTTTCGTCATTTGCGAGCAATCACACTCCGGCGCAGTTATGACTCAGCATGACGCCACTGCAACTGGCTAATTTGCATATAACGTGACCGGACTTTTCTCTTTTTGTGAACAAACGCGCTTATTCTGAAATCAGAACAAACTGACAATGCAAACCTGTTGGTGCGCGTTACATATCGTCTTGCATAATTATATAGATATGATACTACAACTGCGACAGCGAGGTGCATGACAATATATCTCTCCACATGAAACAGATGAAAAACATATGCAATATCTTGAATGGACTGTCTAAGATGTGACGAATCGTCACATGGCGCTGGCCTGTGGCAGAGGTGCTGGCCGCATGGAACTCTGGGTAGGAGAGTGGCTGGCTATATGTCACGCGTACCATCGTAACCGGCTTGGACTAAGAATCTGATATGGTTGACGCATGTCATCGATCTCAATCGCATGGATCGATGCTCTTGTTGTCAATCACTGGATTGTCTGGTCCACACTCGATTATTTACAGACCGCCGTCATATAGCTGGAATATTGCTGAGTGCGGTGTTAAACAACAAACAAACAAATCAAATGGATTTCTCATCCACAGGTGTTTCCGAAATTCAGGTTTTCTTTCAAGTGACAGGTGCTCTGTCGGGAGCTTAGACTCGGCATGCTGTTGTTAATTGGGTGAAATCGGATCAGGGCATTACCATTTACAGACGCCCGAGGTCTTCCAGTTACTGCCCGACGAAGGAGGTAGTGTTACCGTTATTATAGCTAAAATAGACAATAAACAACACTATCGGTTTTAAAACATTTACTGCAATCAATACACAACGCATGTCATTGACCCACTTTTACAAATATGGATCGTCATTCGACCTTGACCTTTGTTGACAATACTCGCCGCCATTTTTAGCTCGACAACGTTAGTTATCTGTTGATGTTTTCACTGCTGCATGTTGTAATTCATGGTACAATTGTGAAGATTGGCTCTGGCAAGAAAGTTCATACTGATCCCGAAACGGGAAACAGGTACATTTGAGGGAAATGGGTCAGAAATGTCGCCCATAGTAAACCCAAGTTCAAACGATCCGCAGGACATGCCGACATGATTGAGACATGACTTTCAGCTACAGATTCAGATGAGTGAATATAGTTTACGCCGCTTTTAGCAATATTTCAGCAATGTCACGGCGAGGGACACCAGAAATGGGCTTCACACATTTGTACCCATGTCGGGAATCGAACCCGGGTCTTCGGCGTTACGAGCGAACGCTTTACCCACTAGGCTACCCGACCGCCCCTTTGGTACAAGAACGCCATGCAGTACTTCACTTGTGGCTCGCTACTGCGCACTGCGAGATCCAGAGATGTAGTGTTTCAAGGATTCCACAGACATGTGTTTTTGTGATGTTGCATACCTGCTTGGTGTCAACACCTGCATGGTAGAGGTATGTGATTGTGGATGAACGGACGGAGTGACAATTGTACACCTGGGACAAACCCCACCCGTGAAGGTTTCCGGGGTAGAATAGGTCTTCAGCAACCCATGCTTGCCGTAAAAGGCGAATACATGTATGCTTGTCGTAAGAGGCGACTTACGGGATCGGGTGGTCAGGCTCGCCGACTTGGTTGATGCATGTCATCCGTCCCAATTGCGTGGGTCGATGCTCATGATGTCAATCACTGGATTGTCTGGTCCAGACTCGATTATTTACAGACCGCCGTCATATAGCTGGAATATTGCTGTGCGGCGTTAAACAACAAACCAACCAACCAATGGGACAAACCCGCCTTTCTCGATATCTTCTGCACTTTGGTGCTCGGGGAATTTTTACCTAAAGGGGCATTATTGTAACAAATCCCGGATATTTCCAAGCAGTTTTTGTGGCCTTTTAAAATAATGCATCACAGTCTGGATGTATGTTTGACAGGTAGAAGAGATAGACGCTCCCTGGATTTGCTGCAGACTCGTTCTCATAGATCCTGACATCCGAGCAATCCTGATCGGAATTGCTACCTCCCTGCCAGTTTTTGGTCTTCTCGGCCGATGATAAGGTAAGGTAGTGCTTATTGTTATCATCACATTTTAGTTGAAGTGTTGTTTTAGTAAAACATCTCCATTCTTCGGGTCCCCGCCTCCCCAAATGGAAACATAGGTTGAACCAAACCATCTCAACAAGCCTTGTCGGGTCGGTGCTCTTTAGATGTCCATATCTCCATTATCAATACATGGGCTATGTTCGATGTTCGATTATGCCTGTTCGATCACGGATATTTCAAACTCAGCTGCCATACATGCATCCCTGAATTCCTTCTAGATTTTAGAATCAAATTAAATTCTCTCTGTGTGTTGTATATGTGCAGCAAAAATGGTCAGTGGATGTGCTTGATCTATTTAATTTAAAGATTAAAAATAAAGTTAATATTTTGAGTTCGAATAGAATTATTGTATTTTTCGTAAATATATTTGATCTAATATTTGTCACATTGTAATCGACAAATGTGTTTTTGTCTTTTATGTTATCATTACAAAATCAAATCATATATCAGGTTCAATAGTGCCAATGCCAATCATCAGCATTGGCCCGACAGCGGACCGCTGCAGTTTGCCGATGCCGATATTGCCGGCGGTTGCCGATGCATAGTCAACGTCGGCCCGATGTAGTTGTGTCTTTGTCACCAATACAAATCATCGAGATGAAATTAAGCGAAATAAATTAGGCGTGTGAAAAACCGTACTTTGTGTAGCATTTTCTCCTATTTTGAGGACCCGTGAAGATCCGGAGTAGAACAGGTCTTCATTAACCCATGCTTGCCGTAAAAGGTGACTATGCCGCCGTCATATAGCTGGAATAGTGCGGAGTGCTGCTTTAAACAACACAAAAACAAATCCTATGTTGAGAAATCCTTTCGTCTAATTGTATACATTAGCTGACGTGTTTGAGAACATCCATTGGAAGAGTATCGTATGACAAATTTTGGAATTAAAAATATATACATTACAATGATCAGGTAAATTTAACAGAAATCGTAAAAGTTTCCGTCCTGTGTGACGCCTGACGCACGCCGACGACGGTAAGTTATCTGCATTTCTGACTAATTCTCTTGGTCACATTGGAAAACATAAAAGAAATAACAGCACGAAGAATTTCCGATTGTTTCTTATTACTTACGTATACATGATACATTCCATCTTCCCGAGGCAAGGGAGTTAACTGACTATAAAAGTCCAGCTTCAACTCAGTTAACTCCCTTGCCTCGGGAAGCTGGGCACATGCACAATTCCTCCTCTGAAAATCCTATGTACTGTTATCAGAAAGCACGCCATTTTGTAAAAGTCGGTCACCGGTAGTGATGTCATACTGAAGTAAACATTGTTGTACATTTTTGGCAATTTCTGTGAGGTGACCATGTTTAACTCGACATCCAACGGGTTTAGATATTATCTTCATCGCCTTGCTAATCCATAGATATGGTGCAACCTTTTTGTATACTGTCACATTATTTATGAGTAGAAAGCAGTACGTCGGATGACGTCACTCATAACTTATGTTATGCATTATGCACCACTGCGATTATGAGATGATAATATTTTTTTTAATTTGAAGTTTACACGATATACGGCTTTTCCATTGGACGAAAGGTCGGTCACATGGCCGCGAAATTGACGTTCATAAGTGCATGAACGACACAATTTGACGTTCATACGTTTTTCACGAGACCGTGTTCTTGAAATGACGTAAACACTGACGGACTACTTCCACATTCCTGGAGAAACCCCTGGGAATTCCCTGGCACGAAAACATACATAAGCGTTCTTTCTGATCATTTAGAACCTTTATTCTTGGTCTCAGCATTTCAGTATATACTGAGAAACGTTAGAGAGCTTGACTGCATGATTGTTCACGAATTTCCTCGCTACGGCCCATCCTAATGAACAAACGAAAAAATGCACATCCAAACTATCGTCAGTATCGACTCGATCTGTGTCTAGGCTGACAGTGATTGTCTCCAGCAATCTACGAATTTACCTTGGTGTCTGTTTGACGCATCTTTAATCCCCTTTCAATAATCGGTCAGTTGATCAATAATGACTAACACATGTAACCGCTACAGGTTCATAATCAACTTCGGAAATCCTCCCGTCACGTTTATCGTGTCGGCCATTTTGACGTCTTGTACTAGATGTAAATGTATTACGACACGCTGTCATTGTGACTGACTTACTGAGGTAGTTCATTACAGACCTTTCTCATCTAATGGGGATATTATATGAACACATGTGTTGTCACCTCTCTCTTTGGGGAACTATTTTATTCCGCGATATGGCTGGTTGTTGTATGGCTGTCAGTGTAAACATGAAGTCACACGTACTAAATAAGATTGTGTTTAGATCTTGGCATCCATCCTTTGAGGGAAGAAATTGTGATAAAAAATTATAAGAATTGACTTTCACTTTGTGTGAGTTCATTGGAGTATGAACCTTCATAGTGTGAGGGCCAAACATTGTATACAGTTTGGCCCTCACTCTATGAAGGTTCATACTCCAATGAACTCGCACAAAGTGAAAGTCAATTCTTAAACAGACCGCCGTCATATAGCTGGAATATTGCTGAGTGCGGCGTTAAACAACAAACAATCAACAACCATAATGTAATACTATGTTTACGACACGAAAGTCGTAAACATAGTATGACATGAACACAAATATAATGTTCTATCTATTACTGGAATTTTAGTGTTTACCTATAAGGACACCAAGTTGCAACAGCAGCGGAACCACAATTTGTCGAATGACGTCGTTTCTAGACCTCACGTCACAATGTGGCGTGTGTTGAACCTATAGTGTCCTTATGGCTGATGTTGGGTCGGTTGTTGATCTTATGGCTGATGTTGGGTCGGGTGTTGATGCTATAGTGTCCTTATGGCTGATGTTGGGTCGGGTGTTGAACCTATAGTGTCCTTATGGCTGATGTTGGGTCGGGTGTTGATCTTATGGCTGATGTTGGGTCGTGTGTTGATGATATAGTATCCTTATGGCTGATGTTGGGTCGGGTGTTGATCTTATGGCTGATGTTGGGTCGTGTGTTGATGATATAGTGTCCTTATGGCTGATGTTGGGTCGGGTGTTGAACCTATAGTGTCCTTATGGCTGATGTTGGGTCGGGTGTTGATCTTATGGCTGATGTTGGGTCGGGTGTTGATCCTATAGTGTCCTTATGGCTGATGTTGGGCCGGATGTTGATCCTATAGTGTCCTTGTGGCTGATGTTGGGTCGTGTGTTGATGCTATAGTGTCCTTATGGCTGATGTTGGGTCGGGTGTTGAACCTATAGTGTCCTTATGGCTGATGTTGGATCGTGTGTTGATCCTATAGTGTCCTTATGGCTGATGTTGGGTGGGGTGTTGATCTTATGGCTGATGTTGGGTCGGGTGTTGATCCTATACTGTCCTTATCGCTGATGTTGGGTCGTGTGTTGATGCTATAGTGTCCTTATGGCTGATGTTGGGTCGGGTGTTGATCCTATAGTGTCCTTATGGCTGATGTTGGGTCGGGTGTTGATCCTATACTGTCCTTATCGCTGATGTTGGGTCGTGTGTTGATGCTATAGTGTCCTTATGGCTGATGTTGGGTCGGGTGTTGATCCTATAGTGTCCTTATGGCTGATGTTGGGCCGGGTGTTGATCCTGTAGTGTCCTTAAGGCTGATGTTGTGTCGGGTGTTGATCCTATAGTGTCCTTATGGCTGATGTTGGCTCCGGTGTTGATCCTATAGTCTCCTTAAGGCTGATGTTGGGCCGGGTGTTGATCCTATAGTGTCCTTATGGCTGATGTTGGGCCGGGTGTTGATCCTATAGTGTCCTTATGGCTGATGTTGGGCCGGGTGTTGATCCTATAGTGTCCTTATGGCTGATGTTGGGCCGGGCGTTGATTCTATAGTGTCCTTATGGCTGATGTTTGGCCGGGTGTTGAACCTTTAGTGTCCTTAAGGCTGATGTTGGGTCGTGTGTTGATCTTATAGTGTCCTTTTGGCTGATGTTGGGTCGTGTGTTGATCTTATGGCTGATGTTGGGTCGTGTGTTGATGCTATAGTGTCCTTATGGCTGATGTTGGGTCGGGTGTTGATCCTATAGTGTCCTTGTGGCTGATGTTGGGTCGTGTGTTGATCCTATAGTGTCCTTTTGGCTGATGTTGGGTCGTGTGTTGATCTTATGGCTGATGTTGGGTCGGGTGTTGATCCTATAGTGTCCTTATGGCTGATGTTGGGTCGGGTGTTGATCTTATGGCTGATGTTGGGTCGGGTGTTGATCTTATGGCTGATGTTGGGTCGGGTGTTGATCCTATACTGTCCTTATCGCTGATGTTGGGTCGTGTGTTGATCCTATAGTGTCCTTATGGCTAATGTTGGGTCGGGTGTTGATCCTATAGTGTCCTTATGACTGATGTTGGGTCGTGTGTTGATGCTATAGTGTCCTTATGGCTGATGTTGGGTCGTGTGTTGAACCTATTGTGTCCTTAAGGCTGATGTTGGGTCGTGTGTTGATCCTATAGTGTCCTTATGGCTGATGTTGGGTCGTGTGTTGATCCTATAGTGTCCTTATGGCTGATGTTGGGTCGGGTGTTGATCCTATAGTGTCCTTATGGCTAATGTTGGGTCGGGTGTTGATCCTATAGTGTCCTTATGGCTGATGTTGGGTCGTGTGTTGAACCTATTGTGTCCTTATGGCTGATGTTGGGTCGTGTGTTGATCCTATAGTGTCCTTGTGGCTGATGTTGGGGTGTGTGTGTGTTGATCCTATAGTGTCCTTGTGGCTGATGTTGGTTCGGGTGTTGATCCTATAGTATCCTTATGGCTGATGTCGGGTCGTGTGTTGATCCTATAGTGTCCTTATGGCTGATGTTGGGTCGTGTGTTGATCGTAAAGTGTCCTAATGGCTGATGTTGGCACACACACCAATGCTCGAGAACGAGTCCGATAGTGCGCTGTTGGAGTAGTAAAGTGTTTCTTGATATTAAAAAGAGAATAAACTTCAAGATAATATTTCTACCGTCATTAATTTTGACATCTGTATTTTCTTTAGAATATCGAAATTATGTTTTACGAGGTGTTATTATTGCTTCCAGATTTTGACTTTGTTACCTAGGCAACAATGGGATGTGCCAGCAGCCGAGGAGTGAGGACATTCTATCACCAATCCTTTGAAGAGCAACCCACAGAGTCTTCCGTCTGTGAGAGGGGAGAGCCTGAGGGCTCTGCTAACGCCGACAGTAAGGGACATAACTGCCATTCAGTCACTAACTCGAAATTATCTCCCTTGAGCAATTATCTCCCTTTTTACGATAAGCTCAAGCTCCTTCCCAGCGCGTGACACCGTCGTTACGCTCTCGGTAACATTGCAGCCACCAGTGTGGGCTCGGCCATTACAAGATTCTTTGATAATTTGGCCTCTTACCCCAAATGTAGTAACGTTTATAGTTTTGGTGTTTTGTTCTTCTTCTTGTTTTTTTGCTTTTGTTTTGGGGGTTAGTTTGGTTTTTGGTGTGTGTTTTGTTTGGTTTTTTTTTGTTTCGTTTGGGTTTTTTTGTTTTGTTTTGTTTTTTTATGTGTGTGTGGGGGGGGGGGGGGGGGGGGGGGGGGGGCTAAAAGTAAGGTTTGTCCTACAGCATCGCGAAGCTGTGGACACTATGATCATGCTTCACACATTGTACCCATGACAAGAATGGATCTCGGGTCCTTGGCCTTACATGGCGAAGGTCAAGCCGAATGGTCAAGCCGAGTGGTTGAGACAAACATTGCCCAAGCGGCGTTAATCTGGCTGGAGACATACCATATCACGTAGGCCAGAGACCATATACCGATATATGGTCTCTGCATAGGCGGATTTCAGAGGCGGGGTCAAGGGGGTCAAGACCCCCCTTTTGATAAAAATGTAGTATGATGTAGACCCCCACCCTTTTGTCCCCACTCTTTTCAGAATGCTGGATCCGACCTTGTATTGCCACCTTTATACTGACAATACCGTACATCTTGGTTTGGAAAAATAATTAATGTAAGCCCTATCCATCCCAACACCCCTGTATTCCATAAAATGGGCGTTATTTTTCTTTTAGTGCATCAGTTTACCGACTTTTCTTCAAGATAGGGGCGGTAGGGTAAAGCGTTCGCTCGTCACGCCGAAGACCCGGGTTCGATTCCCGACTTGGGTACGCCGAAGACCCAGGTTCGATTCCCGACATGGGTACAATGTGTGAAGCCAATATCTGGTGTCCCCCGCCGTGATATTGCTGGAATATTGCTAAAATCGGCGTAAAACCATACTCACTCACTCTTCAAGATAGGCGTTCATTCTGGGATCCTTTTTTTTAACAGAATCCAGCAAAGAGAATCAATCGAATGCCACCAAGAAGCCGATACCGTACGTTCCCGTGGACGACGTGAACTTCTCCTGCCCCAACACAGATTTCAGCATCTCCTACGTGTTTGCGCCAGAAGACAAGGCAGCAGTGTCCACCCAACAACGCGACTTGGTAATGCAGGCGGAAGACATTCTGTAAATTTGGGTAAGCTGCTCCCGTGAATTTTTTAGGTCAACACTTGACTTGCCTTTGCATGTGTTTGTGATGGGTGCCACCGATGGTATAGGATACGCTGACCTGTTGGCGAAACCTTGTATCATTAGTATTTATAGAGATTCATAAACACTTGTTTATGGTGAAGTCGGAATCTCACAGTAAACTCTGCTTTAAGAAGAGTGAGTGAGTGAGTATGGTTTTACGCCGCTTTTAGCAATATTCCAGCAATATCACGGCGGGGGACACCAGATATTGGCTTCACACATTGTACCCATGTCGGGAATCGAACCTGGGTCTTTGGCGTGACGAGCGAACGCTTTAACCACTAGGCTGCCCGACCCTCCCTGCTTTTTCTTTTGATGATGGGCGTTTGTGTTTCTTATCTTATTTACACTGCTATGTATGTTCCCAAAACGAAAAAAAGATATAATTTTTATTGCCCGATGTATATATTTGCTCTGAACAATGTCTCTTTTTTCATCACTGGTTTAAATCTGTGATGTTGTGTTTGTTTCGTGTCGCGAGGTACTGTTTTATTTATTGTATTTTATTATGAGTGAGTGAGAAAAAAATCAAACCGCTTTTAGCAATATTCCAGAACTAACACAGTGGGAGACACCAGAAATGGATTTCTTAAATTTCACCCATGTTAGGACTGTTAAAAGCGGCGTTAAACCCAACTCACACAGGAATCGAACCTGGGCATTCGGCTTGGCGAGCAACCGCTTTAACCACTCGGCTACTCCAACTCCCCCATTTAGTATGATAAAATCGACTCCACTGCGGGCCCACTTGCACAAAGCGACCTTAGCGCTAAGATGATCTTAACTTCCATACTTTTACATAGGCTCACAATAGTCTGGGTTATGAATGCCTAAATGGTCCTGTTTGAAGAACTTACGAGAGACAACAAGTAATTAAACGATTAAAATTGTTTGAACATGTATAAGAAAAGTCCATGGACTCCCGATTCGTGGTATTGTCTCAGCTAAGCCTTTAGTCCCTAGTCAGTTGCGTCCCTTAGGCGTGACAAGATCCGCTGGTTGTCAGTTCAAATCCAAGGTTCGCAACAACTGTTAAATATCAGCACCATTTTCCTGCCAGCATGTTTCATTGATGTGACAAACGTCAAAGATTTACATTACCCCGCGTTTTCAACTTGGCTGAGTTGATATGAACGAAAAATTGGTTAAAGTGTCACAAAAACAGACTCAGTCACTGATAGAGTCTTGTACTCTAGAACTATTCTTTTGTTTCGGGGTTGTTGTTTTTTCAGATAAGGTAGCCGGCTGTCATCGATGCCTCGGTTCATAAAACACGTGACACCTACTGTTCCTGCTAAAACTCGTGACTCCTACTGTTCCTGCTAAAACACGTGACATCTACTGTTCCTGCTAAAACACGTGACTCCTACTGTTCCTGCTAAAACACGTGACTCCTACTGTTCCTGATAAAACACGTGACTCCTACTGTTCCTGCTAAAAAGCGTGACCCCTACTGGTCCTGCTAAAAAGCGTGACACCTACTGTTCCTGCTAAAACACGTGACAATACTCGCCCTGCTCACCCCATGACACCTACTGTTCCTGCTAAAACACGTGACACCTACTGTTCCTGCTAAAACACGTGACTCCTGCTGTTCCTGCTAAAAAGCGTGACACCTACTGTTCCTGCTCAATCACGTGACACCTACTGTTTCTGCTAAAACACGTGACTCCTACTGTTCCTGCTAAAAAGCGTGACACCTACTGTCCCGGCTAAAAAGCGTGACACCACTGTTCCTGCTAAAACACGTGACACCTACTCGTCCTGCTCACCACGTGACACCTACTCTTCCTGCTAAAAAGCGTGACACCTACTCGTCCTGCTCACCACGTGACACCTACTGTTCCTGCTCACCACGTGACACCTACTCTTCCTGCTGACCACGTGACACCTACTCTTCCTGCTAAAACACGTGACACATAAACTGACCCTGTGTACAAACTTTACCTTAATCAAAACAATTCTTATACGTCATTGAATCTGCTTCTCACATCGCTGAACAAGAGCAATTCGCAGAACTCGATGTTGTTTGTCGGAGCCATTTACTTACAAAAATAACCCAGAGTAGCGAGGATGGAATTATTTCGATTTGTCACATAACATCCTCGTCGACCAACGTGACACAACGAACGTGATCTTGTTTGCAGGCATGACTTGATATATACGCGGACTATTGCTTAAAAGCATTACATTATATGAGCAGTTTGTTTTTTACTTTTTACTTCGTCTTGTGAAGGAAAATTGCACTATCTACTTTAACAGTGATTGATAACAATTACTTTATCGGTATCCTACAAAGTCTATGTTCCTACGGGTGTCCCAGTCGTTTAGGCCCCGTTTAGGCCCTGTGCAGAGTTGCGTCCCTTGGGCGCTCCAGAATCCTATGATTTTGAGCTCGAATCTTGGTTCGCCCCGATTATGTTTGTACCATACCCGTGCTCGTGGGTTTCACCAACATCCTAAACGTCTGATATCTGCATCACTTCGGGCTGTCCTTCCACATTAAGCTGACACGCCGTGATATAACTGGAATACTGTTCAAAGCGGCGTTGAACCCAACTCACTCACACGTCCCGTGAAGATCCAGGTCAGAATAGTTCTCCAGCAGCCCATGCTTGCCATAAACGGCGACTATGCATGTCGAAAGAGGCGCTAACGGGATCGGGTGGTCAGACTCGCTGACTTGTCTGATGCATGTCACCGTATCCCAGTTGCGTGGATCGATGCTCATGATGTCAATCACTGGATTGTCTGGTCTGGTCTAGATTATTTACAGACCGCCGCCATATGGCTGGAATATTGCTGAGTGCGGCGTAAAACAACAAACCAACAACACCCACTCACTATCTATTGTATGGCGATTTCGGGGAGACGTATTATAATATATATCGTGTGGTGTTCATGTACTTGAAAAAGAGACTCGTCAAAGCATTGTGATATTTCTTGTTTTTTCGGTATCATTGTGATTTTGTTACTGTTGGAATATCAAAATATAGACATCAATGAGATATGTAAATGTTTGGCACAGATCATACGTACATCAGCACAAAATATGTGCAAATATGTACCGTATGCAGTGCAACTAATACTTAACAATTTGATAGCTTAAGAAGTGACAATGAATACATTATCTGTTGAAGAAACATAACTAAAAACATCGGTGGCACGGGTGGCCCAGTCGTCTAAGGCGCCGCGATTCGCTGTGCAGAGTTGCGTCCCTTGGGCACGTCAGAAAACTATGGTTGTGGGTTCGAATCCCGGTTCGCCCCGATTATGTTTCTAGGTTTGTCAGCACCATACCCGTGCTCGTGGGTTTCACCAAAGTGGTAAACGTCTGAGGCCTGCATCAATTCGGGCTTTCCTCCCACATTAAGCTGACACGCCGTGATATAACTGGAATACTGTTAAAAGCGGCGATAAACCCAACTCACTCACTCACTATTACATTAGGTTTCCATTCAAAATGTATGTTGGTATATTATAGCTATCTATATATGATTGCTTCCTTTTATTGGAATAACATTATGTTAGAGTAAGAGGGAGTTCTTTCTAAAAACAACTAATACATGTATATCTTTGTATGAATGATTTGTGGTAAACTAGCCATCATATACACTGTAATTGTGTTATTGAACAATTAATTGTTAAAAGCGGCGTTAAACCCACCTCACTCACTGAAAACATCCGGAGAAAGACACATATAGGAGTTCAAGTGTGTCATTACAATATAAGAACTGATTATTGGAATCGTTTGATAATGAATTTTTAACAAACTGAAAAATCGAAACTTTGCTGGACATATTAGTGAACGTTCTTTATCATCATTATTTTGTTTTGTTAGGTTATTAAAATACAGTAAACTACGGTTATAACGAACTCAAAGGGACTACTAATTTTAGTTCGTTATAGCCGTAGTTCGTTATAAGCATATATGCAGCATAACTACAGCAAATAGTCGGGACAAAAATGTAAGTTCGTTATATCCGTCAGTTCGTTATAATCGTGTTCGTTATCAACGTAGTTTTCTGTAGATCCTTTAGTCCGATACCAGTCCCCGACGAATACTGCGGGTCCGCGGAAAGATATACAGAAAATGTGACTTTCCGCAGAATTGAACAAAAATCGCGTAATAAACCTTTTAATATCAATCAAATCATTATTTTTCAATATTTTCAAGCTTTCGGGTTTTGTCCACACATTTAACATGCGATTCAAACATACAATGAATCCTACGAAATTTCAAATAATTCTCACTTTTAAACGTTCTTGTGGTATAATGACGACGTAAGGTTGACGTGTTAAACAAAACTTGAAATGTATAATTGCAAGAGATTAACATTTGGAAATAAATAAATGAGTTTGTATTAATTTTTAGGAGGAAAGTTTACCGCAGAATTCGTCTTGGACTGTGATACGATACCGGGGCTCTGAGGACCCCTGTCGTTTCTGAGCGCCATGGCATTTTCACCTAAAAGGGAGTACCATCGAAGGCGTAAATGTTTCCATTGTACGCAGCGACATTCCCAAATCGAGGTGGTAGAGAAATGATGCCGTTGCGTTTAAGAAAGCTGACATCTGATTGGCTGAGAAACCAAAACTTCCTTCAATTTCATTGGGTGGTCAAAATTCTCTCAGAATTCACTTGAGATTTCGTCAGATCTTCACGGTAACAGGTATCGTATATGAGTACCAATCAATCTTCATACATGGTTCTGATGAGGCCAAAAGCCTATAGAACATACTCTGGGGGTCTTACAAATTCATACCATGAATTCTTAGCTTCATACCATGATAAATAAACTTCTCACAGTTTCCCTACAATCACATGTCATTAATTTACAAAATTTGTTACCATTTGGGTTTGTGGTAGAAATAGTTATCTAGATATTTTCCTCTTAAATAATTATACATTGGACATACACATAAAAAAGTGATTTTCATATCTTCTATACAATAAGTTTTACAAATCCTACAAAGACTATGTTCCTACTGGGGGGCACGGGTAGCCCAGTCGTCTAAGGCGCCGCGATTCGCTGTGCAGGGTTGCGTCCCTTCGGCACGCCAGAAACCTATGATTGTGAGTTCGAATCCCGATTCGCCACGATCATGTTTCTAGGTTTGCCAGCACCATACCCGTGCTCGTGGGTTTCACCGAAGTGGTAAACGTCTGAGACCTGCATCACTTTGGGCTTTCCTCCCACATTAAGCTGACACGCCGTGATATAACTGGAATACTGTTCAAAGCGGCGTTAAACCCAACTCAATCACTGTGTTCCTACATAAGTGCCCGTCTCAATGAAAAGATCATGTGAGCTTCAACTAAATCAAGAAAGATCTGAGTGGAAAGTTACACTTAATAGATAAGGTTCTGGTATTGTAGCAGTCTTAAATGTAGTAATTTGCTTTTCTAGAAAAATATTCTTAGCTTCCATGAAATGTAATTTGCATTCTTTGGACCCAGTTATCCTGCTTGTAAAACACACACTTAAGTATTTTTTTTTTTATAAAATAGAACAACTTCTACGAATTTCCCTCTATAATGCCTTTTTTCTTTTCCGGATACGGTACTACCATTTTTAAAAACTCCAACTTTGGTTTTCACCATATTTACAGTAAGTCTCGACCCGTCACCGGCATTTGCTTTTGCAAACCAGGTATTGTGCTCGAGAACATGACAGCGAAAGGAAGCAGAAATAATTTAATAGATTCGTGTAGTTAGTTCCAATGAGTGCAATTATTTTTCGATTTGATACGCTAATTCATTTATGAAAAAGGAAATTAGAAAGGGGCTTAATATACACCCTTGTAGCACACCCACGCAACTTAAAAAAACTTGTAAAAATTATCCGATATAAAGCCATTGTTACGAACACATCTTCATATTTGTTATATAAAAAAGACAATAACTTTCCAATTAGGGGTCACGGCAGACCGACCTTTCCCGGACTTTAAACGACCAATGGAATGACTGACATGAAGTCGACATTAGCCAATCAGAAGGCAGCTTTCTCGAGCTTTAAGTCTTAATGTGATTATATCATTCTGTTTGAAAATACAGTTCGTGGTTTTATTTGATTTGTTGTTGTTTTTTGTCAGTTTGTTTATTTGCTGAATATATTATTCTTTCTATTATACTGTTCGTGGTTTGCAAAACAACCAGATGTATTGGAACCCTTCGCTTGTGAATGATGGTTCTCTGTTAATTTACACAAGACAAAATTTTCTGTATTTAGAAACGTAGGCATTGTATCTAAACATGAAACTGGATATTATATGGATCGAGATTAAAATCTGTAACTTGTGATTTTCGGTGGTCCATTCATGTGCTTTTCATAGCTTTTTTGCATATCGGGTCCAATGAAGTGTGTTCGGGTTGGCTGTTCTCTCGTCTTGACGTTTTATATTAACAAGGTTTTTATAATCTTTTATATTGGTCGACGACATACATGTATAAGGCAATTGCAGCATCTAAGCAATAATTACTATATATAAATTATTAAAGAAATATGTACGTTATATTTTCAACAGCCGGTACAATTGGTTACTGTAAAGTTGCACCTATTTTTTATATGGTTCTGAAATCTTGCGACTGTAGTATAATGATGTCTGTGAAAATTTTGATATTTAAAAATGTTTTTGAGTATAGTTACAAATGCTTTAAATAAGGTTGTTCTGTATGAAATTGGTCGATATTCATTGTTTGAGTATTGAAATATTGGTAAAATTAAATGGGGCATGGGTATCTCATTACCAGTATTACTATACTTGTCATGAGAGGCGACTAACGGGATCGGGTGGTCAGGCTCGCTGACTTGGTTGATGCATGTCATCGTATAATGGCGTGGATCGATGCAGATGATGTCAATCACTGGATTGTCCGGTCCAGACTCGATTACTTACAGACTGCCGTCATATAGCTGGAATAGTGGTGAGTGCGGCGTTAAACAGCAAACAAACCAATGTTATAAAAAATAATGAGAAAGCAACTTGGTCAAAATGACAAATATAACTTGGCTTCATAATATAAAATTATATTTTAATGGTTCTGCTTATGGGTACGGAAGCCTTTAAGGGCCATTTGTTTTTTGTGTTTTTTTCGATACTATCTGGAAATTTCAAGATTCTAAGTTGATTTCAAGATACTAAGTTGAAATTTCACGATAGTATCTTGAAATGTCAACTTAGTATCTTGAAATTTCAAGATAGTATCGAAAAAAACAAATGGCCCTAAAAGGCTCCCGTATATGGGTGAAAAGCTCAATGAAAAGATATTTTCATATTTATTTGTGTTATTAATTAATGACTTTTATTAACAACATTGGCACGATTCAGTTTCTACATCTTAGGTATTACTCTTGTTTAAAATCTTCTTTGGGGCTGAATTATACATAATACATTTAGCACATAAATCACTGATTGGTTGTTTTATGTAAATGTAAGATATCACTTCATCATTTTTGTGTTAATTTTATCCGTAAATGTGTCATCATGTGGTTGTTGTGGCTTCCACTGTAAATCTGGTGTAAATTCCATGTTTTTTCGTGTGAAAGGTACTCAATGGTAAATATCTTAAATTATGATAATATTGAAGATGTTCGCTCTGTAGACAGTTCTAAATGACATGTACTGTACAAGGGTTAATCTTGACCTGTGACTGAGTTGTACTTAAGGCCATTATGCCTCTTATACTGAATAAACATTTATGTATGTTTGTCTGTCAGTCCAATGTAGGGGAAGCATGCATACAGATGGGATCATGCATTCAAGAACTGGATCATGCCCTTGAAATATTCAAGTGAGTCAGTGTTTGTTTGTTTGTTTGTTTGTTGTTTAACGCTGCACTCAGCAATATTCTAGCTATATGACGGCGGTCTGTAAATAATCGAGTCTAGACCAGACAGTCCAGTGATTGACATCATGAACATCGATCCTCGCAATTGGGATGGATGACATGCATCAACCAAGTCAGCGAGCCTGACCACCCGATCCCGCAATCGCCTCTTACGACAAGCATAGTCTTCTTTGACGGCAGGGGCGGTCGGGTAGCCTAGTGGTTAAAGCGTTCGCTCGTCACGCCGAAGAACCGGTTTCGAATCCCGACATGGATAAAATGTGTGAAGCCCATTTCTGGTGTCCCCCGCCGTGATATTACTGGAATATTGCTAAAGCGGCGTAATACCAAACTCACTCACTCACTCTTTGACGGCAAGCATGGGTTGTGAGTCAGTGAGTGAGTATGGTTTTACGCCGCATTTGGCAATATTCCAGTAATATCACGACGGGGTCACCATGAAATGGGCTTCACATATAGAACCCATATGGGGAATCGAACCCGGGACTTCGGCGTGACGAGCGAACGCTTTAACTACTAGGCTACTTCACCGCCCCCTCATATATTCGACCGCCTCCACTGGTCAAGTGGTAGATCGTCCGCCCGGAGAGCGGTAGGCCCGGGGTTCGATCCCCAGCCGCGTCATACCAAAAGATGTTAAAAGATGGTACTTGTTGTTACCCTGTCTGGCGCTCTGTATTAAGGGACTAAAACAAGGACTGGTCGGCTCGGAATTTGTATACTGTGTCTGATTTGGGTATTCATGTTAAACTGACGCATGGTATCTCAGTGAGCTAGCACAATAAATCGGCATCAGTCCGGACTAGTACAAGCAGCCACACACACACGCACATGCACGTCGCTATAGAAGTGCAGTAATCTTGGACGCGACGTTAAACCCCATTTCACCTCCTTTGACAATCTTCACATTAATAGAAATAAGTGTTATTGGTATTGTTGTCATGATACGACAATCAGAGTTCATTGTACTGAGGGGCGGCTAGCTAGCCCCGTGGTTAATGCGCACGCCGAAGGCCCGGTTCGATTCCCCGCATGGTTATTATGTGTGAAGTTTGTTTGTTGTTTAACGTCGCACTCAGCAATGTTCCAGCTATACGATGGCGGTTTGTAACTAATCGAGTCTGGACCAGACAATCCAGTGACTGACATCATGAGCATCATTCTACGCATTTGGAATACGATGACATGCATTTACCAAGTCACTGTGCCGCCATTGAAATATTTTTTTTAATTTTGATTGAATGTTTGAAACCTTCAAAAATATTTTGGTTAAAAGAAAATGATCAAATATCTACGCATCTATGTATCAATAAGCTCATGAAACCCACTAAATGCCCAGTTTATCGATGGTGAATGGAGTGTGTATATTTTTCTTCACAGTATTTGTTCAAGGCCTCGTTCATCACATTGAGTATCACAGCGTATTCAAAAACAATCATACAGTAATACATACCCACTGACATCTGTAAAAAACAGTCTGTCTGAAAATGTGCCACTTCTCATATTCATACGTATACTTAGAAATTCCATGAATGCTTCCTAAACCTCAGATTCTGCAAAAACACAGAAAAATGACCGCAACTTCTTCGCCGAAACTTTAAACAACAATAGTACACAAGCTATTTTTAGGTGGCAGCCAGGGGGTTAACCCCCTGGACGCCACAGGGACATATATGTCCCTCCTCTACAACCTTCACTTTTCCGCTCTTAGGAAAATGTGCGTCAGAAAAAAAATCGGCATCCAAAGGGTTAAGGAGCTAAAACAAGGACTGGTCGGCTCGGAGTCAGTATACTGTGTCTGAGTGGGATATTCATGCTAAACTGCGGCATCAGTCCGGACTAGTACAAGCAGCCACATGCAAACACATGCACGTCGCTATATAAGTGCATTAATCTTGGACGCGATGTTAAACCCCATTTCACCTGAACTCACCAAGTCAATTAGTCTGACCAACGGACCCCGTTAGTCGCCTCTTATGGCAAGCGTGGGTTGCTGAAGACCAATTCTAACCCGGATCTTCACTGCGTGAAGCCCGTCGCTGTTGTCCCTCATCGTGGCATTGCTTGAATACTGCTAAAAGCCGTGTAAAACCCAACTTACTCCTAGTCCCCGTCATAGCTTCCACTGGGCGTATCCAGATGAGACTAACATTTAGTCCCAGAAATAAAGTTCTCTCATTTCAAAATATATTGCAAATTATTGCAAAATAAATAATAACATCCAAATGGAGCCCAGAAAAATATCAATATAAGAGCTGAAACAATCTAGACTTGGCAAGTCATTTCTAAATAGACTCTCAAGGGTCTGAGAAAAAAACTAAAGTACTCCCGGAAATGAAATAAAACTGTTTTTCTCAATTTAAAACTCGACACAAAGTGTTACGTCGCTTTAAATACGAAATAACAAAACAACTCGAAAAGTACTAGTCTGGATTTGCTAGTTTGATCTCAGTGAACAATACAAAATGTACTTTACAGGAGGTAATTTGTCGTCACTTTGAACATTCAAAAATAAAACTAAGTCCGAATTGACAGAAACAGACTATACGCATTATTTACCAGTTCTCACCTGTCGTCAAGGTGTCATAGGTCATGGACATTCACCTTGATCTACTTACACCTGGTTATGCCATGTTTCACAATAGTCTGTTTTATTCACATTTTTACACACTTTTACTTGTAAAAAGGCATAAAAACCTTTGATACGCTGTATTTGTGCCAAAGCCCTATTAGTTCTAATTGAGTTGTTGGAATATTTACATATTTTGTATATTAACTGCATTTATTTACGATCTGAGGTCGAAAAAACAGTTTTTTTTCATTTCCGTGAGTACTTTAGTATCCAGGTATGAAGAGGCCTCCATATAAATCGTCGGAATCGTAATCCAGATGCCTTATGCGTCAACCCACTTCTACGGAATCTTAGAAGGGACATTGTCAAAAACAAGCAAAAGGTTGTCAAAATTAACCTAAGGGCGACAATGCGACAACGCGACATTTTGGCGATTTGTCGCATTGTCGCCCTTTGTTAAAATAAAAAAGACAATGCGACAAAATGGACAAAATGTCGCGCTGTCGCTCTTTGGTTATTTTTTACACCTTTTGCTTATTCTCACCAGGGCGACAATGCGACCACGTGTCAATGTCCCTTCTAGAATTCCATACACTTCTCGTGCAAGTCACACGCACTGATGTATGTGAATAATTATATAAGCTCCCTTAATGATCGCGATGGTATTACAATAACAGTCTGTTAGCCACATAAGACCGTGTGATATATAGTATTAGCTACATATATAGTGTGTGTCATGGATTATGTCATTCATTGCACCTGGTATTACTCGGGGTGAAGATATCTATCACACACGTGATCGTAAATCTCCGCCTGATGACGTAAGGAAACCACACCACGTGACATGTGGTACTCGCACGTGAGGGGTGTGGTACGTGAAGGGGTGGTTCCGGCGGGTAGTCTGTATAGCTTCTACTACACCAAATGAGAATCAGCTTTAAAAAAAATAAAACGTACTGATTAAAAAGCAATTCAAGAAATGGAAGTATTACGTATGTTCTTAAACGAACTCCGGTTTTAAACTTAAAAACTCAAGATAGTCACGACGTAGGTAGGTATATGACGGCGGTCTGTAAATAATCGAGAAAATTCAGTGATTTGCATCATGAACATCGATCCACGCAATTGGGATAAGATGACCTGCATCAACCAAGTCAGCGAGCCTGTCCAACCGATCCCGTTAGTTGCTTCTTACAAGCAAAGTCGCCTTTTACAGCAAGCATGGATTGATGAGGACCTATTCTAACCCGAATCTTCCACGCCTCTAACGACGAGCATAGGTTATTGACGATGGAGCCGGGAATATTGTAACAATATATTTTTCATTGCATGAATGGGTTTTTTTCTGAGCTATTCTAAATTTCAAGAGTTAACGAGAAGATATTTTCAACTTACATCATGATCAACCGATTGCCAAATCTGGTCGCACGAAGTTCAAATGTGGTGAAGTCAAATGCGGTGAGGTACCGCCGAAACCCCGGGCTCGATTCCCAACATGGGTACAATGTATATCTCCCAAGTCTTGTGTTCCCCGTGGTGATATTGCTGTAATATTGCGACATGCGGCGTAAAACCATACTCACACACTCACTATAAATTATGGTGAGTGAGTTAAAGTTTAACGTCACATCGGCAATATTTCAGCCATATCGTGACTATAAATTATGGACATAGAGGACAACATGTTATCGGATACCATAACTGTGTTACAGTCCTTCAAATGAACATGCATAATCGTGAATACAAGTACATTGTTTGATGACCCGTGAAGATCCGGGGTAGAATAGGTCTTCAGCAATCTACATGGAAAGTTTGTAGTTGTTCCCGCTGACAAGACCTAACCATTATATGTAAACATCACTACATTAATTGATTGATCCAAGAACTTGTATAAATGGCATATCAAATGTCACAAATGATGCCGGTGTGTTAACTGAGGATGAAATCTGCCAAAACCATACATCAGTACTGTCAATTCTTGACTTGAATCTAAGGCCTGAAGACATGTCTATTACTCTTTTGTACTGGATTCCGAAGCTCCATAAAAACCCGTACAAAGAGAGATATATGGTTGGGTCCAGCGAATGTACCACCAAAACCATGTCTCAACGACTAACCATAATCCTTAATACAATCAAGGAAGGACTTTCTTTATATTCACAGAAAGTTTTGGAGATAAGTGGTATTAATGCTATTTGGATTCTCAAAAACAAGTTCTTTTTTATCAAAACATTTGATTTTTCAACTTTGTACACCACTATCCCACATAAACTTAAAGAAACACTTCATTCCTTGATCCATGGGGCTTTTGTTACAAAACGTGGCGAACATAGATACAGTCACGTAACTATATTCAGAAGTTCAGGACATTTTGTGAAAAATGAAAGCAAATGCCATCTGAACTTTACTGAGAAAACAATATGTGAAATGCTGTACTTCCTCATTGATAACATCTATTTAAAATCAAGGTAATTGTGGGGTAGGACATTTAGGCAAAAAATAGGCATCCCCATGGGCACCAACTGTGCCCCCCTTCTTGCGGATGTGTTTCTTTATGCATATGAATCGGAATTTCTGCTCAGATTGGCCAAGTCAAAACAAGGTGATTTGGCCAAGAAGTTTAACTTAAGCTTTAGGTATATCGATGATCTAACATTGTTCAATAACCATCAAATAGCCTATTCCCTTCCACTAATTTACCCACCTGTACTAGAAATAAAGGAAACGAGTGAGACCGCCTCATCTGTTTCATAGATGGACCTATGCATAAAGATTCAGAGTGACAAAACACTCTCCACAAGACTGTATCTGTAGGAGAAACCATGTCCACGAGGGATTCCTAGAGATTGTAAACCCTCACATGAGGGACGTTCCCGAATGTGAGGGTTTACAATCTCTAACAATCTCGAGGAGACATGGTTTGTCCAACTTATAAACCGACTCATCGCATAGACAACGTTTTTAATTAAATAACTGTAATAAAAACTCTCAAATGTATAACCTGTATCGGAGATGAAATATCGCCTGCAGTCGTGAACTCGGTTCAATGAAACCGGTGACCTCAGCACGTGGGTTTCGCAACGGTGCGAAATCTGCACGTGCGTCTCGCAATGGCACGAAATCTGCACGTGCGTCTCGCAATGGCACGAAATCTGCACGTGCGTCTCCCAATGGCACGAAATCTGCACGTGCGTCTCGTAGGCTGTTCGTAGTTTTTGTTCTATCAAGGGTTACACAAACAGCCAGTAGGTTTATAAGACAAGAGGGATGACTTCAACTGTCGAATAGTCAACTTTCCCTTCATGTCGAGCAATATTCCAGCAGCTCCGGGCCTTGCTGTTTACATTTCACAACTTTTGAGATACAATCGAGCATGCTCTTTCTACCAAGATTTCAAAGTAGCGCCAGGCGTCTCTTGCTCAGAAGTTGTTTGATCAAAGTTACAACATTCAAGGCCTCAGTAAAGCCTTCAAAAAGTTTTATGTAGACATGTGGAGGACCTTTTCCAAATTTGACGCATCAGCGACAAAAATTATGCCCGATGCAATTCCCTATTTTGACTTGTACCATATGTTCCAATGTTTTTTTCAGGTGAGTAATTGATTTGCCCTCGCATGTGTTTGTGACGAATGCGACCGGTGGGACGGGATAAGCTCCCCTTTTCGCCATCATCATTACTCTTTGATGGTGATTCATAAACAGATGCTCCCTATATAGTCGGAATTGTACAATCGACCCTGCTTTATGCAGAGATTTCTAATGGATATGGAAATGGTTTTGTCGCTTCTTTAAATACACTGATGTATATCCCAGCATGATAGAGGGATGTGAGGCTACCTCATGCCCCAGCCCGAGGCTCGGTTAAAACAAGAATTGCAGTTAGATCCGCTATCTGTCGTAGATGTCCTAAAGCCAAGAGAATTCCTCCTACATTTAAGAATTCAACGAAGAATTATCTTTGTCACCTATACAAATTATCTAGATAAAAGCAAGCAAAATAAATTATGTGTTGAAACGAACACTACATGTGCTCGGAAAACTCTAAAATCTCTAAAAATCAAACAAAGCAAAAATAAGATTTTACACTGTAAAACATTTTCTCCTATTTTGAGAGATCCATTCGTTTAATTGTTGCATACATTTGATAACGTGTCTGAGAATATTCACGGGAAGAGCATCGTAACACGATTTATTTAATCATAAATATATACTTTACAATGATTAGGTAAATTCAACAGATATGGTAAAAGTTTCCGTCTTGTGTGACGCCGTGACAGGCAAAATCGCGCACGACGGGGGTAATTATCTGCATTCCGGACTATCCTCTTGGTCACATCACAAAACATAAAAACAAATAACAGTACGCAGATTGTCAGATGGTTTCTGATTTTTCATATGACACATTTATGTATATACGACTTCCCAATCAACGAAAATCCTCCTCTAAAAATCCCGCGTATTGTCGTCAGTGAGCACGCCATTTTGTTAAAGTCGGTCACCGGTAGTGATGTCATACGCAAGTAAACTTTGTTGTACATATTTGGTAAAATCTTTGAGGTGAAAGTTAATGTTCTTTGATCATATCTAGATAATCCACAATTTGGCGGAAACCATTTATGTCGGGTCACATCATTTTTTAGCAGTAATCAGTAGGTCACTCATGACCGATGTGATAGGTGTTAATGCGCCTCTGCGATCATGTAAAGAGACAAAATGCATCGATTCGATGCTAAAAGGTGCGATTTTAGGTGTATGTAAGAAACAGATAATTGCACTCGTACCTGTCAGATACCATTTATCTTACAACGAGTACTTACACTCGTGTATTGATCTCGATGTATCAATGTCGTGTTATCACATAATCTTGATCGGTTCATAAAAGATCTGCCGGAGGGTTCTGATTCACGCTTGTATACCATATAGTAACCATTCGCATTGTCCCCAGCCGATGATATTGACATGTTCACACCAGCTGAAAAATAGCCTGTCAATCAAATACGCAATGGATTCTCGTCTACCCAATGAACAGTACATTATACCTGACTGGGACACCTTTCTCAGTCAACCAATCACAACAAGGGGACGGCGATATTATTTATAATATTATCTCATTGAATGAAGCAATCATATTCTAGCCAATCACAGTTGGTGTCAAGGTGTCAAGGTGTCAGTATTAACCAATCAGGTTACAAATACTGAGATTAAAGGATTAGTATATATACTATAGAGATTTGCGTTAGATGCCACGTCCAGTTCCAAGTGGATCCTCCTGCACAAACAGGGTCACAATGACGGCATGGATCCTTGTTATAGCCATCTGCATCTCCTTCTCAACTCCATCTCTACAGTTGGAACAACAACAGGTTTGTTTGTTTATCTGTTTGTTTGTTTGTTTGTTTGTTTGTTATGGCCGCACTTAGCAAGCAATATTCCAGCTATATGACGGCGGTCTGTAAATAATCGAGTCTGGACCACACAATCCGTGACGGACATCACGAGAAACGTTGGTCTACGCAATTGGGATGGATGACATGCATCAACAAAGTCAGCGAGCCTGACCACACGATCCATCCCGTTTGTCGCCTCTTACGACAAGCATTGGTTGCTGAAGACCTATTCTAACCAAGGTTATATACTGATCATGAAATATTTGTATATACCGTAAACATTTAAAGAAACAGACTTCACTACAAATATAATACCCTTAAACATCCATGACCCCTACCTTTTTGTGTTCAGTATGTATTCTTACGTTATATATACACAAGTGTTTCAGCTAATTGTACTTTTACTGAGTGAGTATGATTTTACGCCGCTTTTAGCAATATCACGGCGGGAAACACCAGAAATGGGCTTCACGCACTGTAGTAATATGGGGAATCGAACCCGGGTCTTCGGTGTGGCGAGCTAACACTTTAACCACTAGGCTACCCGACCACCTTTGCTTTTGCTGAACAGTAGCCTCAGTTGGTTTTTGGTTGGTTTGTTGTTTTACGCCGCACTCAGCACTATTCCAGCTATATGACGGCGGTCTGTAAGTAATCAAGTCTGGACCAGACAATGCAATTATTGAAATCATGACATCGATCCACGCAGTTGGAATACGATGACATGCTTCAACCAAGTCAGCGAGCCTGACTACCCGATCCCGTTACTCGCCTTATTAGGCCAAACATAAATAGGTCATCTAGTTACATTTGGATATCACCAAACTGAACATACCGAAACTACTGATATCACAAAGCTATTTAAATTAAATTAATTTTAATTTTAATTTATATTCAAATAACTTCTTTTTTAGTTCAAGGGTCACATCCCAGGGTGAATGAAATGGCGGTCTTGTTTAAATGTCCATCATTGTTTTTTTATACTTTATAAAGTGAGCAAGTGAATGTTGGTTAACAGTAAAACATATTCCGCGCGGTGGGGTAGTCCAGTGGATGAGGCGTTCGCTCGTCCCACCGAAGACCCAGTTCGATTCTCTTGTTTTTTCAGGTGGTATGTTGTTCTTTTCTTACCTTGATTTATTGTTGTTTGTTGTTTAACGCCGCACCCAGCAATATTCCAGCTATATGACGGTGGTCTGTAAATAATTGAGTCTGGGCCAGACAATCCAGTGATTGACATCATGAACATCGATCCACGCAATTGGGACACGATGACATGCATCAACCAAGTCAGCAAGCCTGACCACCCGATCCCGTTAGTCGCATCTTACGAAAAGCATAGTCGCCTTTTACGGCAAGCATGGGTTGCTGAAGACCTGTTCTACCCCGAATCTTCAGGGGTTTTACTTTGATTTAGTGCACATGGACATGATTACGTGAATTATTTCTTGTTTGGTGTTGTTTGGGGAGTGAGTGAGTTGGGTTTAACGCCGCTGTTAACAGTATTTCAGTTACATCACGACGGACCAACTGAATCTAGGACGAAAGCTCGAAGTGATGCAGGTCTCAGACGTTTACCACGTTGGTGAAACATACGAGCACGTTGTTTTGAGGGAGAAGGGGAAGGGTTGTTCTTGGTTATGGCCAACGTATTGCTCTTTTTGTTTGTTGTTTAAACTTGTACTCGTAGTAGCAATATTCGAGCTGCATGACGACGTCAAGTAAATATTCGAGTCTGGACCTGATAATCAAGTGATTGATATTATGAACAACGTCACTGAGCCTGACCACGCGATCCATTAAGTCGCGTTAATACAACAAGCAGGGGGGGGTAATTCTAACCTGGATTCCCCACAGTTCTGTACTATCAATGATTAATTCACCTTTGTGTTGAAACCCTTCACGGGGCGGTCGGGTAGCCTAGTGGTTAAAGCGTTCGCTCGTCACGCCGAAGATCCGGGTTCGATTCCCGACATGGGCACAATGTGTGAAGCCCATTTCTGGTGTCCCCCGCCGTTATATTGCTGGAATATAGCTAAAAGCGGCGTAAAACCATACTCACTCACTCACTGAAACCGCTTCACGTATTTATTTTGCAGATGGCCTATATTCCATGTAACATGTTGGCAATCCGAAGACATTCTCAAAACAATACCCTGGCCCGTCCCGGACGGGGGGTGAGACGCAACAGACAGGGGATGTGCAGCGTCCCTATGAGTTCCTTATCCCCCACCGTAGACGAATTGCTTGAAGTGGAACCCACAGACGTAGCAGGTAATATAATAATCGGCTCAATTCGTAATGAACTGATGATTTTGTACGGTCTTTTATAGTCAGTGTCTCTACTCGTGTTTCCAACACTTTGCACTTGCATTGTGCTGAAAACTTTTTCTGAAAGCAATTTCCGTGCATCCTTTGCATTTTTGCTGATAAACGTTTACAAAAAAAACATTTTGAGATGTGTTTGCGCGCAACGCACAACAAACAGGACATGATAAACGGGAATCAAACATAAGAATTGCCTTTATGACGATTGCTGTGAAAGAAATCTAATTGGAATTCTCAAAACACCTATGCGTTTCTTTTTTTTGAAGAGTGTATTTAGAATCACCTGTCTTCCTCCTCGCTGGTACGCAACATGCTCTACATATGCAGTTTTAAAAAGTTCTTCACAACACATCTCCTGACAATTAATTGACTCACCAGTGTATATTTTTCAAAATTATGTTTACACAATCTCCTAGGTAATCCTTGGCTATGAACTCTTATAAGTGTAAATCAAATATTCTTGCTGTCTGAGTGGGTTAGATCTTGCTGTTTGAGTGGGTTAGAATGCTGACTTTGTGTGCTGGCGAATGCGTGCCACACTCTGGGAGTGTGGGTTCGAATCCCGGATGGGATTTAACCCAAAACAATTTCTAGAATCTTTTCTTCACTAAGAAAGTGTTATCCCAAATAGAACATTTGTTACATGTGGCCGCTTTCTAAATGTCATTGCATATTCATTAAAAATATTTTTGTTGTTATTAGTAAGACACATCCTCGGCACGTTCAGTGGTTTAATGTTTTTATGCTAAAATAACTGACCGGTATAGGAGGGACGACTCAGGAGAAGGGGTAGCTAAGCTTCTTAATAATTGTTTTATTCAAAGATTGCCTCCCTTTGTTTACTAAGTTACACACGGCGGGATGTTTTAAATTATTCGACATTATTTCAATTTTTAATTTTATGGATGGGATTAACTGAGTGTTGTCGAATCACCCGACCTCACCACAATTCCGGGGGAACGGGTGGCCCAGTCGTCTAATGCGCCGCGATTTGCTGTGCAGAGTTGCGTCCCTTGGGCACGCCAGAAACCTATGATTGTGGGTTCGAATCCCGGTTCGCTACGATTATGTTTCTAGGTTTATCAGCACCATACCCGTGCTCGTGGGTTTCACCGAAGTGGTAAACGTCTGAGACCTGCATCACTTCGGGTTTTCCTCCCACATTAAGCTGACACGCCGCGATATAACTGGAATACTGTTAAAAGCGGCGTTAAACCCAACTCACTCACCACAATTCCTGTAGTCGACTGAAGTTGAAATGAACTGAACTCGAAAGAAGGCGAGTCACAACACAGGCTTGTTAAGTTACGTCATGTGACAGACACGTGATCGAGCTGACCGCGGTGATTGATGGGATTGAGGCGAGTGTCAATACATTACATAACTTCTTTCAGTGGCATTTAGAAGTTGGAGTGATGAAGTAAGACGAGTTCTATGGATGAACAACTTCTTTATTACAATTAGTGCGACGTTTCGGTGTAGATCCTAACACCTTTATCAAGCAATAGATGGATAAGGCTAAACAACATAGGTATATATATATACACTTATTGACATCTAAGTTGTTACAGTGACTAGTTGATGGACACAGAGAGGTGATTAAGCTAATTGGAAGCCAGTGGATGACTAATGAACACAGAGTAAACAAGCAGACAGATGGAGATGATGGAAGCCACTGTATTAATTGGATGGACAAAGGGATTTAGCAATTATTGTAATATAGAAGTTGTTCATCCATAGAACTCGTCTTACTTCAATACATTACATGTACGATAATTAATGACCTGTTCAGACACTGTGGTTTAAGGCCATTATCGGTAACAATGGCTATGAATAGATGCGACATCAACGTCACATTGTAATCGTTGAAGAATTTTGCCTGATGCTGTGTTTATCAACAAAACACAAACAAATATTCGTAACTTCAAACTTATGTAAAGTAATGGAATCAATGGCTAAAAATAGATTACAACATTACCTAACCCAAAATAAAATCATAAACCCAGATCAAAGCGGTTTCACTCCTGGCCGCTCAACCCTAGATAACCTCGCCCGACTAGAACAAGATATTAAGACAGGACAACTAAATAAACAATATACCACAGGCATCTTCTTAGGCTTCTCTAAAGCTTTCGACATGGTATGGCACGATGGGCTAATACAAAAACTTAAAAAAATAGGACTCAAAGGTCAGATAATAAACTACATCCAGGACTTCTTAAACAATCGTAAAATAACCGTGGGTATAGACCAAACTCTATCGGACCAATGTCCCCTAGAAAATGGCACTCCACAGGGCAGTATCCTCAGCCCCACCCTCTTCAATATAATGATATACGATCTATTCGAGGGTCTATCCCCTAAAGTAAACACATCAAAATTCGCGGATGATGGAGCCATCTGGATCCGCACTAAAAGCATGAAAATGGCCAAAAATCTACTCCAAAAATCTCTTAATAAAATACAACAATGGGCTGACAAATGGGGCTTCTCCCTTAACACAGAAAAAACAACAGGAATAGTATTCAAACATAAAAACATGAAACCCGCCTCCCCAATCCTCCAGCTAAACAATCAAACAATCAAATTTCAAAAACAAACCAAATTCTTAGGACTTATTTTCGATGAACATCTCACCTGGGATGCTCACATCCAAAACCTAACAACTAAATGCAGTAAAGACCTAAACACCCTAAGATGCCTAACTGGCTCTAACTGGGGAGCCTCCAAAGATACTCTCCTCTCTCTCTACATATCCCTAATTAGATCAAAACTAGACTACGGCTGCGCCATATACAACACCCTAAACAACTCTCTATCTAAAAAACTTGACTCAATACAATATCAGGCTCTCAAACTCATTACACGCACCCAACATGGCACCTCCTACACCTCACTTCAGGCCTTAACAGGAGAAATGCCACTAAGTCTACGCAGGGAACAGCTAAGCTTAAATTTCTGGGCCGCGTCCCAATCAAACCCTCTCATCTAAAACTTAATAAACCAAAACATCAGCCCCAAAAACCAAGCTCTAGCTCGTAAACACCCCTTACTTACCCCAATATCCCAAAGAATAACAAACTACCTAAATGAACACCAAATTAAAAATCTTAAACAAAACTGCAAACAATCAAATATCTTCACCCCTAAACTTAAAATACCCAAAGTAGACACAACACTAGCTAGCCAAATAAATAAACAAACCGACCCAAACATAGCTAAAACTACCACACTAGCATACATACACAAAAATTGGCCAAATTGGTGTCACATTTACACGGACGGATCCTCAGATCCGACCTCCAAACACACGGGTTTCGGAGTCCATACCACACAACCAACTAAAACCACACAATCCTTCCGACTCCCAAATAACCAATCAATATTCACGGCCGAACTAATGGGCATGGACACAGCCCTCCACAATCAAGAATCCAAAAACAACCAAAAAATCCTAATACTTACTGACTCCCTAAGTGGACTACAAGCCCTCCAAAACAAAAATACCAAAAACCGACCTAAATTAATAAATCAAATACTTAAAAGCTCCAACGACCTAACAAAAGCAGGCAAACAAATAACCTTCTTGTGGATACCCGCCCACGTAGGAATATACGGTAATGAAAACGCCGATAAAGCAGCTAAACTATCACTCAAAATCCCAGAAATAAGCTTAAACTTACCCATCTCAAAATCAGAAATTAAAAGTGTAAACAAACAAAAAATCACAAAAAAATGGCATAACCTATATCTAAACTCAAATAGCCAAATCAAAAGAGTGCTCAGCAAACCACTAACCAAACCAAAAATTCTCCATCCATCAAAAAAAATCGACAGAGTAATCACTAAACTCCAAACAGGACACACCAACCTAAATAACCACCTAAAAAAACTTAAAAAACACACTACAGGTAACTGCCCACACTGCAAACAACCAGAAACCCCAGAACACGCACTCATCCACTGCACACACTACCTAACACATCGAACCGCATTACAAACCACCCTCAATCTAAACAAGACTCTCATTCTAGAAGCAATACTAAACCCACAAAATAAACTAGAAAACTTCAAGGCCTTAGGCGTATTCTTAATAAAAACGGAACTAATAAAACGCATCTAAAACCATAATAACCTACCAAATCAAAATCACATAAACAAACAAACATCCACCATACCCAGCTCCCTTAGTTCTCCTCCCCAACCCCATCGGCATCTATTCCAAATCTCAAAATTCCCAAATTCTATATAAGCAACCCCTAAAGCCCCCTCTTGGGTTGCACAGACCACCCTCGCCCCTCTCGGAAACACATTAAATGGCCTGGCCGGGCACGTGTGCGAAATACGCATCAGTCGGAAAGCGCACGTTAAATCTCCAAAGTAAGTAAGTAAGTAAGTAAATATTCGTATAGAAGATTGAAATGTGAGGTTTTTCCTCTTCAGGTAGCCTATTAATATATGGGTTCGAATCCCGATTCGCCCCGATCGTGGGTTTCACAAAAGTGGTTAACGTCTGAGACCTGCATCACTTTGTGGGTTTTTTCACCTATACATACATATTCCATTGAATACTGTTGAAATCGGCGTTAAAGGAGATCGATTAAAAATACATCGATCAAGCTGACACATTGTGATAAAACTGAAATACAGTTTAATGGGGTATTAACCTAACTCACTCACTCACTCACTCACTCACCCACCCATTCTAACTCACTCACTCACTCACTCACTCACTCACCCACCCACCCACTCTCACTCACTCACTCTCTCACTCATTTACTCTCTCACTCGCTCACTCACTCACTCCAGAAATACGAACAGATAAGCCGTTCCCGTATGTGTGGAGATTTCGGGTTGAAATTGTCCCCTCTGTTGGTTGTAAAAGACGACCAAATGGACCATGTGGTCTGAGGCGCCGCGATTCGCTGTGCAGAGTTGCGTGCCTTGGGCACGCCAGAAACCTATGATTGTGGGTTCGAATCCCGGTTCGCCCCGATTATGTTTCTAGGTTTGTCAGCACCATACCTGTGCTCGTGGGTTTCACCGAAGTGATAAACGTCTGAGACCTGCATCACTTCGGGCTTTCCTCCCACATTAAGCTGACACGCCGTGATATAACTGTAATACTGTTAAAAGCGGCGTTAAACCCAACTCACTCACTCACTCACTACCTTGTGTTACCCAAAGTACTTCCAGTTATTCTGTTTTATTTCCGAATTGACCTGATTATTAGAACACGTAATCTCAATTCATTCACTGGCGAAATAACCTAATTATCTCCCAGTTAACATGAGTGAGTGAGTGAGTGAGTGAGAGAGTGAGTATGGTTTTACGCCGCTTTTAGCAATATTCCAGCAATATCACGGCAGGGGACACAGGAAATGGGCTTCACACATTGTACCCATGTCGGGAACCGAACCCGGGTCTTCGGCGTGACGAGCGAACGCTTTAACCACTAGGCTACCCGACCGCCCCCAGTTAACATAAGGGCGATTGGCTAGCTTAGTAGTTAAAGCATCACGCCGAGAGCCGGGTTCGATTCCCCACATGGGTGCAATGTGTGAAGCCCATTTCTGATATTGCTGGAATATTGTTTAAAGCGGAGTAAAACCATACTCACTCAGTTAACATACGATTCGAACCAGTTTTATTCTTTCGCATATTTTGTTGTGAATTAATAACGGGGCGGTGGGGTAGCTTAGTGGTTCGAGCGTTCGCTCATCACCCGGGGAAAAGGCCCGGGTTCGATTACCCACATGCATACAAAGCGGGAGCACATTTTTTTGTGTCCCGCGCCGTGATTTTGCTGAAATATTGCCAATAGCGGCGTAAAATACTATTCACTCACTAACTCACTTCTCAATAACGTGACTCAACTGAAATTATTTTAATGATATTCAGGTGCCATGTTCGCTGCCTTCCCCAGCAACGACACGTCGTCCCCGAGTGGTGCCTTAGGTAATACGCGTGCAGCTGCTGCAACCCTCTTAGATACCTCACAATTGTACTATATACTGAGTATAAGAAATAAGGGAACACATGTAAAATAATGTTTATCCTTGCGTTCAATATTATTACATTATTCGTATAACGTATGTCACTTTCATCATCTTGTCCAACAAGTTTGTTTTAGGTTTTTTGCTTTTTTTTTGTTGCTTTTGTTTTGTTTTGTTTTTTGTTTTATTTATCTTTAAATATAAGGGCGCACGGATAGACCACCGGATTGTCTTGCCAAGACACGAATTTTTGTATCACTTTCATCACCTTGTCCAACAAGTTTGCTATCTTCAAATATAAGGGCGCAAGAATAAATCACCGGATTGTCTGGCCAAGACACGAATTTTTGCATCACTTTAATCACCTTGTTCAACAAGTTTTTTATCTTCAAATATAAGGGCGCACGGTGGCCAAAAACCTGTGATCGTGGCTCCACCCTGATTATGTTTCTAGGTTTGTCAGCACCATACCCGTGCTCGTAGGTCTAAGACCTGCATCACTTCTGGCTTTCCTCCCACATTAAGCTGACACGCCGTGATATAACTGTATACTGTTCAAAGCGGGGTTACTCACTCACTCACCCACTCTAAAAATCAAATGGACCCGGGCCCTTAATTGAGGAAAAACGGCAGCTTATGATTCTTATATATTTTACACACTAGGTACATAACTTTAATCCTCCCCCACATTTGGACAAGCGAGAATGACACTGGAGTCTTAAGCCTGTCGTTCCCTCGTTTGTCGCCCGAGTGCGAAGTCGGATCCTGCAGAAGCGCACGTAAAATCTCCAATGCCACCACATATTGTTTGCCCTCCCCTCTTGGCGGTCATGTTGAATGACGTTTATTTTTTTCCAAATCAAATCTCAAAGATGACGATCTCGTTTTTGACTGATTTTATATTAGTTAGCAATACTTCAAAATTAATTTGTATCACATGTGTATTGATAGTGACATCACGTAATTACTGATAGTCTGTTAGGTTTGCAAATATTTATGAATATTTTCCGGGTTGTCAGAAACATTTTATGTTATGTTCCATGTTCCATGTTCTTTCAACATAAAGTGTGCGGGGTAAGGGCATGCGGAGTTGTCTCCCTTAATCGTGACAGGATTCTCCTGGATCATTGTCATGGACACGTCATGATATAACTGAGCAAAGGTTAAAACGGCGTCAAACCAAAATCACTCACTCATAGTGTCACAATTGTAGTGAGTGAGTGAGTGAGTGAGTGAGTGAGTGAGTGAGTGAGTGAGTGAGTGAGTATGGCTTCACACCGCTTTCAGCAATATTACAGCCATACCACAGCGGGGTACACCAGAAATGGGCTTCACACATTGTACCCATGTCGGGAATCGAACCCGGGTCTCCGGCGTGACGAGCGAATGCTTTAACCACTAGGCTACCCACCGCCCCGTCACACCTGTCATATCCGCCTATTGTCACACCTCTCATATCCGCCCAATGTCACACATGTCATATCCGCCTAATGTCACACTTGTCATATCCGCCTATTGTCCGTCACACCTGTCATATCTGTCTATTGTCACACCTGTCATATCCACCTATTGTCACACCTGCCATATCCGCCTGTTGTCTCACCTGTAGTTTCCGACTGTTGCAGCCTATGCGAGCAGACAGCAAGAGTGCAGTGGGGTGCTTCTTGACATGGATATGTGTCTCACCCCCAAACAACAGCAGCTGATTGATCACTACCGAGCGCTAGATGCCAGGTGAGCTACTCGTCAAAGATTTGGCTTGTTTGTTTGTTCAGCAATATTCCAGCTATATGACGGCGGTCTGTAAATAATAGAGTCTGGGTCAGACAATCTAATGATTGACATCATGAGCATCGATCCACGCTATTGGGATACGGACATGCATCAACCAAATCAGCGAGCCTGACCACCCGATCCCGTTAGTCGCCTCTTACGACAAGCATAGTCGCCTTTTACGGCAAGCAGGATTGCTGAAGACCTATTCTACCCTGGAATTTTCACGGGTCTCTCGTCAATGGTGAAACCCTCGTAGAGTTTTCGGGTTAGAATTGGTCACCCAGCCAGACCACCTGATCTATTAATAGATCAGGTGGTCTGGCTGGGTGACTCGATGGATTGCGTATCATCGTACCCCGACGGTGTGGATCGTTGCTCATAATATCAATCACTGGATGGTCTTGTCCAGATTCGATTATTAATAACACGCCGTAATAAAGTTGAAATATTGCTGCGTGAGGTGTTAAAGTATCATGAAAAATAGTAATATATGTTTTTTGCATCACTATGTAGCCAGTATGATGTTCAATACGTTGGGTACAGCCTCCTTGGTCTAGTGGTAGGTCCGGAGTTCGATCCCCGGTCGAGTCATACCAAAAGACGTTAAAAGATGGTACTTGTTGTTTCCCTGTCTGGCGCTCGGCATTAAGGGGCTAAAACAAGGGCTGGTCGGCTCGGAGTCAGTATACTGTGTCTGAGTGGGGTATTCATGTTAAACTGCGACATGGTATCTCAGTGAGCTAGCACTATAAATCGGCATCAGTCTGGACTAGTACAATCAGCCACACAAACACACACGTCGCACGTCGCTATATAAGTGCAATAATCATGGACGCGACATTAAACCCAATTTAACCTCACCTCAATATTTTGGTCGAGAAAAAATGTTTGAAAACGTAAAGTTGGCGCTGTTGCGCTTAATCAAAAGAACGTTTTTGGAGGTCTGCATTTGTAACAGCCAAAACGAATCTTAAAAGCGCTAACGAGGGGGCGTGGCTTGATCAGTATGAACGCCTAGGCCTGCAAGATGATTGGGTATTACCACCATCCGGGTACAGAATATACGCGATCGTTTCATTGGCTGTGGGGACACCTATGCTGCACATATTACAACAACATATAATACCGGTATGGTTTCCACGTATGTCAAGACTATGGTTAGTGGGCGTGTCAAGTAATCTTGAGTTTTAACATTGCAAGATATTTTCCTTTTTATTTTTATGAGTAGGACGTTGTTTGTTTGTTTATTTATTTGTTGTTTCTTGCCGCACTCAGCAATATTCCAGCTATATCTGTAAATAATCGAGTCTGGACCAGACAATCCAGTGATTGACATCATGAGCATCCTACAGCCAATTTTGGCGCCTTTGACGTCTGGGCCCGCCGCGCCCCCTGTCTATACAAGAATTGACTTTAATACTTGTATCTTTTTGCGTTTATAGAGGTCTAAACGTCAAAAACGAGGTCCACACTTTGAATAAATCCGCGTTTTAATACGATTTTACGGTCACCAATGTGTGAATATCGTATTTGCATATAGGGGGAAAATATTTCTCCATATTTAGATTCTTCGGTTTTCATGACATGGTTTTGTATCTACAATTTAGAAGACATTATGTGTTTATATCTGCGAGGGTATTGGCATACGTTTCAAACCAATGAGTGAGTGAGTGCGTATGGTTCTACGCCGCTTTAAGTAATATCCCAAAATATCACAACTGGGCACACCAGAATGGGTACAGACATTGTCCCCACCGTAAAGAATCGAACCCGAGCCTTGCGTGACGAGCAAGCACTTTAACCACTAGGCCACCCTACCTCCCCTGAAACCAATGGGTATCGGTTATCAGGGCAGTGACAAGTCACAGGTGGTTTGTTGACAATAACTTTGTAAACATATAATTTTTGTTTATTTGAATATTACAATGAAAATGCTTACGGTATCCGAATAAATCTGTGCCACCATGACGTCACGTCTGTCACATTGTGACTGTTTTCAGAAGTCCGAGACGCTGGAAGAGGAAAGCCCTGACCGCCTTGTCGTCACGATGGTTAGAGAAGGAGGTTCCCTACGAAATTAAAACAGGGATATTCAGTGAGTTGTTCCGCCAGTGGACCCGTGAAGATCCGGGGTAGAATAGATCTTCAGCAACCCATGCTTGCCGTAAAAGGCGACTATGCTTGTCATAAGAGGCGACTAACGGGATCGGGTTGAGGTTCGCTGACTTGGTTAATGCATGTCATCGATCCCAATTGGATATGCTCATGATATCAATCACTGGTTTGTCTGGTCCAGAATCGATTATTTACAGACCGCCGTCATATAGCTGGAATATTGCTGAGTGCGGCATTAAACAACAAACAAACAACAACAACAACAACGTTCCGCCAGTGTGTTTGTAGTGAGGCTCAATATTCCTGCAGTATCACGGAGGAGGACACCACAATATGGCTTCTTACACTGTACCAATGTGGGGAATCGAACCCGTGCTTGCGGCGTGACGAGAGTACGCTTTAACCACATGACTACCTAACCGCAGTTGCAGTATGAGAGCATCTGTAACAATACTGGCCCATTCCTTGGACGCTATGCTCGCGTGACTGTGATCCTTGTGTTTGTTTGTTTGTCTGTCTGTTTGTCTGTTGTTTAACGCTACACTCAGCAATATTCCAGCTATATGACGGCGGTTTGTAAATAATCAAATCTGGACCAGACAATCGAATGATTGACATCATGAGCATCGTTCCATGCAAATGGAATACGATGACATGCATGCCAAGTCAGCGAGCCAGACCACCCGATCTCGTTAGTCGCTTCTTTCGACCAGCATAGTCACCTTTTACAGGAAGCATGGGTTGCTGAAGACCTTTTCTAACGGGATGCTGACGCTGATACTCCGAGTTAGAGTAGGTTCCCAGCAACCTATGTTTGTAAGTGGTGATTTGATGGGTCGGGTGGTCAGACTCGGTTACTTGGTTGATTACAATTATCGCAATTTTAGGGCGTTGGTCGTTGCTTACAATATCAGTCATTGGTTTATCTAGTCCGAATGGTTACTGACCACCGTTATACCCTCACACACTCTCTCACAGAGACAGAAACATACATACGCACGCACGCACGCACGCACGCACGCACGCACGCATCCATAAAACAGTGCAACATTTGCAAACATGACCATTCCGTTCCCGATGAAATCAGAAACACACACAAACACAAACACGCACTCACGCGCAAGCAAGCGCACACACACATAAGCACGAACGCGCTCACGCGCAAGCAAGTACACACATACACACATAAAACAGAGAAACATCTTCAAACATGACGATTCCGTTCCCGACGAAATCATTCGGGTGTTTACTGTATAATACAGTTGAAGAGATCGTCTGTTTAACATGCACTTGTCTCTATCCAGATGTCAAAGAAGTCGAGACGATCCACGCGTCCATGAGGGAGTGGGAGAATGAGACGTGCATCACGTTCCGCCCAGCTAATTCCAAAGACAAGGACAAGGCAGTCTTCAACACCGGATCCGGGTACGATATATTCAAAACCTCAGAGGTCTTCAGCAACCCATGCTTGTCCCCGAAGAAGATCCGGGGTAGAATAGGTCTTCAGCAACCCATACTTGCCGTAAGAGGCGACTAACGGGATCGGGTGGTCAGGCTCGCTGACTTGGTTGATGCATGTCATTGTATCCCAATGGCTTGGATGGATGCTCATGATGTCAATCACTGGATTTTCTGGTCCAGACTCGATCATTTACATACCGCCGTCATATAGCTGTATATTGCTGAGTGCGGCGTTAAACAACAAACAAACAAACAAACAAACAAAACCTCATACCAGGGTAGTCAATTGGTTAAAGCGTTCGCTGGGTGCGATTCCCCATGTGGGTATAGTGCGTGAAGCCCATTTCTGGTGTCTCCCGCCGTGAAATTGCTGGAATATTGTTAAAAGCGGGGACACCAGAAATGGGCTGGAATATTCGTGAATGCGGCGTTTAACAGCAGACAAAACTTCACTCGGAGAGCCATATTTTAGTTTCCGTCGAATTCTCATCCACCGAGTAACTCTGTTAGAGTCACGGGGGCGGTCGGGTAGCCTAGTGGTTAAAGCGTTCGCTCGTCACGCCGAAGACCCGGGTTCGATTCCCGACATGGGTACAATGTGTGAAGCCAATTTCTGGTGTCCCCCGCTGTGATATTGCTGGAATATTGCTAAAAGCGGCGTAAAACAATACTCACTCACTCACTGTCACGAGACAGATCATGCCCGACAAAGTATCTTTTTAAAAAGTAGAATAAAATGATGATAGAACGTGGCTTTTCTTTTACAGATGCTTCTCTCGAATCGGTCGGGTTGGTGGCAAACAGGAAATTACACTCGGACCAGGAAACTGTAGAACGGTAGGTCTGATCCCAAGGCATGCCGGGTAAAAATACAGGCCCCCAACCTGTCTGTCGGAAGAGGCTGCTAAATAGATCGAGTGGTCAGGCTCGGATATTTGGCTGAAGCATGCCTCCGTATCCCAAATGCGTGGATCGATGCTCATGATGTCAATCACTGGTTTGCCTGGTCCACTACCGATTAACTACAGACCGCCGTCATATAGCTGGAACATTGCTGAGTGCGGCGTTAAACAACAAACCAACAAACAAACAATAGATCTCCTTTCACGCCGATGTTAACAGTATTTAATGTAAGCTCTTCGTACAGGAGAGATGTAGGTCTTTGACATTTTCCAATTTGGTGAAAACCCACCTAAAAACTTAATCAGGGCGAACCAGGATTCGAACCGACAATCATAAGTTTCTGGCACGCCTAAGGGACACAACTCTGCGAGTTTGGGATGCCTCTTACATTAAAATGACGTCGCTTGTCCCATTTCAGAAAAAGGTAGTTATGCACGAGCTTGGCCATGCGTTAGGCCTTATTCACGAACACCAGCGTTCCGACCGAGACGACCACGTCTACATCAACATGACGAGCGTCATGCCGGCGTTCGTGCCGCAGTTCAAGAAGATCAGCAAACGCTTGGTGGAGACGGAGGATGTCCAGTATGACTACATGTCGCTCATGCATTATGGGAAATCGGTAGGTCCATATCCAGTTGTAACTGAATAAATAACAACAAATACTTCTACGTGAGGTGAACTTCGCCTGTGTGTGCGTGCGTGCGTGCGTGCGTGTTTGCGTGAGTGTGTGGGTGGCTGCTTGTACTAGTTTGGACTTGATGCCGGCTTTATAGTGCTAGCCCACTGAGACCATGCCGCAGTTTAACATGAATACCCCACACAGACACAGTATACTGACTCCGAGCCGACCAGTCTTTGTTTTAGCCCTTTAATGCCGAGCGTCAGGCATGGCGACAACAAGTACCCTCTTTTAACGTCTTTTGGAATGACGCGACCGGGGAGCTATTGATAGACCTGGTATAGACATATTATAGGATCTCAACAAAATAAGTTTTCGACTCTGATGTATTAATTCATAAGGATGGATGTTAACGTAAACTCCAATATTCACCCTTGGTTATGTAATTTAGAATGTTTATTAAGCTCCTGTGGCCTGACCCAAGTATATGATATGCCATGTAATTTCAACACCAAGTGGCTTGTCTCGTCTGTGGAAAGAAAATTGACCGATCATTTTCTACAATCCTGGAGAAGTTCAATATTGTCGAGTCCAAAAGGTTTCTATTATAAATATCTTAAAGAAGTGCCAATATTTGAAAACTATCTCTACCTACCTAAATCTGTTTATTACCTGCTCTTAAGATTTCGCACTAATGTACTCACGGAAATGAAAAAAAACCCTGTTTTTTCGATCTCAGATTTTAAATAAATGCAGTTAATATACAAAATATATAAATATTCAAACAACTCAATTAGTACTAATTGGGTCTTGGCACAAATACAGCATATCAAAGGTTTTTATGTCTTTTTACACGTAAAAGTGTGTAAAAATATGAACAAAACAGACTATTGTGAAACTGAGCATAACCTGGTGTTGGTAGATCAAGGTGAATGTCAATGACCTATGACACCTTGACGACAGGTGAAAACAGGTGCTTGAAACCCACGTGCATGTGATTTGTCAGTGGTTAGTGATTTGTCAGTGGCATTGTGGGATAGTGAATCATCGTCAAAATATCAGAACGTAAAAGTAACATATCCCCTTCTCAAACAACAACTTACATGTCATTATTATTATGTACATAAACATAGCTGTTATTTTTATTGTTGTTTTGAGAACTTTTTTCCAGGCTAATTTGTATAATGCCTATAGCCTGTTTCTGCCATGTCAGTTTGGACTTTTATGTTTGAATGTTGAAAGTGCCTACAAATTACCTCCTGTAAAGTACATTTTGTATTGAGCACTAAGATAAAACTAGAAAATCCAGACTAGTACTTTTCCAGTTGTTTTGTTATTTTGTATTTACATCTACGTAATGCTTTGTGTCGATTATTAAATCCAGCAAAACAGGGTTTTTTTTATTTCCATGAGTACTTTAATAACCACAAGTCGAGACTGGCCGCTGGAATAATGTACCCAGAGAACAACGTCTAGGTTCTCTCTGTAACTCCCCGGCAACAGCTGATGAATTCCATTATATATTTCGATGTCAAGCTTTTGATAACAAAAGACGTGCACTTATTCCTAGAAGATATTTAACTTGGCCCAGTCGTCTAAGGCGCCGCGATTCGCTGTGCAGAGTTGCGTCCCTTGGGCACGCCAGAAACCTATGATTGTGGGTTCGAATCCCGGTTCACCCCGATTATGTTTCTAGGTTTGTCAGCACCATACCCGTGCTCGTGGGTTCCACCGAAGTGGTAAACGTCTGAGACCTGCATCACTTCGGGCTTTCCTCCAACATTAAGCTGACACGCCGAGATATAACTGTAATACTGTTAAAAGCGGCGTTAAACCCAACTCACTCACTCACTTAAATTTTGAAAAACATTTGGACTGAACTGTTTCCAGTGGGCTTCGCCGCTGTGTCAGTATTATTGTATTCATCAACCTTGTTTTCCTTCAGTTCTTCTCCATCGATGGAAAAAGGGTGACAATCAAGACCCTTGATCCAAAATACCAGGATGTGATTGGCCGGGTAGAGTCGTTGTCTTTCACAGACATAAAGTCCATCAACCTTATGTACAAGTGTGCAGGTTGGTAGAGCCCCCTGTAGGAATAGCAAAGAACGATAACTCTGAGGGCATCTTCGCGAACTGTGCATGTGATAGATCAGAAACCATTACCTTTGATTTTTGGTATTTATGTTGAGAGGCAATACTTTTTCCACCACTGCGTGAAGACCTACATTGTTTTCGGAAGGAAAGAGCTGAATTATCTTTTCCAAAACCTTTTTTTTTCATTCAGGGTGTCATAATTTTCTTTCTTTTCCATAAAATCTAATAGTGAGGCACCATTAGTTTCAAGTATTTTCGTTCTTCCTGAGGCAGTGGAGTTAACTGACTAAGCCCACTTTCATTCCTTGCCGAACTATGCTGGAATTCCGGAGTTACACTTTGTCTGGATTAACGAGTCTATGCATAGTTCAATCAAAACCGCGCAACGAACTAAACAGCCGGTTTAACGTGCAGATTTTTGTCGACTGCAGGATTTGCAAAGCATGTGTATGTCGACATATATTTTTCAAATCTTTTCATGTTTTTGATCAAATTGTTCAAATGATTTACTGCACTTCGCGAGTTCAGACCCGTTTTGTTACATCAGAAACCTTGATTATCGATCAGATTGTCTTTACTGGGCGCCGCCATTTTGTTTGAAGCAACTACAAGTGATATAAGACGTGGATTCTGATTGATTTTGTTCACTTTGTCAGAATATCAAATAGCTAGTCCCTCTTGACACTCCGATAATTCCGTCAATCAAAAGGAATATAGTACACACTGATAGGCATTGAATGTAATTAAAATGAAATCCCGTTTGTTTAAATAGACTCAAGAGTACACAATTGGGAAAAAGTGTGCCTCAATTATGCGTCCCAAACATTGTTGAATTAATATATTTTATTGAATTATAACTAACCCATTCTAAGAAATATTAAAAGCTATTTTCAATCGAAGAACCGCTTGAAAATTCCGCTGATCGAACGTTAATTGATTAAGCAATTATCGGTGCGGGGTTGTCTCCCTTCTATATACTTACAACAAGAGATAACAGCATCATTATCAACAGTTGAGGTGAAATGGGGTTTAACGTCGCGTCCAAGATTATTGCACTGCATGCACGTGTATATGTGTGTGTGTGGCTGCTTGTACTAGTCCGGACTGATGCCGATTTATAGTGCTAGCTGACTGAGATACCATGCCGCAGTTTAACATGAATACCCCACTCAGACACAGTATACTGACTCCGAGCCGACCAGTCCTTGTTTTAGCCCCTTAATGCCGAGCGCCAGACAGGGTAACAACAAGTACCATCTTTTAACGTCTTTTGGTATGACGCGGCCGGGGATCGAACCCCGGACCTTTCGCTCTCCGGGCGGACGCTCTACCATTAGACCACGGAGGCGGCCCATTATCAACAGTTGTATTATGCTACTTGAAAAGGTTTCACTGCTGGTATTGCAACACACAGCCTTTCATTGTTGTTTTTCGTTAACCTGTTGGGTTGTATATATCTAAAACTCCTTAACCCTAAACTGTTATTATCTTCTAGCATCTTAATTTATTATTTTCATTCCAGAGTTTTGCCCTCGCCGTGTGACGTGTATCAATGGGGGGTACCAAGGCCCGACCTGCAAATGTGTCTGCCCTAAACCTTCAGTGTCCTGCGAAAGTAGCGAGCCTCTTAAATCCGACACCACAGGGTTTTCAGGGACGTATGCACCGTTTCATTCCTACACAGCTTCAGCCAATAGAACCGACCCCTCTGTCGAGGCAGAAGAAGCTGCTAACCTCATTGGAAGCAACCCTTGGATGGGCAGCCAGAAGCCTCAAGGTCAACCAGATAAACCCATTCTGAAGGTGACCGATCGCCAAACACAAGGGCAGAATGAGGTCATTTTTATGTCCACGGCAAACATTTCTGCTGCACTTGCAACCTTGGTACCAGAGAAAAGCCACACAATCGATCTTTCTTCCCCAGCAAGCTACCAGCAAGCAGCAGGTACAGTCGGAGGACCTTCTGTAACGCATCTCTACCTTTCAGATCTGGTTAGAAATAGTTCCAAGACATCACAGTACCCTTCAGATTTAGTTGCACAACCTACACCTTCAACTTCACTTCTGACAGCCAACTACACTTCAGATACAGCTGGACAACCTTCCATGACAGCACGTTACCCTTCGGATTCAGCTGGACAACCTTCCATGACAGCAGGCTACCCTTCAAATACAGTTGGACAACCTTCCATGACAGCACGCTACCCTTCGGATTCAGCTGGACAACCTTCCATGACAGCGGGCTACCCTTCAAATACAGCTGGACAACCTTCCATGACAGCACGCTACCCTTCAGATACAGCTGGACAACCTTCCATGACAGCACGCAACCCTTCAGATACAGCTGGACAAGCTTCCATGACAGCACGCAACCCTTCAGATACAGCTGGACAAGCTTCCATGACAGCACGCAACCCTTCAGATACAGCTGGACAAGCTTCCATGACAGCACGCAACCCTTCAGATACAGCTGGACAACCTTCCATGACAGCCAACTACACTTCAGATACAGCTGGACAAGCTTCCATGACAGCGCGCAACCCTTCAGATACAGCTGGACAAGCTTCCATGACAGCACGCTACCGAGATACAGCTGGACAACCTTCCATGACAGCCAACTACACTTCAGATACAGCTGGACAACCTTCCATGACAGCACGCTTCCCTTTGGATTCAGCTGGACAACCTTCCATGACAGCGGGCTACCCTTCAGATACAGCTGGACAACCTTCCTTGACAGCACGCTACCCTTCAGATACAGCTGGACAAGCTTCCATGACAGCACGCTACCCTTCAGATACAGCTGGACAACCTTCCTTGACAGCACGCTACGGAGATACAGCTAGACAAGCTTCCATGGCAGCACGCTACCCTTCAGATACAGCTGGACAAGCTTCCATGACAGCACGCTACCCTTCAGATACAGCTAGACAAGCTTCAATGACAGCACGCTACCCTTCACATAGAGCTGGACAAGCTTCCATGACAGCACGCTACCCTTCAGATACAGCTGGACAACCTTCCATGACAGCACGCTACCCTTCAGATACAGCTAGACAACCTTCCATGACAGCACGCTACCCTTCAGAAACAGCTAGACAAGCTTCCATGACAGCCCCCTACCCTTCAGATACAGCTGGACAACCTTCCATGACAGCACGCTACCCTTCAGATACAGCTAGACAACCTTCCATGACAGCACGCTACCCATCAGATACAGCTAGACAACCTTCCATGACAGCACGCTACCCTTCAGATACTGCTAGACAACCTTCCATGACAGCACGCTACCCTTCAGATACAGCTAGACAAGCTTCCATGACAGCACGCTACCCTTCAGATACAGCTAGACAAGCTTCCATGACAGCACGCTACCCTTCAGATACAGCTAGACAAGCTTCCATGACAGCACGCTACCCTTCAGATACAGCTAGACAAGCTTCCATGACAGCACGTTACCCTTCAGATACAGCTAGACAACCTTCCATTACAGCACGCTACGCTTCAGATACAGCTAGACAAGCTTCCATGACAGCACGCTACCCTTCAGATACAGCAAGAAAAGCTTCCATGACAGAACGCTACTCTTCAGATACAGCTGGACAAGCTTCCATTACAGCACGCTACCCTTCAGATACAGCTGGACAAGCTTCCATGGCAGCACGCTACCCTTCAGATACAGCTGGACAACCTTCCATGACAGCACGCTACCCTTCAGATACAGCTGGACAACCTTCCATGACAGCACGCTACCCTTCGGATACAGCTGGGCAAGCTTCCATGACAGCACGCTACCCTTCAGATACAGCTAGACAACCTTCCATGACAGAACGCTACCCTTCAGATACAGCTAGACAAGCTTCCATGACAGCACGCTACGCTTCAGATACAGCTAGACAAGCTTCCATGACAGCACGCTACCCTTCAGATACAGCAAGACAAGCTTCCATGACAGCACGCTACGCTTCAGATACAGCTGGACAACCTTCCTTGACAGCACGCTACCCTTCGGATACAGCTGGGCAAGCTTCCATGACAGCACGCTACCTTTCAAAACCAGTCGGACAACCTACCAAATCGGCACAGTACATTTCCAATCCAGTTAGACAACCTCAAATGACAGCACGCTACCCTTCGAACTCAGAGAGGCAACAACCAGTCATATCCCAATACACGCCAAATCCGGCTGGGCGATCTTCCCGGGTTGGGAAACCTTCCATGCCGGCAGGTTACCCTTTAAGTTCGGGCAGGCGAAGCCTAAGTCTCGGAAGAACTGGTCGTCGTGGTGTGGAAAGAAGACTTCAGTCAGTTGTTAAGCAAGATCCTAGATCACAATACGGGCCCTATGCCAACCGACAAGCACAGAGAACCGAGGTTCCTGGTCAGATATACCCAAGACGGCCAGACGGCCAGGGATCAAGAAACGATCCGTTCAACAGACCAGTGCAACGAAGTCAGGTACCGAACGCGCCAGAGGAACATTTCAGGTTTCACATTCCCGGCGACGTGATTCTCTCAGCCCTCCATGATGCTGTCAAAGAAATCAGTGGACGCATGCCATCGCCTTCCGCGCCATGGGCTGCGAGTAGCTTCCAACGACCACAGCCACAAAAACAGCCAGGGCCACAACAGATGCAACCGCAACCCCAACCGCAAACGCAAACGCAAACGCAACCAGAAGAGCCAGAACCATTGAAACAAATAAATCCCCAAGAACCACAATCAAACTTGCAGTCTCCATTACAGTTTTTGGATTCCCAACAGCCACCACGAGTTCAGCCTCAGTCTGGAAATGAAACTCAAACTCCACCACAACCACAACCACAACTCCAAACTCAACAAGAACCACAAACTCAACCACAACGGTTGAGTTTCCCTAGGCCACCACAACCAAACCCACAACCACAGTCACAACCACAACCGCAAACACAACCACAACCACAACCACAACCACAACCGCAAACACAACCACAACGGTTGAGTTTCCCTAGGCCACCACAACCAAACCCACAACCACAGTCACAACCACAACCGCAAACACAACCACAACCACAACCGCAAACACAACTACAACGGTTGAGTTTCCCTAGGCCACCACAACCAAACCCACAACCACAGTCACAACCACAACCGCAAACACAACCACAACCACAACCACAACCGCAAACACAACCACAACGGTTGAGTTTCCCTAGGCGACCACAACCAAACCCACAACCACAGTCACAACCACAACCGCAAACACAACCACAACCACAACCACAACCACAACCGCAAACACAAAGACAGATTCCACCAGAAAAACAATCACAAACTGAATCACAGTTGATGAGTTTTCATAGTCCACAACAGCCACAAAGCCAACCTCAACCACAACCACAACCTCAACCACAACCTCAACCACAACTGTTGAGTGTTAATAATTCACAACAACCACAACCACAACCTCAACAGCTACCTCAACCCCAAAGACAAATTTCACCAGAAATACAATTACAAACTCAACCCCAACCACTATCCCAAAGACAGGTCCAACCTCAACCACAACTGCTGAGTGTTGATAATTCACCACAACAACAACCTCAACAGCAACCTCAACCCCAAAGACAAATTTCACCAGATATACAATTACAAACTCAACCCCAACCACTATCCCAAAGACAGGTCCAACCTCAACCACAACAGTTGAGTGTTAATAATTCACCACAACCACAACCACAACCTCAACCTCAACCCCAAAGACAAATTTCACCAGAAATACAAACTCAACCCCAAACACTATCTCAAAGACAGAGCCAACCTCAACCACAACCTCAACGCCTACAGCCATGGCCACAGCAGCGATCTCAAATGTATTCTCGCCAGCAATCTCAACCTCAGCGTTTTCCAACAAGTCAAAGGCGTCAATTCAGGGGAAATGGCCCACGAGAGAATCTAGCTGGACGTCAAATACCTCAGATCAGGCGACGAAATCCAGAAATGGTTAGATCCAGAAGACCAATAAGGCTGGAAGCTTCCGTTCCCCGAGGACTACAAAGGCGTGTCCGACCAAGCGTCCAAGAACGACAGACAGTCCATCGCATCAAAGTAAAACTTATGAATTCACAACGAGAGAGAAGCCCGCCAAGGGACGGACAGTGGCCATTAAGACAAGGCCAGGTTCGAGGTCAAAATCGAGGTCGCACTGGCACGATGAGGTCTACAGGAGCATCGAGGCCAACTGATGCTGCTTCGGGTCAGAGAACACGTGGTAAGTAATGCCAATATTAAATAAGATACATGTTAATGGTGTAAATATTTGCATATGTATTTAATTTAGCGATAACAGAACTATCACTCTGAAGAGTATAATGAATCCCTGTACTAGGGAGCGGGTCAAAACGGCTTCAAAAGGTAAAGGCAAAACGGCCACAGAAAAAAGTCATGACGGCCACAACAAAAAAGTCATAAAGGCCGCTGGGAAAAGAAAGAAGACAAACTCATTAATTGTATTATAAACATTGCATAACAGTTCATAACACCATAGGGGGCACGGGTGGCCCAGTCGTCTAGGGCGCCGCGATTCGCTGTGCAGAGTTGCGTCCCTTGGGCACGCCAGAAACCTATGATTGGTTCGAGTCCCGGTTCGCCCCAATCATGTTTCTAGGTTTGTCAGCACCATACCCGTGCTCGTGGGTTTCACCGAAGTGGTAACTCACTCACTCACTCATAACACCATATGCACACATTTCTTCATCCATGACTAACTCAGCACCACACATCACATATCCCACATCCCTATCACACATTAAACCCCTGGTCCATGGTTTGAAGCGCATGTGTTTAACAGCTCAGATGGTGTTATTTCTTCTTGTTGGTTCGAAGCATTCTTTTTCACAACAGATTAATACACCGGTCAGTACAGACTATTTATTTATTATTAATAACAACATCTACCATGTATATTCTGTACACACCCTGCTCACATTGAATATTCATGTTTTATTATCATTTGACATTTTTTGTGGCCGTTTTGACTTTTGAGTTTTAAGGCCATTCTGACATTAGGCCGTTTTGACTGCAACCCGAGTTGAATGATGCATATAAATGACATTTTGTTAGTATGTTTGTTGTTCAACGTCGCACTCAGCAATATTCTAGCTATATGACGGCGGTCTGTAAGTAATCGTGTCTGGACCAGTGATTGACATCATGAGCATCGATCCACGCAATTGGGATCGATAACATGCATCAACCAAATCAGCGAGTCTGACCACCCGATCCCGTTAGTCGCCTCTTACGACAAGCATAGTCGCCTTTTACGGCAAGCATGGGATGCTGAAGACCTATTCTACCCCGGATCTTCATATAATTACAGAGTACAGAACGAACGTCACGCTATGTAAAGTATGGGAGTTTCGAGCACCTTAGCGCTATTTCAGTTGCAGAGTAACAATTCGGTGAAAAATCAAAAGAAACACGACTCTATTAACCCAGTGTATTTCATGGGGGATTTAGAATTCGGTATACTGCTTAGGTTTAGAGGCACCGGATGCTATAGCGACTTTTACATTTTATTTGTAAACCGCTGAACCCGTGAAGATCCGGGGTAGAATAGGTCTTCAGCAACCCATGCTTGCCGTACAAAAAACGACTATGCTTGTCGTAAAAGGCGACTAACGGGATCGGGTGGTCAGGCTCGCTAACTTGGTTGATGCATGTCATCGTATCCCAAATGCGTGGATCGATGCTCATGTTGTCAATCGCTGGTCCAGACTCGATTACTCACAGACCGCCGTCATATAGCTAGAATATTGCTGAGTGCGGCGTTGAACAACAAACATACAGACACCACACGCAGAGAAACCACACACACGCGCGCGCACGCACGCACGCACCCACACACACACACACATAGACAACACGCGGAGACACCACACACAGACACACATAGACATCACAAACACACTGACACCACACACACACAGACACACACATGCACATACACAGACACACATAGCCACCACACACACAGACACACATAAACACCATACACATAGACACCACACACAGACACCACACACACATAGACACCACACAAACATACACTCGCACAGACACAGACACACATAGACACCACACACAGACACATACTTACACAGACACCACACACACAGACACCACACACGCACAAAAACCACACACACACACACACACACACACACACACACACACACACACACACACACACACACACACACACACACACACACACACACACACACTTTACCTGCCAGGAGTGAGTGAGTATGGTTTTACGTCGCCCTCAGCAACATTCCAGCAACATCACAACGGAGGACACCAGAAAAAAATCTGCTCATTGTACCCATGTGGGAAATCAACGCTTTCACCACAAGGCTACTCCACCGCCCCAACCTATGATTGTCGTAAATAGTATCATTAAAATCCTTAACGCCCAAACAATGTATCGTTTTATCCACTAACTTGTGTTACCCACGTGGTTGTATTTTCCAGGTGCTCGGTGTCTCGACAACATGAGTTCATGCCCTCAGTTTGCTGACCCCCACATTTGCAGTAAATCGGACTTCGTGAGGGAGAACTGTCGCCGAACTTGTCAGAATTGCTAAATTATGATGGGTCAGTTGATCTGCTAATGGGAGCGGTCGCAGAACTTGTCAAATTTAGTGAAGAGTGATTGGTCAGTTGATCAGGTCAAGGTCATATGTGATCCACCAATGGTGATGGTGAAATTGCGAGACAGTGTCCAATATTTGTTTTTCGCATTGTCCAATTTAAATAATTATTTATTCAGTATGGTAACGGTGATTGGACGCAGTTGATGTGGTAGGTTTTCCGTGCGATAAAAGTAATGGGTTCGAGCAAAGCATCGATATATCAAGGTATTCGAGACATAGGTTCTGACTCTTACAGAGAGCTTTCGATTTGCGGAGGGATAAGCTTCGACAATCTTCAGACTGGTCAAGTTACAGAAACGTGCGGAAGTGTTCGAGTTAAAATTAGTGGCGCATGAAGAAGGAACTTGCATGGTTCATAGGTCTTCGATATACCAAAACATTCGAGACAAATCAAGTTAATGTTCGAATGTAAGTGATTCCGGGCCAGGGAGACTTCGATATATAAAGACATTCGAGACCAATATTGATAAAGATACAAAGTAAGGGGTTCCTTTAGGGCCAGAAAGACTTCGATATATCAAGGCATTCGAGACAGATATGGTTAACGTCGCATGTAATGGTAAATACGTAAGGTTAATGCTACGTGTTTAGATATAAACCAGAAATTCAATTTCAATCATTGTATGTGTTACTGAGATTAAAATGTTGAATGCCCTTTGAGTATACTACCCGACTAACTACATACTTAAGTACAAATATAGTTTATCTTGGAATAATTTTATGTACGACTATCCGCTTCATCACTGGAGTTTCAATAAAGATTGGCAAAATATTGTTTTCTTATTTCTATTTTACAAAACACATGGATACAATGGCTGAATCCCAATTATATACTCCCCAGGGAGCTGAGAATGAAGTTGGAGTGCACACTGATCCAATGACCGGGGAAATATTGGTGTCGAACATGATACATGTCAAATGGATCGTTTGTTGTTTTACGCCGCACACAGCAATATCCCAGCTATATGACGGCGGCCTGTAAATAATCGAGCCTAGACCAGACAATCCAGTGATTGACATCATGAGCATCGATCCACGCAATTAGGATCGATGACATGCATCAACCAAGTCAGCGAGCCTGACCACCCGATCCCGTTAGTCGCCTTTTACGACAAGCAAAGTTGCCTTTTACGGCAAGCATGGGTTGCTGAAGACCTATTCTATCCCGGATCTTTACGGTTAACATGTCAAATGGAAAAGGACCAGTAGTAATAGTCAGACTAACCACAGAGTATACAGAATTGGTTCCAGCTTTAACTCACGTAAACCAAGGTTCATAATCGGTGCCATTTGGGTAATTGAACTTGCGACAGCTAGTCCTGGCGTAGCTAAGGGACACAACTCTACATAGCGGTCTTCAGCACCGAGTATTTGCGTTTGCCACCACCATATTATGCTCGTGGGTTTCATCTCGGTGGTAAATATTGTCTTGCTCACCAGCATTACAGAGTTATCTGTCCATAACTGGCACTCCGGTGTTAAAGAGTTATCTATCCTTGTCTGGCTCACAGGAATTATAGAGTTATCTCTTGCCCGGCTTACAAGCGTTATATGCTTATTTCCTTGTATGTCTCACCGGCGTTATAGAGTTATCTATCCTTGTCAGGCTGACCGGTGTTACAGAGTTATCTCACCTTGAATAGCTCACTTGCGTTATAGAGTTATCTATCCTTGTCAGGCTAACCGGTGTTTCGGAGTTATCTATCCTTGTATAGCACACCGGCGTTATAGAGTTATCTAACCTTGTCTGTCTGACTGGCGTTATAGAGTTATCTATCCTTGTCAAGTTGACCAGTGTTACAGAGTTATCTGTCCTTGCCTGGCTCACCAGCACGACAGAGTTATCTACCCTTGCCTGACTCACCGTAGTTATAGAGTAATCTATCCCCTGTCTGGCTCACCAGCGTGATAGAGTTATCTATTCTTGTCTAGCTCACAGGCGTGATAGAGTTATCCATCCTTGTCTAGCTCACCGGCGTGATAGAGTTATCTATCCTTGTCTGGCTCACCGGCGTGATAGAGTTATCTATCCTTGTCTGGCTCACCGGCGTGATAGAGTTATCTATCCTTGTCTAGCTCACAGGCATGATAGAGTTAACTATCCTTGTCAAGCTGACCGGCGTCATAGAGTTAACTATCCTTGTCTAGCTCACAGGCGTGATAGAGTTATCTATCCTTGTCTAGCTCACCGGCATGATAGAGTTATCTATCCTTGTCTGGCTCACCGGCGTGATAGAGTTCTCTATCCTTGTCTGGCTCACTGGCGTGATAGAGTTATCTATCCTTGTCTAGCTCACCGGCATGATAGAGTTATCTATCCTTGTCTACCTCACCGGTGTTACGGAGTTATCTATCCTTGTCTAGCTCACCAGCGTCATAGAGTTATCTATCCTTGTCTGGCTCACCATGTTACAGAGTTATCTATCCTTGTCTAGCTCACAGGCGTGATAGAGTTATCTATCCTCGTCTAGCTCACCAGCGTCATAGAGTTATCTATCCTTGTCTGGCTCACCGGTGTTACAGAGTTATCTATCCTTGTCTGGCTCACCATGTTACAGAGTTATCTATCCTTGTCTAGCTCACAGGCGTGATAGAGTTATCTATCCTCGTCTAGCTCACCAGCGTCATAGAGTTATCTATCCTTGTCTGGCTCACCGGTGTTACAGAGTTATCTATCCTTGTCTGGCTCACCAGCGTCATAGAGTTATCTAACCTTGTCTGGCTCACCATGTTACAGAGTTAACTATCCTTGTCTAGCTCACAGGCGTGATAGAGTTATCTATCCTTGTCTGGCTCACCAGTGTTACAGAGTTATCTATCCTTGTCTAGCTCACAGGCGTGATAGAGTTATCTATCCTTGTCTGGCTCACCGGCGTGATAGAGTTATCCATCCTTGTCTGGCTCACCGGTGTTACAGAGTTATCTATCCTCGTCTGGCTCACCATGTTACAGAGTTATCTATCCTTGTCTAGCTCACAGGCGTGATAGAGTTATCTATCCTCGTCTAGCTCACCGGCGTGATAGAGTTATCTATACTTGTCTGTCTCACCGGTGTTACAGAGTTATCTATCCTTGTCTAGCTCACCGGCGTGATAGAGTTATCTATCCTTGTCTAGCTTACTGGCGTGATAGAATTATCTATCCTTGTCTAGCTCACCGGCGTGATAGAGTTATCTTTCCTTGTCTGGCTCACCGGTGTTACAGAGTTATCTTTCCTTGTCTAGCTCACCGGCGTGATAGAGTTATCAATCCTTGTCTAGCTTACCGGCGTGATAGAATTATCTATCCTTGTCTAGCTCACCGGCATGATAGAGTTATCTATCCTTGTCTAGCTCACCGGCGTGATAGAATTATCTATCCTTGTCTAGCCCACAGGCATGATAGAGTTATCTATCCTTGTGTAGCTCACCGGCGTGATAGAGTTATCTATCCTTGTCAGGGTCACCGGTGTTACAGAGTTATCTTTCTTTGTCATGCCCACCGGTGTTACAGAGTTATCTACACTTGCCTGGCTCACCGGTGTTACAAAGTTATCTATCCTTATCTGGCTCACCGGTGTTACAGAGTTATCTACCCTTGTCTGGCTCACAGGTGTTACAGAGTTATCTACCCTTGTCTGACTCACCGGTGTTACAGAGTTATCTATCCTTGTCTGACTCACCGGTGTTACAGAGTTATCTACCCTTGTCTGACTCACCGGTGTTACAGAGTTATCTACCCTTGTCTGACTCACCGGCGTGATATATCCACTGAACAAAACATGGGACCGTGAATATTTTAAGGGATATTATTTTTGTAGTGAATACTGAGCAAACAAAATAATAATGAAAATATCCCCCAAAGTATATGTTCAGCACAGTCGAAATGCTGTTAAAAGCGGTGTCAAACCTTGAACCGCAAATTTCATTTAAATTGATAACACGTCAAACTAATAGTATGATCAACAACTTTATTCACCACCAGCGATCAACTCAAAATAGTCAACGACTCTAAATTAAACACAATGTTAACAGTGTAAACGAACATAAATCCTATAAACTTCCTGTTAACGTGCGTTCACAGCCGATCATCAACACACAGTCGTTGTTTCTCTATTTTACAACACCCAAAAGCGCCAAGGCGTTCATTAGATGACCTAATATTGACAACAAATAGCCGTTGTAGCTTGTCGTCAAGTTTAGAAGTCACGCCACTAAGCTGGTCACGCTACGTTTCCTCCTCTCAAAGATTCATTCAATTGGACTGTTGAACAACAACAACGACACACACTTGGAAACAAGCATCACACGGGGAAACACGACGCGCACGGCATTCACATGCTGGAGTCAACTAACACGAGACAAATGTTTTGTGACGTCATTTCCTCCGACCATTGATGATGACGTCACACTTCCTGTCTGACAATGCTACGATTGTAGAATGTCGTCTGTCGTTTCCTCGCCTTGTCAAGTTGTCATATTGGCGACAGACACGTGTCGGTTATTCAGCTCATCTATACACTGAATCCTTTCGATTACAACTGTTCTACGGCATTGCTGTGCTACTCTGTCGAGCTGGGGTGAAAACCCGGGTTCGAATCTCAATCTCTGGGTTAAAACAAGGCAGGACACACGTCTTGTATTCGGTCCGGCATGGCTCGAAACACTCCCGCTTTTTGCCCTCCATTGTGGGCTTCAGACACCCGCGCAGTTCTAGACACGCGGCAGTCTTTTCCAGACACTTGTACGCGCATGCGTGACGTCTGACTGTTCCATGTGGCGGCCGAGCTGGCATAGCTGACGTCATCATCAGGGTGACGGTCATAATGGCAGCCAAGAAGATAGTGCTGGATTTAGTCATCTGAAACATAGATATTTGTGGTGAATATTTACGATTTGTTTTAAAGTTGAGTGAGTGAATGAGCTGGGTTAGATTAAGGCTGTTGTTAACAGTATTCCAGTTATATCACGGCGTGTCAGCTTAATGTGGGAAGACAGTCCGAAGTGATGCAGGTCTTAGACGTTTACCACTTCGGTGAAACCAACGAGCACGGGTATGGTGCTGACAAACCTAGAAACATAATCGGGGTGAACCGGGAGACTAACCCAAGATCATAGGTTTCTGGCGCGCCCAAGGGACGCAACTCTGCACAGCCAATTGTGGTGCCTTAGACGTCTGAGCCCGCCGCGCTCCCCGTCTTTATTAGAATTGACTTACTTGTATCTTTTTGCGTTTATAGAGGTCAAAACGTCAAAAACGAGGTGGACACTTGAAATTAAATCCGCGTTTTAATACGATTTTTTGAAAAAAGCAATAATAATTTCTCCCAGTCGCCAATGCGTGAATATCGTATTTGCATAAAGGAGAAAAAAACGTTTCTCCATATTTAGACCATTCGGTTGTCATGACATAGGTTTTGTATCTACAATTTGGATTAACGTTATGTGTTTATATCTGCGAGGGTATTGCCAGGTTTCTAGCGTGCCCAAGGGACGCAACTCTGCACAGCGAATTGCGGCGCCCTAGACGGCTGGGTCACCCGTGACCCCTGATTTGTTTTGAAAGAAACGTGAAAGTATTTCAGTTATATTACATAGCAGGTATCGTAAGGGTCCGACCATTTGATATTTGGGTGGGGGGTTGGATTTTGTCTGGTGATTAGATATAATTTCAGAAACAGCTGCCGATGTTGTCTGGAGATTATATATTATTTCAGATACAGCTGCAGATGTTGTCTGGAAATTAGATATTATTTCAGATTCATCTGCAGATGTTGTCTGGAGATTAGATATTATTTCAGATACAGCTGCCGATGTTGTCTGGAGATTATATATTATTTTAGATACAGCTGCCGATGTTGTCTGGAGATTAGATATTATTACAGATACAGCTGCAAAACACCACATGTAATTTTTTTATTAAAACTAAGAGCCTGTATATATTATTTCAAGAAAAAAGTCCTGACAACAATGTAACGTTTGTGGGTGAGATTTTTGTCAACAGTCTGAAACATAATTATTCCCTCATTTTTCTTGGGACTGAATATAAAATAGTCGGTAACTTATTGGGGCAAATCGCGACATGAACCCACAACCAGCCTGCTAGTCCTCAAAGCGACTCCCCACAGCGAACTGCGGCGCCTTAGTTTAGTGTCTTTCAATCTGTGTCTCGCAACCAGTGTCTATCCCTTCATCGCATTTGGTTGTGAAAAATATTAATTGAGTTCGATAAGTTTTGTCCGTGGTCTTTAAGCTAATGATTTAACATAATTGTATTTTGCTGTGGACATGTTTATTTTACTTAGTTGCAGTAAGCATAATGTGAAATGGGCGTTGGTGGTTCAGCTTGGATGAGTGAGTGAGTGAGTACGGTTTTACGCCGCTTTTAGCAATATTCCAGCAATATCTCTGGTGGTTTGAGCGTTCGCTCGTCACGCCAAAGTCCCGGGTTCGATTTCCCACAGGGGTACACTGTGTGGAGCCCATTTCTAGTATACCCGTCGTGAATTTGCTGGAATATTGCTAAACACGGCGTGATATAATACTCACTCACTCCTCCCCCCCCCCCCCCCCCCCCCCCCCACACACACACACAACACACACACACACACACACACACACACACACCCTGAACCATTTGCCCAAGCAAGTGAGGTTGAACACGGTTAACGTGAAGGATGTTTGCAAGGCGCTGTTTACAAGCGGATAAACACCATATAACGATGTTACTGTCACTTGCACGTCAAAGTAATGACGTTTTCAGGACCTGAGACAAACACGGAGCTGTTTACCGCTCCCTCCCTCCATCTTTCTGCGGATCAATCTAATTGTAACATTGCTTGACGTAACACAAGCTTAACTAGAGGTAATGACCTCGAACCCCGGACGTGTTGGTAACAAACTATTCTACCACAATTATATTATGCCACGCGGGATTAGCGTTCGGGGTAGACCTGGTTACATTACAGCACAAACAAAATCCTGACGCTAACATCGTGTAATAATTAGTCTGTGGTCATAATCACTGCGATTCAAATTAACTGCTACATCGTCACGATGTTCTAATCAGTTAAAGATTTCTGCAAATTGCGAGAAATCCATATTGGGGTTTAGTTGGATATTTGTATTCGCGTCCACTTGAATCAATGGCGAGGCAGTTTTAAAGACCCGTATTGTTATAATTGTCGAATGAAGGAACTCCATCAGCGCGAAATACATTTCACATTTCAGAAATAATTATTATGAAATAAAAATCTTGAGATACCAAATCATGCTCCCATTACGTTACAAAAGGATAAATTGAAACGTCCAAAGCCATAACTATACGCATGACAGGCTGTCTGAAATGTGGTTTGAGTATAATTTAAGTAAACCTAACTAAAAAAAGGACAATATTTCGATACAAAACACATCGTTCGACAAAACAGCTTGCATAAAACCATGAAGTAATTTCAGTAGTGTCATAAATGACAAGACACATTCGAGAACGTTCTCTCACTACCAGACAAGCATCTTATTCAAAGATATTAATCCACAAAATATAAAATTCAAATGGAGCTAGAACAATGCTATATAGACTTGCCAAATCATGGGATTGAGTTGAATAAAACTTCTGATAGACAGACTATCTCACAACTACACAATAACAATCGTATTAAACATGATAACGATGATAGTTTAACATACAATTAGGAAAACTGGTTTTACATTAGTAATGGTTTTACACGAATTGAGCAATAAAGTCGTGAATAGGTTTACAGATGGATTTCAACTTCTTTAATTACTAGAATTAATTTTATTAATAAATATAAAAAATGAACCCTGTCCTTTTTGCTGCCACAACTTCTGATTATAGCAAATGAACATTGAACTAGCACACCGACAACAATTGGTATAAAATAAAAGGATTGGACAAACGTTTATTTTCTCTGCACTAACAATCGTTTAATACAGAAATATATAACGTTTTTTATCAGTACTTTTAGATTGACACCAAAAACACACACAAATTTATTAATGTATTTTTTTTTAAATATTTGATTAAAGATAAATTTACAACGAATAATTATATTCTAAAACATTATTACACAAGAACCTTTATGTCTGACTAAAATGACTTACCGCTAGGGCTAATGCTTATCGGACGACAGTCGTCTGCTTATGGCTCACGTGCAGGGGCGATTAGTGAATGGAAGCGCGAGCAGACGACTTTATATCTGTCATCTGCTTCCGGCAAGATATGAGCGGATATGGTGATTTGCCTTGGCGGAAATTGGACACATACCATCCCTCGTGCCTCGAGAGACGACATCGTGGACAACATGGTGCATTATGTGTTTATATTTAGGCTGGTTATGACAAAATCGGATTACTGGTGTTCGCGGAACTGGGTTCCACGATAGGGCTGGGTACTACGGCTGAATGGGTTTTGTGAAGAGCTAGCTGCGATTGTGAGGCATGCTCCCTTGCCGTCAATCATGTTCTGACAGCTTTCACGGAGGTTTTGCAGAGGGGTCGTCAATCTGCACAGATTCTGTAATGTATTGAGGCTACTTTATAACATGCAAACGTTACAATGCCATAGGGACTCTGTACGTTCATACATTCACCCATGCAGGTACATATGTACGGGTGAGAGATGATGAGAGAGGGGTGGGGGGGGATCCCCCGAGCGTGTTCGTGAAGTTCTAAACGCATTCGAGTGGCTGAGTATGATTTTACGCCGCTTTTAGCAACAATACTCCAGAAATATCAGGGCGGGGGACACCAGGAAAAAAAAAGGGGGGGAGGGGGTGCACCGGACATGTTCTTCACACATTGTACCCATGTAGGGAATCGAACCCAGACTTTCGCTTTACGCCATGCTATGATGAAAGCGGGCCGGAAGGGAAGGGTGAATTCGGGTGCGAACATCATTTAAGGGGTTAACATGCCACGTGTTGATGCCTGACGTCGTTACTGTTACAAACATGCACGCTTATTGTGTGACGCTTGATCCCTTCCTCTGAGTCAGACGTCTCACTGTCGTAACACTGACACACTCCAAATCAGGATTTACGTGTCAAACACGACAAAAGAACTTTTCTCGAAACTCGACCACAACAACGCAGCATCATGAGGCGGACATCGATGAAGTTATATGTGTCGAGGAAGAGGGATGACGCACACGACGTCATTATCTCCATCAATTATCGCATTCACCACCTCACGTACGTCGTCTACCATTGATACTGCGGTTCAAGACAACGAGTGAATCGTTTGTATAAAGGATGGCGAATTAAGTTTATGAAATTGCGTAGGTCTATTCTATATCAATGATATCTTGTGAAATATTCAGAGAGACAGATAGTGACGGGGTTTCGAATTTGCGCCCAGCAGATCCTGGCGTTGCTATGGGGCTTAACTCTGTATAGCGATTTACGGCCTGATTCTTTGGCTCGTGTGGTCAAATTTGAAAACATGTACAATCGGTGTGATTTGGGTAACCTTCCCTTATATGTCCATGTCCTGTTCAACGTCCATGCCCCCCCCCCCCCCCCCCCCCCCCCCCGCCGCGTCATACCAAGTTGTTGGTGTGTTGTTTAAACAAAACGCATCTAACTAATAAATGCAAATGATCCCATGGCATTTGTTTCGCTAAAAAACCATAGTAAACGGGCTACTGCTTAGTGATAGGCTCATAATAGTTGATTAATTGGTTTGTTGTTTAACGCCGCACTCAGCAATATTCCAGCTACATGACGGCGGTCTGTAAATAATCGAGTCTGGACCAAACGATCCAGTGATTTATACCATGAGCATCGATCCACGCAATTGGGATCGATGACATGCGTCAACCAAGTCAGCAAGCCTGACCACCCGATCCCGTTAGTCGCCTTTTACGACAAGCATAGTCGTCTTTTACGGCAAGCATGGGTTGCTGAAGACCTATTCTACCCTGCCGCGTCATACTAAGGAGGTTAAAAGATGGTACGTGTTGGATGTAACGCATTGCATCCATATGTGGGGATCGAGCCCGTCCTTCGACGTGACGAGGGAACGCTGTAACCACGTGCAACTTCACCAACCCTCGATATCATGAAGCGGTGTGTACTTCAGTTTTGCGTATCCGACCGCCTCCGTCGTCTAGTGGTAGAGCGTCTGCTCGGGGAGCGGAAGGTCCGGGGTTCGATCCCCGGCCGCGTCATACCAAAAGACGTAAAAAGATGGTACTTGTTGTTACCCTGTCTGGCGCTCGGCATTAAGGGGCTAAAACAAGGACTGGTCGGATCGAAGTCCGTATACTGTGTCTGAGTGGGGTATTCATGTTAAACTGCGGCATGGTATCTAAGTGTGCTAGCAGTATAAAATCGACATTAGCCGCGACTAGTACAAGCAGCCACCAGAGAGCGGCCACACACACACGTGCATGCACGTCGCCATAATCTTGGACGCGACGTTAAAGCACATTTCACCTCACCTCACACCCTAATGATGTGCTGGTAAGGGATCCTTATATGGTCTGAGCTAAACTCCTTCCCAGCTCGTGACACCTTCGTCACACTCTCGCATCGCGACCAACTCGTGTTATTCCGGGACAAGCCGAATAGCGACTCGTGTCCCGAGCGTGGCAATTTTTGCGACCGGGTTCCGTCTCAGCGCAAACGGGCATACCTAAAACAATTGTCAACTCGTTGCGTAATGGTTCACTTACATTTCCCCATATATTATATATATTTCAGATGTAGTTTAAAGCACATCGGGACATGCGGAATTATACAGTATGATTGAACACATTTAACTGTGTCTTTGGTATATTTTTAGATGCAAGACATATGTAAAATAAAAAAATACTTCTGAGGGATTCTTTGACGAAGAACTTGAAATCATACGCGCATTCTGATTGGTTTGTCGTATTTTCGCACATAACATTCATAAATAGGGGGGGCGAGTCTTCTTGCAGGTTACGGAAAAGGGCGAGTGGTGACGAATGTACACTCTCGGTAACATCACTGCCACCAGTGTGGGCACGGCCAGATTCTTGAAATTTGCCCTCTAACCCCAGATGTAGTAACATTTATACTTTTGTTTATGTCTTTGGGAATGCCATCATATTTCATTTTGAAAAGGTTTATGACTGACCATGTTTTCCGGTTGAATTTACCTTGTTTGTATAATCAGATTGGTTCGAGATTGCAGACTAACGGAAAATCACTTAACTTCCTCGTTACATTCTTACTATATCAATTACATTATAGTTGGAATGCAATAGAATTACAAATTGACAAACAAAGAAAATAATTAAGCAGGGGTAGAGTATTCGACGTCACGGCAGTCCTCACTTGTTTGTCATTCGGTTGCGAGTTCAACTCCAAGCATGGTTGTAGTCACGTATCGCAGTATTGAGTTTTGACTGGTGGCAGCGATAGTACCAATCTCATTAAAATCAGATCTTTTAAATATAGCTACTGCTAAACAAAGATCTGAGGACATCCCAACAGGGGTCACGTCAGACCGACCTTTCATCCGACCAATCAGAGCGTCACTTACCATGCAGATAATGAAAGTGACAGTCGGAATGTGATTTCTAATCATGCAGCCTCGCAAACTTTTAAAACGGGGTATTCCGAACGATAGTTACGGGCTTAACGACTGAATCTATACAATCTAGACCATATATTAGCCATCCGAGAATGTTCTTTTGTTCAGGTTTCAAATTTTTAAGCGAGAATTTGTCAAAATATGTTTTGAAGCGTAGTCGCCAATTTGAAATGAGTGCCGTAAAGCACGAGAAAGCTACCTTCTGATTGGCTAACGTCGACTTGTCAGTAATTCCATTGGTCGGTCAGACTTTGCGAAAGGTCGATCTGACGTGACCCGTAATGGGATGTCCTCAGATCTTTGTTTAGCTGCAGCGAGAACTAAGATCTGATAATGAGATTGCGATAGTACAGATAGCGAACGGACTATCGCTGTGAGGAGCTTGGGGCAGACCGAACGACCACAGCTATGGGTTATCATAGCGACAGAACACTTCACTGCTTAAATACATACACTTTCCTATTTGTCATTATAACGTACATATCTTTGCTCATGCAAGCAAGCACTGGTACGTCTGGTTGAGATGATCATGGCACTATAGTATAGCTGCACTACAACAACATTCACGACCTCAACCCTGAAGAACAACAAAATAGATTTTCATGCATCAATGTCTAGTTTGTTAAAATGGGGTTAGGTCGGCTTGTTTGTTGTTTAACGCCAGACTCCGCAATATTCCAGCCATATGACGTCGGTCTGTAAATAATCGAGTCTGGACCAAACGATCCAGTGATTGACATGGGCATCGATCCACGCAGTTGGGATCGATGACATGCATCAACCAAGTCAGGTCAGTCTGACCACCCGATCCCGTTAGTTGCCTCTTACGTACGACAAGCATAGTCACCATTTACTGCAAGCATGGGTTGCTGAAGACCTATTCTACCCCGGATCTTCACGAGTCTGACTCACTCATTAAATGCCAGAATGATAAATAACAGTGGTTTACATGATTGGTGGATCGGTCCTGCATCTATACACGAGTGGGTTGCAAAATGCGTGAACTGTTGTGGAGGAGACAATATTGTGTCACACGAAGAAAAACTCAGTTTTATTCTATGAATATACTCACCAACAAAAGTTCCTGTGACACGAATATTTTATTAAGTAAAGTTCATCTTCCCGAAGCAAGGGAGTTAACTGACTTTAAAAGTCCAGTTTCCACCCTTGCCGAACTAGGCTGTAATTCATGGGCTCGATCGTAGCGCCACCAGTGGTTATTGCGAGTCATGTCCCTTCTGAGCCTCGCCTATGGACCAATCAGATTCCACCTCTCGTATCACTTGCATTTGAATCAAACAAAATTGCGGCGCCCGGTCAAGACGATCTGATCGATAATCAGGTTCCATTGTGTGATAAAACGAGTCTTACATCGCGAAGTGCATCACATTGCGTGAGCATCTTGATTAAAAACATGAAAAGATTTGGAAAATATTTGTTGACGAGTTGGCGGTGTACATGCTTTGCAAATCCTGCAATCGACCGAAATCTTCACGACAGTTAACTGACCGGATTTCGATTTTGTTGCGCGATTTTGATTGGACTATGCATTGTCTCGTTAGTCCAGGCAAAATGTAACTCCACAATACCAGCCTAGTTCGGCAAGGGTAGAAACTGGACTTTTATAATCAGTTAACCATCTTGCCTCGGGAAGATGAGTAAAGTTTGGTTTTTAATATTGTAGTACATGTATGGAATCAAGTCACAAAAACGCAACAGCTACAGAAAAGCATGCATTCCATGCAAAAGTTGACTTTTATGCAAGCCATGCATTTCACTACCCAAGAATTGGTATAAAAACATGTGCGTTAACGGGATTTCATGTGCATTGTGTTTAGCATCGTGCTGACAACAACCACTCAGAAAAACAACAAAATTACGCAATTATTCAACATTAAGAAATGCGACGCCTGTCCGAAAATGAGCGTCTGCGAGCCATTGGTATGCTTGAAGCAGGATCGAGTCAACGTGATGTTGCAAGACAATTTAACGTTCACAGAAACACCATTTGGTGTTTATGGCAACGTTGGCAACAGAAGAATGCAGTCAGAGACCATCCTCGGAGTGGCAGGCCACGCGTAACCAATAATCGACAAGACAACTGGATACGAACAACACACCTACGAAATCGATTCCAGCCAGCAACAGTGACTGCAAGAAGCATCCCTGGCCTTCGACGAATATCTTCACAAACCGTACGTCGTCGCCTCAGATGTGCAGGGATTGTCGCCAGAAGACCCGCCAGACGTCCCATTTTGACAGGATACCACCGTCCAGCACGTCTACAGTGGTGCAGACAGCGTCTACGCTGGACGGCCATGGAGTGGGGACAAGTTCTATTCACTGACGAGTCTCGTTTTCACCTCAGCCACAGCGATGGACGGATTCGAGTTAACCGACGTCGTGGTGAACGTTACGTCAATCATTGTGTCATGGAAGAAGATCGGTTCGGGGCGGCAGCGTTATGGTATGGGGTGGGATTACAGCAAGACAGAGGACCCGTTTGATAGTGGTAGAGGGAAATCTCAATGGACAGCGCTACCGCTACGAGATCATTGGCCCTGTTGTTCTATCGTTTTTGCGTCGTCACGGCCCAGGCATTACATTTCAACATGACAACGCCCGGCCTCATATTGCTCGATTTGTTCAGGATTCTCTTCAACAAAACAACGTTAATGTCATCCCCTGGCCGGCTCGCTCCCCTGATCTCTCACCAATCGAGCACATGTTGGATGAGATGGATCGGCGCCTCCGAGGCCAACCACGTGTTCCACAGACACTCCAGGAACTTCGAAACATGCACCAGCAGATATGGACAGATATCCCACAGGACTTTGTGCGACGCCTGGTCCATTCCATGAGACGAAGATGTGTTGCTTGCATCGCAACCAGAGGTGGACACACACGCTATTGATTTGTAAATTGACATTTTGGCATGTTCATGATTTTTTATGAAATCACGCATTTTCTGAAGTCAGTATGGCAAATTAAACCATTTGAACACTTACAGGAGTCTTTTACCTGTTGCAAACCAAAATTGTTTCAGATTTGGTAAAAAACATAACTTTGCATAAAATCTTATTCAGTGTCACCGTTCGCTCGTCACGCCGAAGACCCGGGTTCGATTCCCGACATGGGTACAATGTGTGAAGCCCATTTCTGGTGTCCCCCGCCGTGATATTGCTGGAATATTGCTAAAAGCGGCGTAAAACCATACTCACTCACTATTCAGTGTCACAGGAACTTTTGTTGTTCAGTATAGTATTGAACTAACATTAATTACTAACAGTTGCAACATAGATTGTTATTAAAGAACACACTGATAAAAAAAAGAACTGGTTTAAAGGTACGATTTTTGTAAATTAATAGATTTTTATTCAGTTCAGAAGATACGAATTTAATCAGGAATATTGTGATATGAAACATTGCCGGCCTTCTTAGATATGAAACACAAACGCGCATATACCCGGGCCGTTGTGTAATGTACTGGACAGTTGGGGGTGGTGCAGCAGTATGTGATGTCAGATGAGAATCTAATTTCATGCATAGTTTACTCCAACCTACCAGAAGTGCATAGACTAAGTGAAGCTTTGTTTGTGGAGACTGCGCATTTCTGCACTCTTGCGGAACTGCTGAATTGTATATTTGTAATCAATAAGTGTCAATGACGTGGATACACGTACAAGCAATGCAGACGTGCAACGCATGGAAAGCACGATGCAAACAGATAAATACAAGCTGTGCTACAAGTTGTACATTTTCCATAAGAACTGTGATGTGTTTCTCCCTTACAGTCACATTGTAGGATGTGGATATGCAGAAACGATGGATCAAATTGATTTGTGAAATCAACATATGATTTGTTTGTCTATTTGACTTTTTAAGGCCGAACTACAAAACCTATAATGTTATGAAGAATACAACCAGTGATAGACTGATACCGACACCACACACAGACACCACACACAGACACATGCAGACAGACACCACACACACACACGCACGCACAGACACCACACACACGCACAGACACCACACACACGCACACGCTCAGACACCACACACACGCACAGACACCACACACACACGCACACGCACCGACACCACACACACGCACGCACAGACACCACACACACACACGCACAGACACCACACACGCACGCACGCACAGACACCACATATACGCACACGCACAGACACAGACACACATAGACACCACACACAGACACATACTTACACAGACACCACACACACAGACACCACACACGCACAAAAACCACACACACACACACACACACACACACACAGACACCCACGCACACACGCACACACACACACACACACACACTATGTATATATACTCTTCAAAAGCAGAAACGCACAGGGAGTATGTAGTTCACTGAACCTAACTACACAAAAAATCAGGTATATAAATTGGATATATGTTATATATATATGTGTAAATGTTGGTGGCCTGATATTCGACAGATGGCGCGACAAAACGCAATGTCTTAAACGGCATTGTTTTCACGCTTGTTCAAAAATGTCATGGAGGAAAATGCACGTGCAGGTTATGGCATTCGTAACGCGTCGTAGTGGCTATAAAAAGGCAAGCATAAGCCAATAATTTGTCATTCAATTGTCAACAAAGTTCGAAAATGCCAGAACTCAGCGCTGCCGATCGGAACATCCTTAGATGGGAATAGCAGTCTTCTGTTGCACGCCACTTAAACGTCCAGCACCATTTGCCGCCTTTGTGCCCGATTCACACAGTCCAATTCCAGTGCAGACCGTCCGAGAATCGGCCGACCAAGAGTTACCACCCCTGCACAGAATCCACCAACTGTTCCACCAACGTCATCGCAATGCCACAGCTACGGAGACAGCAGGACGTATCCCTGGTTTGGGGAGGAGGTCGGACCAGACTGTCAGGAACCATATTCGCGAGGAATCCGACCCAGAAGACCAGTTATCGTCCTACATATCCTACACCACGAGATCTGACTTGGTAAATCGCTACATGAATCAAATTCTTCAACCTCACCTTCTTCCAATCATTGACCGCCAGAGGGAGCTGTTTCAACAGGACAACGCTACACCGCACCCAGCTCGTGTCACGGTAGACTACCCTCATAATGCCAACATCAGCGTCTTGCCCTGGCCGTCGAGATCTCCAGATCTCAACCAAATCGAACACCTATGGTATGAACTCGATCGACGTGTACGTCAACGTCAGAACACGCCGCACACACTCCCACAACTAGCCAACGCGTTACAAGCAGAATGGCGCAGAATTCCGCAGGACAAAATTCGTACATTTATCCAGTCAGTGCCGAGGAGATGCAGAGCCGTGATTGCTGCCCGGGGCGGTCACACGAGATACTGAGTTCAGCGCAACCTTGTGGCCTTATGTGACATGACAATGAACAGTTTTCAATGCCTTTGTACAACGACAACTGTGACCATCGAGCTCCAAACTTTCATATTTGTATTTATGATATTAAATTTAATATATCGACTTTATTAGGTACAATAAATAGTTTACTTAAAATCTACCTGTGCGTTTCTTTATAAGTATAAGTATAACAAGCGGAATTAAGTCCAACTAAACCTTCATATACCCAGCATTCGAAATGAAATGTGCACTAAAGTCAGTCTCTATGGCGTTATAATTCACGATACGTTCACACACACGTGCACACATTCACGCGCATGTTCACGCACGCACTCGCACAAACACACTGTTCTTTTTATTTGTAAGAATTCTTTCAATTTTTAAATTCGTTGACAGTTTCTAACAACTCTTTTGCGTCATAAGATACGTCCTCAGAACAAATGTATTTGTAGGATGCGGTTCAAAGCAACGCAACGTTTCCAACAAAGTCTACCCACACAGTGGAGTGAACGGAACAGATTGAACACAACGTCTAATCACTCAGGCTGGGCGAACATAACAGCAGTCCCAAGAGACCAAGTCAAAGCGTTCATGTCCACAGAATGGTTTCCTATAATATATTCATCCATCTTGTCGGAATATCAGGATACGAATGAACGGTCCTCGACTGGCGACCACAGTGGAATTTTCTGTAAGAAAGAAAATATATCAAAAGTTGTACACAAGAAAGCCACTCACACTATCATACCATCATGCAGCTACTGTTACGTATACACGTTTACAAAATATCATTTTTATTAAAAAAAATAATTTATTATTATTATTATTATTATTAAAAAAAAAAATTAATTTTTTTAATTATTTTTTTAATTATTTAAAAAAAAATTCAAGCAATATACAGTTAAAGTTAATCATTAAAATAAAATATATCGTCTGGCACACTTGGCGCACCGACGTCACACAATAAAAGCACTATTATAAAACTTAGGGCCACAACTTGACCTGTCCGACCTTTGTGCCCGTCATTATTTAGCCTTTCTACAGTGAGTAAGTGATTTGGTTATTTCAGCCATATAGCGATGAGACCAAGTTGAAATATTTACAAGTGAGTCATCAATGCAAATTTTTATTCAAAAACACATTTGATCAAACATACCTAACACTAATATTATCACAGTTTAAAACACGGGCTATCGGTAATCAAAGCTAGGCCACCTTGCTGGGGATCATGGGGACTGACAGTACCTCTGCTTCCTGCATGATACCCCAGCTGGATTTACGTCATCACTTTAGCCACTGATGGTTGTGCACAATGCTAGCCAATATTAAAAAATACTCGACAATGAGTTGGCTTAAAACACTGGTTGATGATAGTTACATGGATTATGAGTGAGTGAGTTTGATTTTACGCCGCTTTTAGCAATATTCCAGCAATATCACGGCGGGGGACACCAGAAATGGGCTTCACACATTGTACCCATGTCGGGAATCGAACCCGAGTCTTCGGCGTGACGAGCGAACGCTTTAACCACTAGGCTACCCGACCGCCCCACATGGAATATGAAAGGAATTACGTGTCACACAGGGGGACAATAATGTCACGGTACTTCAACCTCCTGGACAGAGCCTTCAATAATGTCAGTAGGTAGCATTTCTACATATACACACAGGACACGCCAATAATGTCACTAACAAATTTACACCCATATCAACGCCCCAGTATTTCAGAAAGTTATAGCTGGTGGGACGACTAAAAAGCAGAATCTTACAATCTCTCAGGGGACAAGGGGGGCCCACTCGCTTAAGGCGCCGCGATTCGCCGTGCAGAGTTGCGTCCCTTTAACACGCCAAAACCTATGATTGTGGGTTCGAATCCCGGTTCGCCCCAATTATGTTTCTAGGCTTGTCAGCACCATACCCGTGCTCGTGGGTTTCACCGAAGTGGTAAACGTCTGAGACCTGCATCACTTCGGGCTTTCCTCCCACATTAAGCTGACACGCCGTGATATAACTGGAATACAGTTAAAAGCGGCGTTAAGCCAAGCTCGCTCACTCACTCACAATCTCACGGTAATTGATTCTATAAAGTTCTGGAAGAGGATAATCTTCATTTTCGTATGAAGACATACCACTGTAACGGCTTAAAGCCGAAGACCTGAACTTCACAAAACTGGAGGAGATCCATTCGGGAAGTGGTTTTCTTCCCACTAAGTCTAAGGTAGCGGCCAGTCACGGGGGAAGTGCACTGTAGGGCAACTGTCTTGCCAGGCTCTGTGACGGCTCCATGGTACATGTAACACAGTTGGGAGCTGCCATTAGTGTAGACAAGAGGGTCGTCTTGGTACACGTCCAGAGCGAAGTCATGAAGACGTTCAGCTGAAACACCAACAGTATGTCAAATGTACACTTGAAAGCTTTAATATTGATTTTTTTCTGCAATTATTTTGACACTTATGAGCGGACCATTTGGTGAGTGAGTGAGTATGGTTTTACGCCGCATTTTAGCAATATTCCAGCAATATCACGGCGGGGGACACCACAAATGGGCTTCACACATTGTACCCATGTCGGGAATCGAACCCGGGTCTTCGGCATGACGAGCGCACGCTTTAACCACTAGGCCACCCCACCAGCCCTCTTCATACTAGAGAGCTGAAATGTGATTTCACGTCACATTTCAAATTCAACCAATGAAAAGAACGTTAAAAAAATCACTGTTCACTAAAACATAACTGCACTGACGTTGACTCTAAAACAGAACAATGAAAATAGCAGCTTAATAAAACATCTCGATGTTATAAAAAACCATTTTGTAAGTTGAAAAACAGCAAGGATGTTAAAATGTAAAATTTACGGTAATCCAAAACCTTTTCTAAACATTTCTTTGCCATTTCTATTTAATTATTGCAAAAAAAAACAATTTTGCCTAATACTATCGGTAGGATTTTGAATTTGGGACAACTGACCAAATATCATGTATGTGTGTACTTCGATATATGAACAATTGTTTTCATAGTTATGAATGGCATACCAGTATATAAGGAAGTTAATTTTAAGAAAAATCATGAAGACAGAGCAGACAAACGTTTATCTTACGTTTGAAGTCATGCCTGTTGGTGACACGAATTTCCCCAACCACAAAGGTATCTAGAAGGTCTAGCTGCCACCAGGGGTAGAAATCGCCTTTGCCAACAGCAAAACAGGATGCTGTAAAGTTTCCGTCGACTGCAACGCTTGGCGGGTATAACCAATATGACCACGCTGTACTTGCTTTTGTTGGCTTGTCTTTTGCAATGTTAGGTAGAAATTCATCTGTAGTAAGAAACAAAACTTTAACAGCAGAAACGCTTTGGAGTGAGTGAGTTTGGTTTAACGCCGCTTTTTACAGTATTCCAGTTGCGTGTCCGCTTAATGTGGGAGGAAAACGCGAAGTGATGCAGGTCTCAGACGTTTACCACTTTGGTGAAACCCACGAGCACGGGTATGGTGCTGACAAACCTAGAAACATAATCGGGGCGAACCGGGATTCGAACCCACAATCATAGGTTTCTGGCGTGCCCAAGGAACGCAACTCTGCACAGCGAATCGCGGCGCCTTAGACGACTGGGCCACCCGTGCCCCCCAAAATATTAGAACCACTTCAATGAAACAGCACAATCACGCAGTCAGATATCCTGATATCATTATTTAAACTGACATCCCAAGAGAAAATGAAGTGAACTTTGTAAAGTTTGGTAGACAGAGTAGCGGCCACAAAAACAGTGTTCTTGTTAATGAATGTGATAAGTGCTTTTCCTTTGTTTGTTTTTGTTTGTTTGCTTGTTGTTTAACGCCGCACTCAGCAATATTCCAGCTTTATTACCCTTTTGGTGAAGATACAGGTGGTAAGATACTAAATCCGTACGTCACATATGTGTCGTATTAGGTTGACCTAGTTGTATTCGTTTTGATTGGATAACCGTGACCTAGATTGTAGCTGAATAGATGTACATCGTTATATTAATATTCAATGTATCATCCTACATCCAAATATCTTACAAACAAAAACTGCAAGTCTGAGAAGAACGTGGCTAATTTTGCTGTTCATTAACTGTATAAAGTTTCTTTGTGATGGATACGTATACTAATAGTTAGGCAGGTATTTGATTCTTATATCTTCATATACTGGACATAATAATAAAACATGGTATTCATCTTCTTGGTAATATTTGCAGGAAGGACACATCGATGTTAAAACATCATTTTATTTCCAACATCCTGGTATATCCACGCGTATGCAAATCCATGCGATAAAAGAGTTTCTCTAACAGCTGAAGCCCAGTTTATATCCCCAAAGTCACCAAGGCGCTTAAGCATGTAATAGCATCGTCTAGAGTATCGTTTATCTGGTTGTCTGAGCAAACGTATCCAGTACGAGATAACCCTACATTGATAGTGTATATATATCGGGTGCCTTCCGCATTCTGCTAAAATTGTCTTATTTGGTGATCGGTAGCCGACGCCAAGAACAAACTTACAAAATTTTGTATGAATTTTCTCAATACTGTGGCGATATAAAGTTCTCCAAAGATCCGAGCCGTACGTTAGTATCGGCTGTATTTTACCATCAAATATCCTAAACAGCGATTCAACAGGTATATTTCTAATTTTAATAATAAACTGCTTCGCTGAATACATTGCTTTATCTGCTTGCCTTGAAAGTACTCTACATGCTTTTGTAAATAAATTTCGACATGAAGATATTTGTAGTATGATACTACTTCTAGTCTTTCTGGACCGAAGAACCATTTCTCATGTTTTGATATCTTCTCAGTCTTTCTGGAAAACAACATCTTTAGTTTTGTTAGTATTTACAGATACTCCCCACTTAGCACAATATTTGTATAGAACATCTATCTTTTTCTGTAAATTTAGAACTCTATCTGCAACTATTACATCATCCGCAAATAGTAAAATCGATAATTCCTGTACAACTTGCGTGTACAGAAATACAATCAGTGTTAACGATATCATTCACAAGCTCTTCAATGTACATGATAAAGAGGAATGGTGATAATAGACATCCCTGTCTTACACCTGCACTTGTATTGAATACATCAGTCATAGTATTTTTACTACATCTTACAGCCGCTTTTACATTTAAATATATACTTTTTTGAAGTCAACAAATATACAATAAAATTGTCCACGCTTCTTTCTAATATATTTATGTGTCAGTGAATATAAAGTAAATATGTGATCAGTCGTTGAGTAATCTTCTCTAAACCCTGCTTGGCATTCTGTGGAGACCCAAAATTTTATTCGAGATTCAATAATTGATATGAATATTTTACTTATTATGTCTAACATGGCAATGCCTCTGTAGTTATTTGTATCATTCTTCGAGCCGGATTTATGTCATGGGACAATAAATCCAAGATTCCATGATTCCGGGAATTGACCTGGCTCAAGAATATGGTTAAAAAGGCGTTTATAGAAGGGTAATAACAGAGAACAGGTTTCCTTCACAGCTTCTGTTGGGATCCCGTCATGTCCCGGTGATTTTCCAGTTTTCAAATGATGTATAGCATATATTATTTCACGGTGTGATATTCCCCACTGATCAGTTCATCGCAGTTCCTACAGTCATCACAGTCTACAGTAGAATTGTTTTCTAGGAAATCTGCGACATCTTTATCAAAAGAGTGATTTGGTTTTATTCCCGGATTTAAAAGTTCTCTGAAGTTCTCTTAATTGTTTTCCAATGTACAATCTTTACTTTTTGCAGCTTTTACAACTTCTTCAGAGACAGACATTTCATAATCAACCTTTTTTCCTTTTACAAGTTTCTTTAAAAAACAAGTTCTTGGCGTTTAAATATTCACTGCAATGTTCACTATCATGCTAAACCTGTCTAGAAGGTCATGACGTTTCTATATTTGTAAAAGTGGGTCAGTGACATTCGTGTTGATTGCAGTAAATGTTTCAAAACCGATATTGTTGTTTCTTTTTATTTGATAACAAATTCTATCCATTTTAGTACGGTGGCCCATAAGGGACGTTGAGTCAGTTTTTCCATATTTTGATATTTCACTTACTTTTATCGTAACCTTTTACAAATTAACACGATTTGTCTTACAAATATGTGATAAATCATGTGTAAGAAGATATTGAATCGCTGAAAAGTGAAACGAAAATGTCAAAAACTAAAATGAAAATACAGAAAACTATTCCCAAGGCGGTGAAAACTATTTACACCGCGGTTTCTGTGTATTCATTTTAGATTTTGACATTTTCGTTTTTGTTTTAGACATTTTCATTTTAGTTTTTGACCTTTTCGTTTTGGTTTTTGACATTTCCATTTTAGTTTTTTGACATTTTCGCTTCACATTTCAGCGACTCAATAGCTACTTGGAAGTACATTTTCCATGTTTTCGGTTGTTTTATACATGATTTATCACATATTTGAATGACAAATTGTGTTAATTTGCAAAAGGTTACGATCAAATTAAGTGAAACTCCATGTCCCTTATGGGCCACCGTAATTTTAGCTATAATAACGGTAACGCTATTTTTCAGGGCATTATCATTTGCAGAAGCCCTCCTTCGTCGGGCAGTTGATGGAAGACCTCATTCTTCTGCAAATGATAATGCCCTAAAAATAGCGTTCCCCTTATAATACGATACGACTTAATGTGGAATCTGCGGTAGTCACTACTGGGCGGAACTAATACGAGTGATGTGACAGGTCAATATGACGTCTTATTACCCACGTGGTGAAGATACAGGTGGTAAGATACTAAATCCGTACGTCACACGTGTGTCGTACAAGGTTGACCTTGTTTTATTCGTTTTGATTGGATAACCGTGACCTCTGTCCCACCGGGACTACTTTTTTCATTCATAAAAAATCGCGAGACGTCATTCATTTTGCGATTACAAGGCAGAACTGAAGAAATTCATGAGAACGAGAGATATTTACAAACACTTTATTAAACCAAACAAGATAGTCACACGCATCAAATTCGGTTTGCATTCAATATAAGTTATGCATAGAGCTCCTACAGACGTATAATCGAGCTAGATCTATAAATCGATTTACAATGTACGACTGCCGATCGAGCGCGTCCCTTGAGCGTGACGCACCCGACCATTTTCGCAACTTTCAATTTGATTTAACGTAAAAGGATAAGCGTGGTGAAATGAAGTCTGTTTAAACTATCTGGACAGATATCTAGACTTACTTGGGATGATCCGGTTGTGCCATCGGTGTCCCCTTTGAAGCGTATTTTGTGGGGCTGTTTCGGTAGGTGTTGTTCATGAATGAACGAACACGACAGCACGACCAGATCACTTAAAGTTCACAGTTCCGATAAAAATCATTCGAAAACTCCGTGGAAGTGTGCCTGACTTCTGATTTTGTGGCCCCAAACATCCCAAATGTGAACAGTAACATTCCCTATCTCTAGCGTAACACGGTGTGAGTGGATCGCGGTTGTCTTTTCTTATTCCGGTGGCGACCTTGCCCTTCGAAGCTGTCACTACCATGCAAGCAGACTGGAGTTTGTTGATTTTCACGTCTTCAGTAAAGGGTGGTACAGTTAACATGAATGTCTTTGGCGAACAGTCTGATTTCCCTCTTCCAAAATGGTACGAACATGATATAAATTCAGCTGATAAGATCAAGGAAACCGAACCATTTTGATTGCACAGACAGGACCCCGGCAGTGTGACCGACTGTTGGTCCGATATTCAAAGCGCGGCGCTAATGTGACATTTCAAATTTTCTTATCGGTGTCCTGCGTACTTACAACATGGCGCTTGAATTACCATAAGTTGAAGACTTTCTTCCAAAAGGATCTTGAGCGTCGGTGCTGGTTTGTTTGCAAACAGAACAGCAGGCGCATGTTGTTAATGCGTATGCATAAACATGTCAACAAAGCCCATATTTGGTCATATATCAATATTCATGCGCAACCAGATTTTGCAACCGGTTTCAGTTTGGTCTGTCAACGAACGAAAGTTGTTATGTATTTACACTTAAATATATATTTAACGTGGGTAATAAATAAAATACCACACTCATTCTCGTAAGATACCATTTTTACGAAACTCGTGAACTTTCTATGGTATCTGACCTCGCTTTCGCTCGGTCAGATACCATAGAAATACCACTCGTTTCGTAAAAATGGTATCTAACGAGAATGAGTGTAGTATTCTCTATATGATAACACACAAATTTCATTGGTTAATGCGTAAAAGGGTGACGTCATGTTTGTCTTAAGTGTCACCAAATGATGCGCATATTGTGTATCATCCTTAATGTCATAAGAACATGTCTTTATTCAAACCCATATTTTATAGGGGGCACGGATGGCCCAGTCGTCTAAGGCGCCGCAAATCGCTGTACAGAGTTGCGTCCCTTGGGCACGGCAGAAATCTAGGATTGAGGGTTCGAATCCCGGTTCGCCCCGATTATGTTTCTAGGTTTGTCAGCACCATACCCGTGCTCGTGGGTTTCACCGAAGTGGTAAACGTCTGAGACCTACATCACTTCGGGCTTTCCTCCCACATTAAGCTGACACGCCGTGATATAACTGGAACACTGTTAAAAACGGCGTTAAACACAACTCACTCACTCACTCATTAATTGTACATACCACACGTTACATTGCCATGTTTCGTCTCACTGCATCTCTGCGTGTATCCACAGATGGTATGATGGCAAGGACCAAGTGTTGTCTGTAACATTAAACATATATATTTAGTGTATACTTTTAGTTGCAATCTCATTAAAATCAGATCTTTGTTCTCGCTCTCGCGAAACAAAGATCTGAGGACATCCCATTACGGGTCACGTCAGAACGACCTTTCATCCGACCAATCAGAGCGTCGCTTACCAGATCATGAAAGTGACAGTTGGAATGTGTTTTCTAATCATGCAACCTCGAAAACGTTAACACGGGGTATTCCGAGCGACAGTTACGGCCCGTACGACTGATTCCGTCAAAATTATCGTCTATCTCTCGCTTCCGTGGGATAAACATTTAAACGGAGGAGGCGTTGCACTATATGTGGGGAGCACTGCCATACAATCGCAACCATGAATCAGAATGAATGTTCGTTTGTTCAGTTTTCAAAATCTTAATCGAGAACTGTGTCAACATATTTTTCAAGCGTCGTCTGAAATGGAAGTCGTCAGGTTGAAACGAGTGCCGTAAAGCTCGAGAAAGCTGCTTTCTAATTGGCTGATGTCGACTTCTTGTTAGTCGTTTCAGTGGTCGGTCAAATTTCGCAAAAGGTCGGTCTGACGTGACCCGTAGTGGGATGTCCTCAGATCTTTGTTTAGCGGCAGCGAGAACTTAGATCTGATTTTAATGAGATTACTATAAGTTGTAGCAGGATCACTCGAGGTACATGGGGTTTTATGTGTCCCGCGTTAGGTTTAATACGACGAGCCCATGCACCCTGCGCGATCCTGCAACAAATTTATCTTATCGACATGTTTTAATATGAAATTGTAAAATAATTCAAAGGAATTCCAAATTGAAAGAAAACAGCTGCTTCAGCTGAGGTTAGCTTGCGCTATGTTACGTGACATCCATTAGCTAGGAAACAGCGTGCGATTTTTTGGTTTGAAGCGGGGTATCTCATCTCATCATTCTGACATGGAGGTATGATAAAGTTATTTGTAAACTTATGACATGCAGCAATATGCATATGTAAGCAATAACGTTTAATAGTTTGTAATTTTACACAAATAATGACGTTCTCATGTTTTGAGAGAATTGTCTCTGTGACGTAGTTCAAAATCAACATCGGTTTTAGTTTCAACAAATTCGGTAAAGGTTATGTCGTGTCACTGGGGTGTCTGGTCCCGTCACTTGATTATCTGGTCAAGACTTAATCATCTTCCTGAGGCAAGAGAGTTAACTGACTTGAAAAGTCCAGTTTCCACCCTTGCCGAACCAGGCTGGAATACCTGGGCTCGATCGTAGCGCCACCAGTGGCTATTACCAGTTATGTCCCTTCTAAGCCTCTCCTATGGACCAATCAGATTCCACCTCTCGTGTCACTTGCGTTTGTTTCACACAAAATGGTGGCGCCCAGTCAGAACGATCTGATCGATAATCAAGATATATATTGTGATAAAACGGGTCTTACATCGCGATATTGCATCAAATCACGTGAGCCCCTTGATTAAAAAATGAAACGATTTGGAAAATATCTTTTGACAATGAGTTGGCGGTGCACATGTTTTGCAAATCCTGCAATCGACCGAAATCTGCACGACTGGTAACGAACCGGATTTCGATTTCGGTGCGCGATTTTGATTGGACTATGCATAGACTCGTTAATCCAGCCAAAATGTAGCTCCATAATACCAGCCTAGTTCGGCAAGGGTGGAAACTGGACTTTAATAGTCAGATAACTCTCTTGCCTCGAGAAGATGGACTTAATTGACTGTCGTATGGCTGGAGTAAAACGTTTTTCGATTGTATGGACACTGTGTGAGCGATGGGTGTTTACCCCTTTCGATAACATCTGTCCCGTCCTAACTAGTTTCGGCAGATAATCGAAACTGATTCTGTGTGGTTGACGTAAACAAATATATCCAATATAGCCCATGCAAGTCTATAATATCTAGCAAGTCTAGATTACTGCTGTATCAGGAAATGACGAAAGTTTCTGGGCTCCTTTTTACTATATTTTAAAACTGTAGCTTAACAACTGTTTTTGTCTGTAAAATATGTTCATTTTAGAGACTAGATGTAAGTCTAGGGTTGACGTATATATTCACATAATATGTCTATAGTTTATGTTGTTGTTTATGTTATGTAACGCCGTATGTACTTCGAGTGAAATCGACCGCCTCTAGTGGTAGAGCGTCCGCCCGGAGAGCGGAAGGTCCGGGGTTCGATCCCCTGCCGCGTCATACCAAAAGACAATAAACGATGGTACTAGTTGTTACCCTGTCTGGCGCTCGGCATAGCGTGAAGATCCGGGGTAAAATAGGTCTTCAGCAACACATGCTTGCAGTAAAAGGTGCCTATATGCTTGTCGTAGGCTCGCTGACTTGGTTGATGCATGTCATCGATCCAAATTGCGTGGATCGATGCTCATGATATCAATCACTGGATTTTCTGGTCCAGACTCGATTATTTACAGACTGCCGTCATACAGCTAGAATATTGATGAGTGCGGCGTTAAACAACAACCCAACCAACCAACCGTCCGTCAACAATTTTTTTCCAAACGACTTCTTCTTCTGATCCACTAATTAAATTAACGAAATTTGACTGAAGTATCTCAAGGTGGTGGTGAACCCATGCTTGCCGTAAAAGGCAACTCAAGGCAACTCAAGGCAACTCAAGGCAACTCGTAAAAGGCTTCTCGTATGAGGCGACTAACGGGATCGGGTGGTCAGGCTCGCTGACTTGGTTGATGCATGTCATCGTATCCCAATTGCGTGGATCGATGCTCATGATATCAATCCCTGGATTGTCAAGTTCAGACTCGATTATTTACAGACCGTCTTTAGATAGCGCTGATTGCTGAGTGGGGCGTAAAACATCAAACCAACCAACCTAGGTGGTGGGGAGTCAAACAAACAAACAAACAAATCGGCATAAAGGGGCTAAAACAAGGACTGGTCAGCTCAGAGTCGGTATACTGTGTCTGAGTGGGGTATTCCTGTTAAACTGAGGCATGGTAGCTCAGTGAGCTAGCACTATAAATCAGCATCAGTCCGGACTAGTACAAGCAGCCACACACATACATACACGTGCATGCACGTCGCTACATAAGTGCAATAACCTCGGACGCGACGTTAAAGTTCACCTCAGCTCAAGTGAAATCCTACCTCGTTCCAATTCATAATTGAACTGTAGATGAAATCCGAGCTTTCGCCGCCACCTTCCAGACTCTTGGGGTCATCAAAACCGTTCAGATGACACGCTCTCCGACCAAATTCAAACTCGAAAGATTTGCATATTCCATATGAAACACATTCAGAGGCACAGGAGAATAGAGATGAATTCTCGACAATTTTAAACGTTGCTCCCACCAGATGTCTTCCATAATGTAATTCAGGCATACACGTGTCTGTAAACTGCACCATACCCCAAAGTATGTGACAGCAAATGTTCATGATTTCCAAATGTCCAAAGCGGTGAAAGGATCCGTACAACATGACTTCAATATCGACACGGTGTTAGAAATGTTTAAAATGTCGAAGAGATTCACATGAAAACGTTAGACACACCGCGCACCGCTTGTTCGTCTATCCATCTGTCAATGAGCACGCAATGAACACTAGATGGCGTCGTGGGATTACATTGCTTATTCTTTTTGAGACAGGACGCAACTTTTGAGAAACCTTCCTCATGAAATATAAATCAAAGCCTCCCAATCATGCTAATCGATTAAAGAGAACAGGGCGCTGGGTGTGTCTGGGATATAGAAGGCGAGACGCGACTGGATGTTTTTTTCAAATCATCAGTTGTTGCTGCCAGTGTATTTCCAGAAGGTTAGATCCAAGAGTCTCTTGCAGGATCGGTCACCATTGACCTGTGACCCTTGTCGCCACTATACCTTGAGATCACGGCCTTCACCTTCTTGAGAACACCTGGTAGCATCACCATTAAATAGTGTTCGTAAACACAGGGCTAATGTTTGTTTGTTTGTTGTTTAACGCCGCACTCAGCAATATTCAAGATCTTTAAGGGCGGTCTGTAAATAATAGAGTCTGGACAGACAATCCAGTGATTGATATCATGAGCATCGGTCCACGCAATTGGGATCGATGACATGCATCAACCAAGTCAGCGTAAAGTGCAAGTAATTATAGTTGCAGCAGAAATTGTCGTAAGTGTAGATGGAGTCATTTTTAGTGGCGGCAAATGATTGACCGTTAAGTCAAAAATATCAATCCCTGTCGTAGACAACAGAGTTATCTTTCCTTGCTGAATGCAGGAACGTGACAGGTTTGGTAGTTCGAGAAGTGTCTGGATAGCGCAGATTCTCTGTATAAGGGCGACAAGCGGGAAACTCCGGGATGTCTTCCCACCTGACGTTTGCTAATCACCTTAGCACCTGTATTTCATGAGTGAGTGAGTGAGTGAGTTTGGTTTTCCGCCGCTTTTAACAGTATTCCAGTTATATCACGGCGTGTCAGTTTAATGTGGTGAGGCGAGGTGAAATGGGGTTTAACGTCGCGTCCAAGATTCTTGCACTTATATAGCGACGTGCATGTACATGTGTGTGTGTGTGTGTGTGTGTGTTTGTGTTTGTGTGGCTGCTTGTACTAGTCCGGACTGATGCCGATTTATAGTGCTAGCTCACTGAGATACCATGCCGCAGTTTAACATGAATACCCCACTCAGATACAGTATACTGACTCCGAGCCGACCAGTCCATGTTTTAGCCCCTTAATGCCGAGCGCCAGACAGGGTAACAACAAGTACCATCTTTTAACGTCTTTTGGTATGACGCGGTCGGGGGTCGAACCCCGGACCTTCCGCTCTCCGGGCGGACGCTCTACCACTAGACCATGGAGGCGGTCAGCTTAATGTGGGAGGAAAGCTCGAAGTGATGCAGGTCTCAGACGTTTACCACTTCGGTGAAACCCACGAGAAAGGGTATGGTGCTGACAAACCTAGAAACATAATTGGGGCGAACCGGGCTTCGAACCCATAATCATAGATTTCTGGCGTGTTAAAGGGACGCAACTCTGCACAGCGAATCGCGGCGCCTTAGACGACTGGGCCATCCGTGCATCCGTATTTCATGAACACACAATGCCATTTAGAAAGTGGCCAAATAACCCTTTCTCAGTAAAGAACAGATTCTCGTACTTTGGGGGACTGAGAATCACTCAGCCACCGAGGCTTCTACAAAATGAAAGTCCGACAACTGGTAGTCTAGATCACGTACTTTGAGTACCCCTCTGACAGGTGTACATTGGCACGGCTCCCATGGCCGAAAGCTATGAACACACAATGCCATTAAGAAAGTGGTCAAATGTAACAAACGTTATATTTAGGATAACGCTTTCTTGGTAAAATACAGATTCTCGTAATTTGGGGTAGAGTCCCGTCCGATTTGGTGGAAGCCTCGTAAGCTGTGTGGGTAAGATCTCTGACGATTAAGTGCCTCACTCTGGCAGTGTCGGTTCGAATAGCGGACGGGTTTAAAACAAGAGTCATCCGAAGATGACATATCCTCCCCGACGTGGCATGTCGGTAAACTGTGTGTACTGTGAAAGATATAATTAATGTACATGTTGTATGACAACTAGTTTCATTATATTTCAGGGGCTACAAATTAAAAAAATTAAAATCTATAAATAACAAACTGCACTACTAGGGAACATGATTGATATGTGCCTAAAGTTTGGTGAATCTCTGTCGCATGGTTTAGAAGATATGCTCCAGACGAGGACATTACCCTAAGTTCATCAATTTTCAATTTATATTGAAAAAAAAAAAAAAATCTGTTGATAGCAAAGGCACCACTACATAACCTGCTTGATAGGTGCAAAAACTTTTGAGAAGCTAAGTTGTATGGTTCGGGAGATATGGTCCGGACAAGAGCACTACCCTCCAATTTCCTAAGTTCATCATATTTCCATGGAAACGACAAAAATATAAAATTCTAAAAATCTCTAAATAGCAAAAGGCACTTCTACTGAGCCTGATTGGTAAGTGTACCAAGATTTGTGAAGCTAGGTTGTACGGTTTAGGAAATATGCTCCGGACAAGAGCACTACCCTCAAATTTCCTAAGTTCATCATATTTCCATGGAAACGACAAAAATATAAAATTCTAAAAATCTCTAAATAGCAAAAGGCACTTCTACTGAGCCTGATTGGTAAGTGTACCAAGTTTTGGGAAGCTAGGTTGTACGGTATAGGAAATATGCTCCGGACAAACAATGATTACAGACGGACAGACGGACGGACAGACGGACATACTGATGGCTATATCCCCCAGTCATTATATGTACGAGAGTCTGTACTTTACTGAGAAACACCTGTATATCAGGTTGGATATCTGGCAAATATGAATGATATACAAAATGTTCCCTATATAAATATCTTAGGCGTCAAGTAGTCACTATACACACAAAGTACCTATTTCTACAATGTATCAAACTGATGTTTTGGGTCAAAGATGCTATCGAGGGTGAACTCACGTGAACTTAGTTTGTAACAATTTGTGATATTGATTCCTTTCAAATTTTAATTCTTTGACAGCCAGTTGCTAACAAAATCCTTTGTGCATGACAGATAATGCTTCACCCGCGAAAACACAATCTATATTCCCTGGCCATCAAGAACGAATTTGTTTTCTTGATCAAATGTGTGTAATTGAGTGAATTTATGTGTTTTGAACTCCTGTTTATTCGGAAATCTCCGGGAAATGCAACAAAAATAACGAATAAGTGGATGATTATCTTACGCGAGATGTTGGTTAACAGTTTGACAACGATAAGTACGTGTATGTGTTTGTATGGCGATAAGTAACCCCGGAGGCCATGTTGTTATGTCGGGGAGTCTTGTATCTTGTTTTGTTTTGTTTGTTTGTTGTTTGACGCCGCACTAGGCAATATTCAATCTATGTGACGGCAGTCATATATAGAGTAAATAATCCAGTCTGGACCAAATAATCCAGGGATTGACATCATGATCATCGACCCACGCAATTGGGATACGATGACATGCATCAACCAAGTCAGCGAGCCTGACCACCCGATCCCGTTAGTCGCCACTTACGACAAGCATAGTCGCTTGTTACGGCAAGCATGGATTGCTGAAGACCTATTCTACCCCGGATCTTCACGGTTTATGTCAGAATACCCAGCAAATAGTGGATACAAATGTGGACAATATAGGTACAATCTCAACATGAAGAACTCTACGTTTTGTTAAGAATATCGAGACAGTTTATTTGAATTGTTTTATCAAATATCTTAAATGTCTTTGTCAATTTCATAGGTCTTGTTCGCTCAATAGGATATCGGGTGCAAACCGGCGAAGACAAGCATCAACAACATTGGCTGTGCTATAACATGTATACCACACATGGTGCGCACCACTCAGTCGAGAAACCAGTCAATAATGCAATGGGCTGTTCCAAGACAAACAAAGGAGAAACCAGTCAAACCTATCTCATAGGGGCCTATTGATCTTTGCATAGACAAAAACCGGCACCCACAGTTACTTTTGAACCAATAAAACAAAGACCGTCACGGTTGCGCATACCTCATTAATGGTATTGATACATGTTCCACATCAACAAAACAAGACATTTTCAACTGTTCCTTTTCAAGGAACAATGTTCCTTTAAAAAATATCCAAACATACTCTTCAAAAAAAGAAACGCAAAGCCAGATTTACAATGAAAGTATTATCCAAATATTACATTTCTTACATTTGACCACTTTCTAAATGGCATTGTGAGTTGATAAACTAAGAAGTTATTCCATGAAGACAAAGGGATATATACTCACCAAAAAAAGAAACGCAAAACCAGATTTGTGTGAGGTAGGAAAAAACATTTATACGAGGAACCGTACGATGTATTGAGCCAAAATGTTGTGGAGAGAACACTTGGTGATTGTAGTCATCTCAGTTATCGGTACATAGGAAAGGTCCAAGGTGAAGGTCAGCTACCATCAATAACGCGTGTCCCCCGTTGGAAGCGATAGCGACCTGATATCTCCTGCCAATGGAAGAGACGAGTGTGCGAACCCCATCCTGGGGAGTGGAAGCCCGCTCGCTCTGCAACGCAAACGCCAGCTGCTGCAAAGTCCGAGGTTGTGGTTGACGTCGGCGTAGCCGTCAATCTAATTCATCCCACGGGTGCTCTATCGGGTTTCAATCCGGGGATCTGGAGGGCCAGTGGAGAACATCAACGTTGTTGTTGTGTAGACAGGCTCTTGTGATCCGTGCTGTAAGCGGTCGAGCTTTGTCCTGCTTGAATACACCGTTACCGTTGGCTGCAATTGGGGGGACGTGTGATAGGAGAATTTCCTTGATGTATCGTAAGATTTCCCTGGATATGGACCACTGCCGTCCTGTCACGATGAAAGATAGCCGTTATTTTTTTACGTTTGGTCAGATTCTCACATTTTGACAGGTGATCTGACTGATAACTGGTCACGTGTTGTTTGTTGGCATTCTGTGGCATTGGACAACAGACTTTTGATCGTTGAACATGTCTCCACGCAATATTGTTTTAAAATAAAGATGCACCCACTCTGACGTATTACCTTTTAAAGTGGTGATCGGGGGCTCGGGGGGCCCAGTCGTCTAAGGCGCCGCAATCCGCTGTGCAGAGTTGCGTCCCTTGGGCACGCCAGAAACCTGTGATTGTGGGTTCGAATCCCGGTTCGACCCGATTATGTTTCTAGGTTTGTCAGCACCATACCCGTGCTCGTGGGTTTCTTCGAAGTGGTAAACGCCTTACTTCGGACTTTCCTCCCACATTAAGCTGATTGGTCGGTTGATAGCACGAGCTGCATGTCGTCGGTGCACGTGCACGGATAGGGTCCCATTATTTGGTTAACACCCAAGACCGAAGACTGTCGCGAGATATCACTGTGGTACCGTGGAACACCCTCGATAATCCACTGTATTGTATCTCCATTTTTTTTACACTAAATACCCTCAACCCATTCAGACTGGAAGTGACGTCACCTGCATCTCCGTCGCGTTATTAAGAAACTTCGCCGACATTTTTCTCGCTCTTTGATGTAATATAATTGTACAGCTTCGCGTATTTCGAATCGGACTATAAACGAATCTGTCGTGACGAATGGGTCCAGGTTAGTTATGATAACACAATAGTGAGTGAGTGTGGTTTTACGCCGCTTTTAGCAATATTCCAGCAATACCACAGTGAGGAACACCAGCAATATGACGGCGGGGGACACCAGCAATATCACGGCGAGGGACACCAGAAATGGGCTTCACAAATTGTACCCATGACTGGAATCGAACCCGGGTCTTCGGCGTGACGAGCGAACGCTTTAACCACTTGGCTACCCGACCGCCCCTATAACAGAATAAGGGTAAAATACACATGGATTTCAAGGATGTAGTGGGCGCAGAAACTGCTACGAACGTCTACTGTTAATTATCGTTATTGCCTTCGCACGTGCATCTACTGTTAAGGATGGGTGGGTATAGGTTGCTAGAGTTGAGAAGGGGATGAGTATAGGCTGCTAGAGCTGAGAAGGGGATGAGTATAGGCTGCTAGAGCTGAGAAGGGGATGAGTACAGGCTGCTAGAGCTGAGAAGGGGATGAGTATAGGCTGCTAGAGCTGAGAAGGGGATGAGTATAGGCTGGTAGAGCTGAGAGGGGGATGAGTATAGGCTGCTAGAGCTGAGAAGGGCATGAGTGTAGGCTGCTAGAGCTGAGAAGGGGATGAGTATAGGCTGGCGGAGCTAGGAAGGGCATGAGTGTAGGCTGCTAGAGCTGTGAAAGGGGATGAGTATTGGCTGCTCAAATTGAGTGTATAGGCTGCTAGAACTGAAAAAGGAATGAGTATGTGCTGCTTGGGCTGAGAAGGGGGTGAGAAGGAAATTGGGTGATTTATTTTACACATTTTATGCTGTGGGGTCTGTCAGCGATTCACTGGCGCTCAGCGACAGGTGCGACCGTGTTGATGTGTCCAGAGGCTGTCGTGGATAGTGCCGCTACATTTAGCTCACAGTGACCGTTAATAACTGACCATTGCCAGGAATAGATAGGGGCGATCAATAGCCAGGTGCAGGGGGGCACACAGATGGCGACCTCTGTTACGATGGACGGGATGCAGACTGATAGCATCTCAAAAACACGAGTCGGTGGTACTATAGTATTTGGGTTACAGTTTAAAAAGTTAGTTTTAAAAATTATGTTAATGCGTGACGCTTATTCATATTCTTCCACTGGCTGAATTTCTTTTATTAATTTCATATTTATTTTTTACGTAACATATGTCTGTTAGAAACAGATTACTAAAAAAATGTGTTTGTTGTTTAACCCGCACTCAGCCAAATTCCAGCAATGTATGACGCCGGGCTGCATATAATCGGATTCACGCAATTTGGATACGACGACATGCAATAAACCAAGTCATGGAGCCCGATTCAGATAAAGAGTTATTCACAAAGGGTTATATCCAATAAAAAAAGTAAAATAATCTCTCCGAGATCCAATATGGAGCACATGAATTAAGATTCATTGAATTAAGCGCTTTCCCTTTCAGAACTTTGGGTGTTTTTAAAGGGTAATTTTGTAGAGTTCGCCAATCATAAATGTGTGTGTGTGTGTGTATGTGTGTGTGAGGGAGAGAGAGAGAGAGAGAGGGAGAGAGAGAGAGAGAGAGAGAGAGAGAGAGAGAGAGAGAGAGAGAGAGAGAGAGAGAGAGAGAGAGAGAGAGAGAGTTTGTCCGAACTAATGCCAAGTTTATAATGCTAGCCCACTGAGGTACCATGCCGCAGTTTAACATGAATACCCCACTATACTGACTCCCAGTCGACCAGTCCTTGTTTTAGACCCTTAATTCCGAGCGCCAGACAGGGTAACAACAAGTACCACCTTTTAACGTCTTTTGGTAAGACGCGGCCGGGGATCGAACCCCGGACCTTCCGCTCGACCAATAGACAACGACGACGGTCAAATGTTGAGTTTTGTTTGTTTATTTGTTGTTTAACGCCGCACTCAGCAATATTACAGCTATATGACGGCGGTCTGTAAATAATCGAGTCTGGGTCAGACAATCCAGTGATTGACATCATGAGCATCGATCCACGCAATTGGGATACGATGACATGCATCAACCAAGTCAGCGAGCCTGACCACCCGATCCGTTAGTCGCCTCTTACGACAAGCATAGTCACCTCTTACGGCAAGCATGGGTTGCTGAAGACCTATTCTACCCCGGATCTTCAAGGGTCTCAAATGTTTAGTAAAAATTTAAGTGATTAAGTATTAAACCTTGAGTACCGCTAGTACCAAACACTTGGAAAATGTTGTTTTTCAAGTGCTCAGGACATTTTGCGACATTTCATTTGCATTAATACCGTGTTTGTTGTTTATGGTGATAATACAATAATGTCTTCTAACACACTGTATATAAGATAGCTACGCGATAAATCACAAAGGATAATGAAGAACGAAGCGTGTTTTTTTCACGATAAAACATTGTTCTATTATGGCTTCATTTCTGGAGATTCGGATATACGCTCGTAACTTGATGGCGTCATATATTGAGTGAGTGAGTTGGGTTTAACGCCGCTTTTAACAGTATTCCAGTTATATCACGGCGTGTCAGCTTAATGTGGGAGGAAAGCCCGAAGTGGTGCAGGTCTCAGACGTTTACCACTTCGGTGGAACCCACGAGCACGGGTATGGTGCTGACAAACCTAGAAACATAATCCGGGCGAACCGGGATCCGAACCCACAATCACAGGTTTCTGGCGTGCCCAAGGGACGCAACTCTGCACAGCGAATTGCGGCGCCTTAGACGACTGGGTCACCCGTGCCCCCCGTCAATGAATATGACGACGCTATTTGTGAGAGGGAAGTGTCCAGTAAGTTCTCCCCACAGATGTCGCTGGACTACGCAGATAAACACAGTGACCGACGATCGCCTCCAAAAGTGGAACAGATATAACAATATCGGTATTAAGAGAAAAGTACAGATAATCGAAGTGAGTATTGTGAGAATATGCGGGAAATACCAAACTTAACCGACCCACCTGTTCGTAAAATGGACTTGTCCGACATTTCCGAGATCGGATTTTATTCAGGAAGTCATAATTAAAATTTGGATAAATATTGTTAAAGCTTGTACATTGTATCACCATCCTTAAAGAGGCTGTACATATGTTAATATCTCATTTAAGAAATAAACAGCTCGCAGTCTTTGTTTTTGGTACAATAAAACACGAGTGGTTTATTCATCTGCAGTGTTTTATTGTACGATAAACAGCGATCACGAGACGTTTATTTCTTATTTACGGAGTGATTTCCAAATTTTAACTCAACATTTTACCCTGAAATCGGTACGGACAGAACTAAATTGGGACATCAGAAAATGACCACCCAGCCTTCAAAAACTGTCCCATCCCGAATCTTCTTGAACGATCAAGCCTAATTTTTTTAACGTCTTTGTAAACAACTAGGGGTGGGTAATTCTAATCAACCGCTGCTGCCGATAGCCCTCGACATTTTACAAGCACTTTGATCACTACCGGCCACTGACAATTTTACTACAAGTACATTTACTGCATGCCACTCTGTATTGCCACTAAGACTATACTTACACATAACAATACCATTCTCAGGTTCTGAATCCCCTCTTTCGCTGTATGGCCGAAATATAATGGATGCGATACAAATAATTTATACTCACTGAATCCCAAGCAAACTTCGCTTACGTGTTCACGTGTAAACGTTTAACTTCTTTCAGTGGCATTTAGAAGTTGGAGTGATGAAGTAAGACGAGTTCTATGGCAATTGATGCTTGATAAAGGTGTTAGGACCTACACCGAAACGTCGCACTAATTGTAATAAAGAAGTTGTTCATCCATAGAACTCGTCTTACTGTAAACGTTTAGTTCACTTCAATTAAGAAAAGTCAGCATTTAAACAATTAGAAATAATGTTAAAAACATAATTGAAAAACAGTCATGTTATTATTATTGTTGTTGTTGTTTTTGTTGTTGTTGTTGTTGTTGTTATTATTATTATTATTATTATTATTTAAATGGAAGCTAGTAGATTTTACGTTTGGTTGGTTTGTTTTCACTTTTTCTTAAATTATCCCTTATGGTATACTCACAGTTTCCCATCCAAATACAATTGGCATGACAAACCGCATCATGTGTTTTTTACTTCCCACATTTGATGAAGATTTGCATATATAAGGGGTTGTGTTGTCCACAACTGATCGCATCTACTGGTTTCCGTCTCTCTCGCTCTGCGCGTCTCCAACTTTTGATATGAAGAGACGGAGCCCAGCCTATCGCGTGCGTGGACGAGTATGACCTTGCACGTCATATCGGTCGGGGAATCCCATAGTCACGTGACCACGTTCGGGGCAGACGCGAGGCATTCCCCGCCACTTTTGACAAGGTATGTTATTTAATCCAATATCTGTTTATTGCATTGATTGTTCAACTATTAGAGAGGAAAGAGTTGTTGAGAATTCAATAACACAAAAATATGTGAATAGAAATGCGCCGATTCACAGTGAACGGTGTAATATTAATCACCGAAAAACAGCACCAACCGGAATATCAACAATGATGGTCGCCATCTTTGGAGAAATGGCTTCGACAAATTTCCTGTTTCCCCTGCTTCCATTAAATTTGCGGAGTAGACCTATTATCGTGTATGCATTTTGCAAAAAGATGTATATGGGATGTAAAAAGCTATTTGTTGCATGGTAAACCGCAGTCAGTAGATCTCTAGCCGAGGGAATATCTCGTTTATATCAGAAATTATCTCCCCTTTCACATCGATCGCAGTGAATACAAACTGTACAAGATCATGTTTAACGACATATTAGAAAGTACCATTTCTTCATATATTTGCCAGCCTTTTCAGTAGTAGTGTACATCGTGAATCAACACAGTTTGGGGCACATTGAAATCACGTTGACCAAATTTTCAGTTAGTCCTATTGCTTCCGAGAATTCCTTATAATGATATCATTAGTAGTAGAAACCCCATATTGAGAATGTAAACAGATTCCAAACAAGTTTCGATACTCACTGCACTGGTTGTTGACCTTTTGGCAATGATACAAAATATTGCAGCACAGATGCAGAACAGATAAGTTGAAATCAAAACAAATTTGTACCCTTAGAAATAGCCGAGAGCCACGTATACATACATATGCAAATAATTAGTATACTCGGATCCCATGGTACCGCGGCATTCATCGTATAGCAGCATTTGTGATTTCTGGTAGTTCACGCCATACACGCCTCTTAGCAGCTGTCTGTTAGTGCAAATCAGTAACCAGGAAGTTTTCACTTCGTAAACAATTTCAATTTTCACGGAATGTTTCGTCTGCTGTAAGTAAGGAGTTATAAATGCGTTGATACATACTTCTGTGATTTTTAAAAATATTGCCTAACCCCCATCTATCAATGGACAACGATATAACCCACAGTTCCCCAAGTAAACTTTCTCTATCGACCTGAACTAGATCATCTGCATATTCATGGCGACTAATCAGGCAACAGAAGTTAAGTAGTTCCGCACATTTTTCCCCGCTCTGTGCCAAGAATCTATTGGAAGATCGTAAGGGCCATAATGCCAAACTTAGAAATATGTTCTTCACCATGTAGCCAAAAGATAAATACATACTTTGGGCTTACTAGGAGTGCTTTTTATATATCTATTGTTGACGTTAAACACTTTTCCATTTTGTGACAAATTATTGTCATCCAATTTTTTTATAAAAAATCTTAGAATATTATTTCTGATATTTTGTTGATGACTTATAAAAATATTTTTCTCTTACTTTTCGGTAAATATGAATTGAATACCTATTACTGATAACACATTTAGAATTTTACCTGTGCTGTTTTTGCACATGTCTGGACAAATCACTGATGTCTGGCATGATCATGCTAAGTGGTTGGTAGAATTTTGTCCTCTTTTTGTCCAATTCGGACCTCCATACACAACTTTTATCTGTACCGCGATACGATGGAGTTCTCTCCCTTGTCAAACAGAGCGCGAGGCCCGGCTTTTACTCGGAGCTACTAATGTAAATAATGAACTTTTATCAGTAAAATATGAACTGTACAGTAAAATAAATGACATCTGATACAGAGAACACGAATAATCATAAAGGTTAGTGAGTGCAGTTTGTTCCGTTCAGCGTACATGACAAGTACCGTGATACCCCGAGGTTGCAGGCTATATAACGAATACGGTTTTACATTCCTTACTTCAGATATCAAACCATTAGAAAGTACAATCTGAAGAGTGCATAAAAGGCTTGCAGCGTTAGAAATTGGCACTAGTCCTATTGTCCTCGCCAAACTGCCCAATGGTTAAGGTATCATAAGGACCAGTAGAAATTTGCCATTATTAAGGGTTTTGCTATATGTTATCATTATAAGGACTAGTGGACTAAAACAGTTAGTTTCTATCACAGGTTTGTGTCAATTAAACTAAATCTTTCTTGATGGCACTCTTACCTCTCAAAGAGCGCATCTTTAAAGGGAAACAACACTCCAAGTTTGAGAGTCTTGAAATATGGATAGGAATTTTCTCCGTGGGTTCAAAATTTGCTTATTATGGACTATAATTTTTCACTGATTCGACTTGAGTTTGGTGCATTCTTAATACAGCTACTGCATGAAAACTAAATGCAAACATCGTAATTACAACTGACAAAAGTTATATGTATAATATCAGGCAGGTACCTTGTTCGAGGAATTTATCAGCAGATATCCACATAAAGGAACAATATCCCATACACCTGAAGCTGTACAAAGAAACTTGTCAGATGTAGCATGTCTTTGTCACATTTTAATATTTTAAAGTATCTAGTGTTTCAGGATATAATGACCCATGTTCGTTTCTCAACTGACCACATAAGTTTGTTACTGGCGTTTTACATAGGTGTCAAGTTGAGAGAGCACATATGACAACTCTGTTTATGATGTCCTCGGTTCTTATAAAAATCCATAGAGTTAGACAACAATGAGCAATCAATCAACATATCAGGGTTTTTTCCTGACTTACAAAAGATGGGGTCCCCCAATAATTAATTTTAAGGGTCCTTGCAGGCAATATGAGGGTCCTGTAAAGTGATGAAATGGTGTAGTGTACTGTACGTTAAGATAATTACTTTAGAGTCTGGGATGTATCAATGATCTTGTGGACAGTGGTCATGATTGATGGATGAAATAACAGACACCCATAAGTGCTCTTGATGTGCTGTAGGTACAATGAATATTATTGTGCAGCCCTCAGCCCGAAGTATTATTTTTTCTGCATCCATTCTCTACATTTGTGCGTACTGGACGCACATTTGTGCATATTGTATGCACATTTGTGAGTCGCGCAAACCCCTGAAATATTATCGGCTAATCTTTCAATCAAAGTTTGTTGTTTTTACATCGGCAGTTCAGACCCGGATATAGGAGTATTCTGTCTGCTTTAGTGAACTTACATATAATGTATAAAAACGCTAACTTTCAACAAGTCCACTGAGCAAGATAACAGTAATTAATCAACCTATCATTGGCTAATCCCTTGATTGAAGTTTTTTGCAGCCCTGCTGATTATTCCTCTCTTGCTGCGCTGCCACGTGCATATTACATGACATGTAGTACATTCACCACATCTTTTTGTTTGTTTGTTGTTTAATGCTGCACTCAGCAATATTTCAGCTATATGACGGCAGTCTGTAAATAATCAAGTCTGGACCAGACAATCCAGTGATTGACATCATGAGCTTTGATCCATGCAATTGGGACCGATGACATGCATCAACCAAGTCAGCGAGCCTGACCACCCGATCCCATTTGTCGCCACTTACGACAAGCATAGTCACCTTTTACGGCAAGCGTTGGGTTGCTGAAGACCAATTCTACCCAGGATCTCACCACATCTGGACATTATAAAGCAATCAATGGTTCGCAGTGTGTCTGGGATTATATACAACATCGTTAACGCCAATTTCTACCTCTGTAAGATTAGGTTATATCACATCTGGACATATAACCTAATCTTTTATTATCCCAGACACAATGCGAAACCACTGATTGCTTTATAACCTTGACACCCTCATAGGCAGTGGTGAACGTTATTGAGATATTTTTCAGTCTCCGTCATTTAATCTGAGTAGTTCTACCATAAAGTATACCTGTAATCAAGTCATCAACCAAACATCAAATGACGACAAACACCATGACAAATACACAGGTGTAGGGTTGTACCATGAAACATGGATGGCAAGAAGGGAGTAGTAATTGTTGTATTATATGAAATTTGCTTGAAAAATAAGGGTTGTTGTTGAGTCTATGAACTGAAATTCATTGTAACAAAATTAATACGTACACGTTTTCTTCATACCAAACTACATAATTGTACATACATATTTACACACCCAGATGAATTTGCATGGTGAAAAGTTATAGTAAGCATCATCCACTCAAATGCGAGGATTCAAGGGGATTTCCCTCGCTGTCAACAAGGTTTTCCAGTTGGCCCCTCGCTGGTCAGAAGCCCAGTTTGTTGGTCACTGGCACTAATTGGCTTCTGGTGATTACGAGGGGGGCACAGGTGGCCCAGTCATCTTAGGCGCCGCAATTTGCTGTGCAGAGTTGCGCCAGAAACCTATGATTGTGGGTACGAATCCCCAGATTATGTTTCTAGGTTTGTCAGCACCATACCCGTGCTCGTGGCTTTCACCCAAGTGGTAAACGTCTGAGACCTGCATCACTTGGGGATTTCCTCCCACATTAAGCCGACACGCCGTGATATAACTGGAATAGTGTTAAAAGCGGCGTTAAACCCAACTCACTCACTCACTCACTCACTCACTCACTCACTCACTCACTCACTCACTCACTCACTCACTCACTCACTCTGGTGATTACGCTGGCTATTTAGAATGGCGCTGGCTAGTCTATTGAATGTTGAGTGTTGTTTACATTTAATAATGTTAAACTCTCAAACCTAAACATTGACCCTATTAGCTCTCAAAGTGCACATGTTTACCATGTTAACTGTCAAAGGACTCATCTTAACTGCTAGCTGTTAAAGGACCCATCTTTACTATGTTGACTCTCAATGGGCTGTCTTTACCATGTTAACTGTTAAGGGGCACATGTTAATTATTTTAACTGTTATGGGGCACATCCTAACCATGTTAACTTTCAAAGGGGGACCAGGTCGTCTAGTCCCCTTGGACGCCAAATTTCTTTTGCACAAAGTTGGTTTCACCCCAAGTATGTCTCCAGGTTTGTCAGCACCATACCTGTGCTACTGGGATTCACCAAAGTGGTAAACACGCAGACCTGCATATACTTAGGGCTTTCCTCCCACATTAAGCTGAAATGCTGTGATATAACTTAAATACTGTTCAAAACAGCGTTAAATCCAACTAACTCACTCACATCTATACCATGTTAACTCTCAGTAGACCCATGAAGATCCAGGGTAAAATAGGTCTTCAGCGATCCATGCTTGCCGTAAAAGGCGACTATGCTTGTCGTAAAAGGCGACTAACGGGATCGGGTGGTCAGTTTCACCTGACTTGGTTGATGCATGTCATCGATCCCAAATGCGCGGATTGATGCTCATGATATTAATCACTGGATTGTCTGGTCCAGACTCGACTATTTACAGACCGCCGTCATATAGCTGGAATATTGCTGAGTGCGGCATTAAACAAACAAAACAAAACAAACATACTTCAAGTATATTTTTGTCCCTGCTGTTCCAGGATATTTTAGAAAAAGGAGACGTCAAAGCCGTCCAACATGCCGGCAGCTCGTCAACGTAAACGCGTAGGAGGAGCAGGAGGAGGAAAGAAGATACGGATGACAGATGAACCAGACTTGTCCGAGGTTCCCGACGTCCCCAGCGACATTATAAGTGAACCGCCACCAGAGGTTGCTTTGTAAGTGAATTCTATAACTAAGGGGATTTGACAAGAATAGCATAGGTCTAAAGTTTCCTGTGAATGTGTCACAAAAAGTGGTTACAAGCATGTTTTGACTTTCTGGCTTATTTTGGAACACTGAAAGAAGTAATGTTTTGCTGATGAACTTCGGGTATTTTCAGTGGTGTGGCTGAGCCAGAAACTACAGACCCCTTTGAAGAGCCTCCGGCGAAACCTCCACCCAAGAGAAAGAGAAATCAGAAGAAAGATGATGTAAGTCGTTATATGACTAATTTTGAAAGTTCTTGTGTTTTTGTGCAGATCACAATGGAACTGTTATAATGAGTTTTCGTTGTTGTTGAGCACACTTAGAAATCTTACTTTTTTAATGATAAAAAAGTGTTTATTATATGAAACCAGAAATAAACCGAACTAGACAGACATAATTTCTTTAATACCAACAGTAGAAATTAACATTTTTATTCCTTATAATGCTAACATAAAGCAAAACCCTACAACCATATAGCACATTTCTACTTGTCCTTATGACACCTTAACTAGAGAGCAGTTTGGCAAGCACTACAGGAGTAGTGCCAATTTCTAACGCTTAATAATCATCAGTACTTAGCAAAGGAACTTACTCCAACATTTAATATTATTGATGGTGTCAGTTGACTTGAGTCTTGTAAAGGTTTCAGTTGTTGGTGGAATGATTAGGTGATTTGGGAGACACACATTGTTATTTGTTTAAAGGGAGAATGCCACAGGTTATTTTAGGTTTCCAGATTTAGTGAGATTTAAACTGAGAATAATAACTGTATTTAGACAAGGGAGTAAACTGACTTTAAAAGTCCAGTTTCCAATCTCAATAAAACAGAAAAGGGAAGGATTTCAAAATTACAACTGCTTATTGTCTAGACTTGGTGAAATAACATTCTCCGAGTTCAATGATGATTCTAATTCTTGGCACACTTTAATTCCAAAGGGATCAACTAAACATGTGCATGCCATGTGGCACGTTTGGAAAATATATACACAACTGCAGTGCTAGGATGGTAACACTGCTTTAACTGTGAGCAAGTTAATAGATTGGAGTTGTTTGTTTCTGAACGTCCACAGTCTGGAAAGAAGAAGAAGGGAGATGGTGCAGGTCCTCGGCGCGGCAAAGTTGATGACGATTTACTGGAAGGGAGTCTGTTTGATGTGGTCCGGGCAGGCAAGGCATCCCTACAGGTATGTGACATCGTACATATTGCGGGGCGGTTGGGTAGCCTAGTGGTTAAAGCGTTCGCTCGTCATGCCGAATACCCGGGTTCGATTCCTGACATGGGTACAATGTGTGAAGCCCATTTGTGGTGTCCCCCGCCGTGATATTGCTGGAATATTGCTAAAAGTGGCGTTAAACCATACCCACTCACTCTCACTCATTCGTACATATTGCAATGAATAACAATCAGTGATGATGATGATGGGTGGTGGGACAGGTTATGCGTTAGCTCGTCACACTGAAGGCCGTGGTTTGATTCCCTACACGGATGTGATGTGTGAAGCCAATCTCATAAAAATCAGATCGTAGTTCTCGCTATCGCTAAACAAAGATCTGAGGATCTCCCATTACGGGTCACATCAGAACGACCTTTCATCCAACCAATCAGAGCGTCGCTTACCAGATCATGAAAGTGACAGTCGGAATGTGTTTTCTAATCATGCAGCCATGAAATATTTAACACGGAGTATTCCGAGCGACAGTTAAGGTTTTATCGTTATATCCATACAATCTAGGCCATCTATCATGATCTATAAGCCATACCAGAATGTTCTTATCAGTTTTAAAATTTTAAATCGATAATACGTCATAATATGTTTTGAATCATAGTCTCCAGTTTGAAACTAGTGTTTGTCGTAAAGCTTGAGAAAGCTGCCTTCTGATTGGCTGATGTTGATTTCTTGTCAATCATTTCATTGGTCGGCCAAAATTCCCGAAAGGTCGTTCTGACGCGACCTGTAATGGGATGTCCTCAGATCTTTGTTTAGCGGTAGCGAAAACTAAGATCTGATTTTAATGAGATTGTGTGTGAAGCCCATTTAAGGTGTCCCCTGCCATGATAATGCGGGAATGTTGCTACAAGCGGCGTAAAACCCAACACACTGCTAACTGATATTGCTTCAGAATGTATTTTCTTGTGAAGCATGTAATTAACTATGTGCATGTTTGATGTAAATTGTCAAGTTACATCACATAGTTTCTTTGTTTGTTGTCTAACGCCACACTCAGCAATATTCCAGCTATATGACAGCGGTCGGTGAATAATCAAGTCTGGACCAGACAATCCAGTGATTGATATCATCAGCATCGTCTCCATATATTTGGATGACATGCATCAACCAATTCAGCGAGCCTAACCACCCGATCCCGTTAGTCTCCTCTTACGACAAGCATTAGGGCCTTTTTTTGACCAGCATGGGTTGCTGAACATTTATTCTAACCTGGATCTTCCCAGGTCCGATAGCATGGATTATATGGATCCATTATAAGTCCATGTCACCATGTTTACTGGCACTGCTAGCTGTCTCCATTGACATGTTTCATTCTGTTGTAGGCCGTGGTGGACGACTGGATCGAGTCCTACAAGGCAGACAGAGATGCAGCTCTTCTTGAGCTTATCCAGTTCTTCATCCAGTGCTCCGGATGTAAGGGGAAGATAACTCCGTATATGTACGCAAACATGGAACATGCAGAGATCATCAGGAAAATGACAGAAGAGTTCGATGAAGTACGTGCCTTGTTTGTTGGGACTGTGTCATACAGGCTGACAATGCAGCATAATGGTTTTAATTTTACCTTATCCTGACTCGTAATTATTGCTGGTCTAATCTCATCTCATTTCTGAAAGGTAGTTGAAACTTCATGAACATTGTACTCGGAAAACAAAAAACAGCTCACCCAAATGCACCCCTTAGGCGCACATGTGCACCAGAAGCACGTGGCCAATCCGGTAGACATGCCACTCTTTCATTTTCACGCCTACTAGGGCTGTTACGATTCACTCGCGCATTTGGTGAATCGAACTGTATCCATTCATGAATTGAATTCGTTATTCGTGGCCACTAGAATCGAATATTTATGAACATGCAGTCATGTGCACTTACATAAAAATACCCATAAGAACATATTATATGCATAGATTTCTTCAAAAGACAACACTCTTATACTATTTAATTTGACAGTATTGTGGTCACTGGTCATTGTCGCATTTGAGCAGATACTAGTACCTGGATAAGTGGAGTATATATATGTATAATATAGCCAGTTTGGGATGATAAATGAACAGACTCACACACCTATTGGTGGAACTACCAACTACTGTGGGATATAAGCAATAAGCATGAGCCAGGATAAGGTCAAATGTGTATTTAAAAAAAGTAAAAATAGCATTTATACCTATCCTGACTCATATGCTGAAGTGCACACCCAGCCGTGCCCAACTTCAACCTCATGCGTGTTTCAACAGTAGGTAAGAGAATGAGAGAGTGACAAGTCCACCGGATTTGTCACATGCTTACGGCGCTCAGGGGTGCGTTCAGGTGAGCTGTTTTTCTGTTCTCAGGGAACATTGTTCAGGAAGTTTCCACTACTTAACAGCATCTTCCTGGGGCAAGGGAGTTAACTGACTTGTAAAAGTCCATCAGTGTTATGTTCCTTCTATGTCCTTCCTATCGACCAATCAGTCCGGTAATATTAGGCTTGGATCGCTAAATCATGTGACTGTCAGTCCCTGTACGAGTCTGAGCGGGCCAAGCAACAGTCTAAGATTAGTAAATAATCAAGTCTGGACCAGACAATCCAGTGATTGACATCATGAGCATCGATCCACGCATTTAAGATCGATGACACGTATCAACCAAGTCAGCAAACCTGACCACCCGATCCCGTTAGTCGCCTTTTACGACAAGCATAGTCGCCTTTTACGGCAAGTATGGGTTGCTGAAGACCTATTCTACCCCGGAATCTTCACGGGTCAAATTGCATACCGCATCTTCCTGGGGCAAGGGAGTTAACTGGCTTGTAAAAGTCCATCAGTGGCTATTATGAGTTATGTCCCTTCTAGGTCCTTTCTATTGACCAATCAGTCCGGTAATATTAGGCATGGATCGCTAAATCATGTGACTGTCAGTCCCTGTTGACAGGCAAATAAAGTACCTTATATATCTTTGTTGTTGAACTAAATATTGGTGATAATCAAACAATTCTTTGAACGAAGTCAGCTTGTCTTTTATATTAATGGATTCCCATCTATTTTTACTGCAAAGAACTTTATTTGGAGACATAGTCTTGAATCAAAGTGAAAAGTTGAATATGATGTTGAAAAAATAAAAGCAGGTATTTTTCATACTTTTTTTTATTTCATTGAAGTTGGGACTGGCAATAATTGGATGGGACTTTAGAGATTTTTAGAGTAGCCTGGAAGTGGCAGGGGTTTCATCCCCGGCCGCATCATACCAAAAGACGTTAATAGAGGGTACTTGTTCTTACCCTGTTTGGCGCTTGGCATTAAGGGGCTAAAACAAGGACTGGTCGGCTCGGAGTCAGTATACTGTGTCTGAGTGGGGTATTCATGTTAAACTGCGGCCTGGTATCTCAGTGAGCTAGCACTATAAATCGGCATCAGTCCGGACTAGTACAAGCAGCCACACACACACACGTACATGCACGTCGCTATATAAGTGCAATAATCTTGGACGCGACGTTAAACCCCATTTCACCTCACCTCACCACATCGCTATAGAAGTGCAATAATCTTGGATGTGAAGCTATTCCCCATTTCCCCTCACCTGGAGCTGATGTTAAGCCTAAACTCACTCACTTCCAGGACAGCGGCGATTACCCTCTGATCATGAGTGGGCCACAGTGGAAGAAGTTCAAGCAGAACTTTAACGAGTTTGTGCAGGTGTTGGTGCGTCAGTGTCAGTACAGCATCATCTACGACCAGTACATGATGGACAACGTCATCTCCCTGCTCACCGGACTCACCGACTCCCAGGTCCGAGCCTTCCGACACACCAGCACACTAGCAGGTAATGTAGCGTTACACGCCAGGTATTGGGGCTTTTCTTATATTAATCTAGACCTCACAGAGGCTGATATTTAGCCTACTTACTTGTGGTGGCCCAGTCGTCTAAGGCGCCGCAATTCGCTGTGCAGAGTTGCGTCCCTTGGCTATGCCAGAAACCTGTGATTGTGGGTTCGAATCCCGGGTGGCCCCGATTATGTTTCCAGGTTTGTCAGCGCCAGACCTGTGCTCGTGGGTTTCACCAAAGTGGTAACGACTAAGACCTGCATCACTTCGGGCTTTCCTCTCACATTAAGCTGACACGCCGTGATATAACTGGAAAATGGTAAAAGCAGCGCTAAACCAAACTCACTTGCTCACTCACTCAGGGTCTGCAGCAATGACAGTAAATCCTGATGAAGCTTTGCAAGATCGATGAGGTTTTCTAAATGGCATTGTGTCTTCACAATGATGAGGTTGTTCTGATAAAAAATAGCAGGTTTTGTTGAATGTCTATCTCTGTTGAAATTTTATATTGTTGAAAATGTGAGGTGCAATGATTTGGCACTATTTTCAAATTATGTCGCATATCTAGTAATTCATTTATTGTGACCCAAACATGCAAAAATCTCATTAGTTTGGTAATAAACTAATCATTGTTAATTACCACAAAAAAATGTTGGAGTTTGTTTTTTATCTTGCAAAACAGTCGTTTTTATTTTTAGAAGGAGCAAAATATTGACAATTACAAATACTTCCAAAAATTATATTTATCTTAGTATTAGAATGATAATGATGTTGAGGATGAAGATTCAGTGTGTGTCATTTCCTAATTGCGTCACCATGGTTACAGCCATGAAGCTGATGACGGCGCTGGTGGATGTCGCACTCAATCTCAGCATCAACCTGGACAACACACAGAGACAGTACGAGTCTGAGCGGGCCAAGCAACAGTCTAAGAGAGCCACTGACAGGCTAGATCTACTCATGACTAAGAGACAAGAGGTATGAAATAAGCTGTTATCTCCCAACTGTTTGTTAAATAACAATTACAAGATTGTACTTCAGCAATACTTCATCTTAATATTATGAGATGCTTTTTTCACTGTGAAAGTCATGGGAAAAATATTTTATGATCCGTGTTAGGAACATAAGTGCTAGATAGTCGCAAGAAAACAGCTAGAGACTAGATAAACTTATTATCTTAGGTTAAAACAAATAAGTCTTGGTTCTCAGGCACCACCCAGATCATCATAAAGTCTGCCGCACATTTTGTTTTTATTTCCATTTTCCAAAAAAATATAAAAATCCTAATACTTAAACACAATGCACAAATAAAATTGAAAATGGAAACAAAAACAAAACGTGCAATGAACTTCATGATGATGTTGGCAGTGCCTGAGAACCAAGACTATTATTATTTTTTAGCCTTAGTAATATTTGTGGAATCATAATTACACAGGATGACATATATTTTTTACCTGTACAAGTTATCACAATTACTTGTGATAAAAATTATTTGACTTGAATATTGTCCCAAATCTCTGTTACTGGTGCAGTGGGGTCGGTTAATACGTTCGCTCCAAACGCCAAAGACCTGGGTTTGATTCTCCACATGGGTACTATGTGTGAAGCCCATTTCTGGTGCTGCCCGCCGTGATATTCCTTGAATATTGCTAAAAGGGTATAAAACCATACTCACTCACTCACTCACTCACCATCCCTTTCCATGTGTAACTTTTCAGCTGGAGGAGAACCAGGCTGAGATCAGGAACATGTTGACGTACATCTTCAAGGGAGTGTTTGTTCACCGATACAGGTAAGTGTTGACTTCCTCATTGCTGCGTTCAGAGCTCCTGATAACGTTTTGAGCAATTGAGATTTTACTCGAAGGTTTCTATTTTAATTGGGTTATACATTTTTCATTGGGTAACCAATATTTTTTCACTCATCCAGTAAACTTTTCTTCCCCCCCCCCACAAATGAGTAAGCATTTTGAGATTTTAAAAAAAAAATGAGATAATGTTTTAGATGTATATGACGGTTCTTAATGTAGGCTTGACTCGGAAAGTAAATTAGCACGTAATTATGTCACGGAAATTAGCTCTGTTGAATGCATGCTGAATAAGCTTCATTGGGTATTTACGCATGCTGTTTTTATACATTTGAGTTTTTTATTTAATGCATGCGTTTCTGTATGCAAGTTAATTGAAAGTAAATGGGTTTTGAATAATTTGGGGTATTTTATGCAAATACACTGCTTATCTGTAGGTCTGCTGCATTGTAATCACAGAAATTGTCAAAAATATTATGTGTAGACAAGAGTTTGTATGAATTTGTATTGATACTCTTGTATCAGCGACCTTTGTTTCTTCTGACATGCTGTTCAATGTCGACATTTTGGGATTTGAATCCCAGGCAACGGTTTAGCTCCAGTACCTACAGGAACTGGTGTACCCTTGATGATCCGGGGTAGAATAGGTCTTCAGCAACCCATGCTTGCCGTGAAGGCAACCATGCTTGTCATAAGAGGCGACTAATGGGATCGGGTGGTCAGGCTCGCTAACTTGGTTGATGCATGTCATCGTATCCCAGTTGCGTGGATCAATGCTCATGATATCAGTCACTGGATTGTCTGGTCCAGGCTTGATTATTTACAGACCGCCATCATATAGCTGGAATATTGCTGTGTGCGGCATTAAACAGGAACTGGTTGTACCCAACTAGCCACTTACCATTTGGTGACAGGTCATTTCAACAGAAAATTTGACAAAGTTTGACAAGACCGTCAAGACCTGTCCCGTGAGGCCCTTGATTAGATCTATCGTGGTCTAAGTGCATTTGAACAGTTATAAATTGGGAAGTGTGCTACACAAAGTCAAAAGTAAATTTAATGAGTACTGATTATGTATCTTGGTCTGGCAGCTGTGGGTTTCACCATAGACTTAACATCTACCACCTGCAACCTTGGATTAATCTAGACCTTCTCAGGGGCCTATATTGAGACTGGGTTTAGTGTAAAGTGCAAGACTTAGTCACTTTAGGCTTTGCTTGCTCACTCACTCACTCACTCACTCACTCACTCACACCCTCCCATTCTCTCTCACTCACTCACTCACTCACTCACTCACTCTTGATGTTACAGAGACACCCAGCCAGAGATCAGATCCATCTGCATGATGGAGATCGGCGTGTGGATGAAGAAATACCCCTTCATGTTCCTCGACGACAGTTATCTCAAATACGTTGGCTGGCTGCTGTATGACAAGGTTGGTTATCTGCCCATTGCTGTAATGATTTTTAAAAGTATTTTGGTTTATCAGCACCTCTGTAGCCTTGTGATTCAGTCCCTTGGCTACAGACATGAAGGTTGCAAGTTCCATTGACTCCACCGTAAAGAAGATGTGTTGTTTGATTGTACACCATTCCTTACATGTCCTTATGTAGATGGTGACATTTCCCATGTAAAAGACCTGTGAAGATCCGGGGTAGAATAGGTCTTCAACAACCTGTAAAAGCCAACTATGCTTGTCTTAAGAGACGACTAACGGGATCGGGTGGTCAGAATCGCTGACTTTGTTGAAGCATGTCATCGATCCCAACTGCCCGAAACGATGCTCATGATTTATAACCCAGGATTGTCTTGTCCAGACTCGATTATTTACATACCGCTGTCAAAGAGCTGGAATATTGCTGAGTGCGGCGTTAAACATTGTTGTTTTTGTACTTTTATGAGTTTGACTATTCCAGGTTGGTGATGTGCGATCGTGGTGCCTGAAGACCTTGTCTCCACTCTATGACTCCTATGATCTCTCTGGAAAACTGGAACTTTTCACCAACAGATTCAAGGTAGGCTGAGAACATACATCAGGCAAATTGGACAACTAAACAACTGGTATGGGTTTCAATCTAACAGTCAGACAACCCATAAAGACTCAGGGTGTAGATTCTTGTCCTTAATGGATACGGTGATCATGCTCGGTGACCTCGTAGATTGCGTGTCAACGATAATGTTTTAACCCCTTATCTGTTTCTTGCCCCTAAGGGGCGGTCGGGTAGCCTAGTGGTAACAGCCTTTCGCTCGTCACGCTGAAGACCCGGGTTCGATTCCCGACATGGGTACAATGTGTGAAGCCCATTTCTGGTGTCCCCCGCCGTGATATTGCTGGAATATTGCTGAAAGCAGCGTAAAACCATTCTCAGTCACTCTCTTCTTGCCTCTATGATGTCAAGAGTTCAGGATTACACCATGTATGCACTTTAAGTTGATAACTTTCAGAAAATGTGGGACAAGATAAAAGAAACATGTCTAGCCTTATTTTCTGAGACAAATCTTATGTGACATTCCTCCAGGACCGCATTGTTGAGATGACACTGGACAAGGAGTACGATGTTGCCGTGCAGGCTGTCAAACTCGTGGTCAGCATCCTCAGGTAAGAATTGATAGTACCATATTCCACGTAATAAGCACCCAGGGCGTTCTCAAAATTAGAAATAGGGGGCTCTTATTAGAATATAATTTTGGTGAAAAAAAACAGATAAGAGATAAATTTCATGGTTTATGCTGACAGCTTGAAATGTTTATATATGACAAGATTATTTTTGTTATTTTTTTACCATTATGATTGTGTTTTTCAGGTACAGTGATAATGTTTTGTCGGACAAGGACAGCGAGAATGTGTACGAGTTGGTTTACTCATCTCACCGCCAGGTGGCGCAGGCAGCCGGCGACTTCCTCAACACCAAGCTCTTCAAGCGTGACGACGAAGCAACGAAGAATCTGAAGTCAGCGAAGGGGAAGAAGCGGAGTCCCAACACCCCGCTCATCAGAGACTTGGTGCTCTTCTTCATTGAGAGTGAGGTGAGAAGGGTTTGTCATCACCAAAGGGACCCACCCTTTAATAGTCTTGGTGGGAGGCTGGTATTTTTGTTAGAGATTTGGTTTGGTTTGGTTTGTTGTTAAACGCTGCACTCAGCAATATTCCAGCTATATGGCAGTGGTCTGTAAATAAGCGAGTCTGGAAAAGACAAGTGACTGACTTCATGAGCATCGATCCACGCAATTGGGATACAGTGACATGTATCAACCAAGTCAGCGAGCCTGACCACCAGATCCTGTTAGCCACCTCTTACGACATGCATAGTTGCCTTTTACGGCATGTCATCATGTCCCAATTGTGTGGATTGATGCTCATGATGTCAATCACTGGATTGTCTGTCCAGACTTGATTATTTACAGACATATAGCTAGAATATTGCTGAGTGCAGCATTAAACAACAAACAAACAAACAAACAAAACAAACATGATTTGGATTGGAAAAAGTGTTTGAAAATGGAAATGAACCCACAATGTCTTGTTACAGCTCCACGAGCATGCGGCCTACCTGGTGGACAGTCTGTGGGAGATCAACGACATGATGAAGGACTGGGAGTGTATGACAGATCTGCTGCTGGAGGAGCCTGGCAGAGGAGAGGAAGGTTGGTTTGTTTGTTTGCTTGTTGGTTTGCAACCTCACTCAGTCACCCATTCAACCTCACTCACTCAGCCTCACTCAACCTCACTCAATTACTCAACCTCACTCAACTTCACTCACTTAAAGTCACTTACCCAGTCACCCAACCTCATTCATCCACTCACTCACTCACTCAACCTCATTGACTCATTCAATCTCACTCAACTTACTCAACCTCACTCACTCAACCTCCCACAACTTCCTCAATCTCACTCACTCAACCTCACTCAATTTACTCAACCTCACTCACTCAACCTCACTCAATTGCTCAACCTCACTCACTCAACCTCCCGCAACTGACTCAACCTCACTTACTCAACCTCACTCAATTTACTCAACCTCACTCACTCAACCTCAATTGCTCAACCTCACTCACTAAACCTCCCGCAACTTACTCAACCTCACTCACTAAACCTCACTCAATTTACACAACCTCACTCACTCAACCTCTCTCACTCAACCTCACTCAATTTACTCAACCTCACTTACTCAACCTCACTTAATTGCTCAACCTCACTCACTCAACCTCCCGCAACTTACTCGACCTCACTTACTCAACCTCACTCAATTTACTCAACCCCACTCACTCAACCTCACTCATTCAAAGTCACTCATTCAACTTACTCAACCTCACTTAATTACTCAACCTCACTCACTCAACCTCACTTAATTACTCAACCTCACTCGCTCAAACTCACTTAATAATTACTTAAACCTCACTTAATTACTCAACCTTACTCACTCAACCTCACTCACTCGCCCACTCACTCTCAAACTTACTCAACTAACTCAACCCACTGAACTCACTCAACTCACTCAATCATCCTAACTCATTCACCAGCAGATGAATACACTTAACAATCCTGTATGATATCAGTAGTATACCAGTATTCCGACCCTGGAGTGAAGCCATTATATATGTATACATATACATCCTACTGCTGCTCCTGGTTCCAGCGCTGGATGACAGACAGGAGACAAGCCTCATTGAGATCATGGTGTGTTGTGTGAAGCAGGCAGCCACAGGAGAGTCCCCGGTGGGCAGAGGCCCCAACAGGAAGGTATGTGATAACAGTCGCAACGGTTGGGACACTGTGAAATACGGAATATGGAATATTGCATGTAGGGCTGGAACGAGGCCTAATGTACTGCCCTGGTAACCCCTATATTACCCGACCCTACCTGGGTACCTGCTGTTGGTTTCAAGAGATAGGTACAAATGTCCGATTGGGAATTGTTTGACCGTAGCCCTGGCAAAATGTATTTAGATACTCATATTAACAATCTCGTCATGCATACGCTGAAGTTGATTGAAGTTTTATCTCTATTCAAACATATAAAGTCAGAAGGAATGTGTGCATAGTCAGAAAGAAATACGAACATTAGTCACTTATAGTGTAACCTTGGAAGTTCTAGAATTTTTTTGCCAATAAACAATATATCGGGTGACTAACGGGTCTGGGTCTGGGTCTGGGTCCGGGTCTGGGTGGTCCTGTGGGTGTCCGTGTCCTACTCAGGAACCACCCTACCCGAGTACCCGAGTTACCCGTCCCAGCCCTAATTGCTCTTAATAATGAAGTCTATGCAAGTTCTGCCCAACACGCGAAATCTTTGATCTGGTGCAGTTTGGGTTGAAATAATGCTATTAAGTTTCTCGATTATTGTCGGGATATTATCTTTTAAAAATATTGTTGGATTCTTTTGAACAATGATGACACCTTAAAAACCACCTATGATACCAGGGGATAGACCTGCTCAGAGGCCGATATTTGGCCCAAGTCTGCAGCAAATATCACTTAAAATTCCCAAATTGGAATTTAAAATTGGCTGACCCCCAGAAGTTGCTTTGTAAAATTCATGACTAGTAAAATTGGGGGTCAGGTGAAATGGGCGTGGCAATCGGGGGAATACCGCTGCTCAATGTGGAGTAAAACAACAAAGAAATGTGACTGGCCTGTTTTTTGTTTGGCAGCTGACAGCCAAGGAAACCAAGCAGGTGATGGAAGACAAGACGAAGCTGACGGAGCACTTCATCGTCACTCTGCCGCAACTGCTGCTGAAGGTAGGGAGCTTCCTGTGAAATAATCTCGTCTGATCCTGCTGGGAAAGTTGCAATTTATTGGATACTTACTTTTTTTTTAGAACTGTAAAACTATTAATTAATATGAGGAAGATATTGAACATTCTGCAATTCAGTTGATAGTTCGACATGACATAGGGGCATTTGTCTCACAATATTTACTTTCTTGTGTTATTAACTGAGGCAGAATCAAATCAAATCAGCATACCGCCAGTCTCAATTATTGTCCGAGTAACAGTCTAGACGGGGTGTTTATTTCTGTATGTTGTTAAATTACATTACAACTAGTCTGAAATAGATAGCTGCAGACTATTTTGATATGACCAATGGTGTCTACCCTTGTTATTCCTCCATTCTGCTGTTACAAATACCCTGAATCCATTCGCAACCATAACATCATTTTGGAAGTGACTCGGGGCGGTTGGGTAGCCTAGTGGTTACAGCGTTCACTCGTCACGCTGAAGACCAGGGTTCGATTCCCGAGGTGGGTACAATGTGTGAAGCCCATTTCTGGTGTCCCCCGCCGTGATATTGCTCGAATATGTCTTAAAGCGGCTTAAAATCAAACTTACTCACTCACTCACTCACTCACTCACTCACTCGGAAGTGATGTCACCATTTTCTTCACTCTTATCAGTAAAGCTTTCGCTCATGGGTGTAATTTGATTGGACAGCTATTTTGAGGATAATAGTTGTCTTGTTAACTGATGATACTTGTTATTACCCTGCCTGGCGCTCGTCAATAAGGGGATAAAACAAGGACTGTTTGGCTCAGAGTCAGTATATTGTCGTGCCGTGGGTTATCCATGTTATACTGCAACATCAGTGCAGTCAGTGGGCTTGTACTATAAAAACCAGCATTTATACGGACTAGTACAACCACACACACACATGCATGCACATTGCTATGTATAAGTGAACGTTATGTGTATGGAGTTAGGCGCATAACAAACGTTGTTGTTGTTGTTAATTCATCCCTGTACTTTCAGTACCTGATGGACCCGGAGAAAGTGGCCAACCTCCTCCTCATCCCCCAGTACTTCGACCTTGACATCTACACATCAAGTCGGCAAGAAAAGGTTACTTGCAAATATTTCTCTCTGTTTTCACAAGAAAAGAAACATTGCAACCTCTCTCTCTCTCTCTCTCTCTCTCTCTCTCTCTCTCTCTCTCTCTCTCTCTCTCCACCCTTTTTGAAGAATACCATTCATGGTAATGTATATTACAACATAACTAAATCAACTGGTAACATGTTTAAAAACAAATAACAGGTATTGACTTTAGCTGTAAAACGTACATTGTTATCTTAGTTATGTGCAAATTGTTGTCTGAATTATGTGTCAGCATTTTTGTATTTAAGTGTGCCTTTTCCCCAAAAGCTGTCTCCTCACTTTAGACTCCCATTGGGTCATATACTGTATTTCCCCGAATATGCGCCCCTGGGCCAACTTCTAGACAAATCTGGGGGCACGGGTCGCCCAGTCGTCTTAGGCGCCGCAGAGTTGCGTCCCTTGGGCACTCCAGAAACCTATGATTGTGGGTTCGAATCACGGTTCACTGTAGGTTTCACCGAAGTGGTAAACGTCTGAGACCTGCATCACTTCGGGCCTTCCTCCCATGTTAAGCTGACACGCCGCGAAATAACTGGAATACTGTTAAAAGCGGCCTTAAACCCAACTCACTCAGCCACTCGAGACCAGTCTGTAACTAACCCCACTGCATATTTTCTTGTTCGCTTATTACGGCAAGTACAAGAACTGCTTTGTGAGAAGATGAAATATTTCTGTCCATTTGTTGAACAATGTTTCTCTCCGTTCCAGCATTTGGAATTGTTGTTGCGTTACCTTCAAGAAACAGTCGACAAGCATACGGATACTGAGGTAAGGGGAGGCAACTCCAACATGGTAGTGTTTTGTAGAAGAATTGTTTATCTTCAGGTTTTACACAGACAAGACATTGTATTCTGGAAATATTTCACACAAAAAACCGAAGTCTATGGTCTACTGGATAGTGCATCTACCTGGAAAGTGGAACGTCGGTTGTTCGATCTCCGGCTGCGTCGTAACAAGATGCTAAAAGATGGTACTTTTTTTTACCCTGCATGTCGCTTGGCATGTGGGGATAAAACAAGGACTGGGAGTCCGTATACTGTGTTTGAGTGGAATATTCATGTTAAACTGTGGTATGGTATCTCAGTGGGTTAGCACTATAAAACCGACACTAAGGATGAATTAGAGTCCTGTGTGTTTTAAGGTCACTTGGTAGATGTCTTGTAATTATAATATGCCTTCTGCTTGAGACTTCGACATGGTTCTTTTGATCGACATTGTTGAAGAATGCTGTTATTTTCTCATCTGCTATAGATGATTGATAGTCAGGTATTGTTTGAGGTGTTGGAGGCGTACTCCATTGATAGTCAGGTATGGTTTGAGGTGTTGGAGGCGTACTCCATTGATAGTCAGGTATGGTTTGAGGTGTTGGAGGCGTACTCCATTGATAGTCAGGTATGGTTTGAGGTGTTGGAGGCGTACTCCATTGATAGTCAGGTATGGTTTGAGGTGTTGGAGGCGTACTCCATTGATAGTCAGGTATGGTTTGAGGTGATGGAGGCGTACTCCATTGATAGTCAGGTATGGTTTGAGGTGTTGGAGGCGTACTCCATTGATAGTCAGGTATGGTTTGAGGTGATGGAGGCGTACTCCATTGATAGTCAGGTATGGTTTGAGGTGATGGAGGCGTACTTCATTGATAGTCAGGTATGGTTTGAGGTGTTGGAGGCGTACTTCATTGATAGTCAGGTATGGTTTGAGGTGATGGAGGCGTACTCAATTGATAGTCAGGTATGGTTTGAGGTGATGGAGGGGTACTCCATTGATAGTCAGGTATGGTTTGAGGTCACAAGTTGGACATGATTGAAGATTGGTACCTGTTCCATGTGTTTCAGGTGTTGGAGGCGTGTGCCAAGTGCTTCGAGTTTTTCTGCAGTGACGAGTATGCCGTTGCAGGCAAATGTGATGTGGCGCGAAAGACTGTTATAGACGGTCTCACTGTGAAGTTCAGAGAAGCTTTGCAAGACTATTTCACAGAGGTAGGTACAGATAAGGCTCTTGGATGAGCAATGTATAGTCCAAAGTCAAACTAGCAAACTCGTATAGATATCTATCACTGCCACCAGTCATGTTCAGTCATAAGCCTTTTCAAAATTAAATATGATGGCATTCCCAAAGACATAAACAAAAGTATGAACATTACTACATTTGTGGTTAGAGGGCAAATTTCAAAATTGTAATGGCCGCGCCCACACTGGTGGCAGCGATGTTACGAAGAATGTAACGAAGGTGTCACGCGCTGGGAAGGAGCTTGGTTTGCCTACAACCAGGGGAGGTAACTCTAAATTCCACTCGCTTGCTGCCAATGACATCCCTTGACATTTTATCAACACTTCAGTAACTTGCTGCCACTGACAATTATTATGAACAAACTTACAACGATCTCCAATGTTCACAGTCATTGATTAATTGTAGGGGGAGCAGCCAGATGACGATGAAACCTTCGCCCTAGCGGCCAGCCTAAAGAGGATGTTCGCGTTCAACAGGTGAGTCTGGAATTCTTATCTTATGTAGCAATATTTCATTTAATTGACGAAAATATATCTTGATTTGCAGTCATCTATATTGAGTACTTTAAGAAATGGACATATTAGTAGAAAATGTTCTACCCATGTTTTCTGTAATTTACTCAAAAGGTTTTTTTATGATTTTTTTAATTAAATGTCATTCCCTGCTTGCTATAAAAGGCGGCTAGTCTTGTCGTAAGAGGAGACTAATGGGATCGGGTGGTCAGGCTCGCTGACTTGGTTGTTGCATGTCATCAATATCAATTGCGTGGATCGATGCTCATGATGTCAATCACTGGACTGTCTGGTCCAGACTTGATTATTTACAGACCGCCGTCATATAGCTGGAATATTGCTGAGTGCGGCGTTGAACAACAAACAAACAAAACATTTGCAAACATGAGATGGTTATTGCAATCAATCATTTCTGGTGATATTGTGAACAGTGCTTAAAGTGATGTTAAACTTACTCACTCAGCCACAAGTGTTGATTTATGTGTTTCCTGAGGTAAAAGAGTTACTTGTTTTCAGTTGCCATGATCTGAGTAGCTGGGATGTTTGGGAGGATGTGTTCCACATCGTTAAGACGGCCAACGAACACGGAGGCATGCCAGAAGAGGTAAGCATATAGTTTACAGGATTGAATTTGTCCCCAGCAACCTATGCTTGTCGTAAGAGGCGGCTTTATGGATCAAATGGTCATGGGTTCGGATCCTGGTTCGCCGCGATTTTTGTTTCTAGGTTTGTCAGCACCATACCCATGCTCATGGGTTTCACCGAAGTGGTAAACGTCTGAGGCCTGCAACACTTCAGGCTTTCCTCCCACATTAAGCTGACACGCCGTGATATCACTGGAATACTGTTAAAAGCGGTGTTAAACCCATCTCACTCACTCACTCACTCTGTTGTTAAACAGGAAGTGGTGGTTCAAGCAGACATCAAGCTGACACGCCATAATATTATTGAAATACTTTTCAAAATGGTGTTAAACCCAACTTTCACTCTCACTCACTCGCTCGCTCACTGGGGGCGGTCGGGTAGCCTAGTGGTTAAAGCGTTCGCTTGTCACGTAGAAGACCCGGGTTCGATTCCCGACATGGGTACAATGTGTGAAGCCTATTTCTGGTGTCCCCCGCCGTGATATTGCTGGAATATTGCTAAAAGCGGCGTAAAACCTCACTCACTCACTCACTCACTCATCGGGGATGTTTGGTTTTTTTGTGGGGAGATTAAAGAAATTAGGTTTCTCTAATTTTGAGCTTAAGCATGAACATCCCTGGGTAAAGAATCTTTTGTTTCACTCTGAATTTGAATTTTACCCATACTTGAAATAACACATCTTCATTGAGCAGAAAAACATATTTGCGTAGATGTCTGCCTGTTTACCCACATCAGTAAGATATTGTATTTATACACTTGAAAGTTAATGACAGGAATTTTCATATTTCCATCAAATGAGGTTTTAATATGTTATAAAAGGTCAAATAATGAAGAAATACTATCAAAATGGTTTGTTTGCACTGTTGCCATGTTTTCAGATCATCTGTAGCGCGATGTCGACATGTTCCATGTATCTACTGTGGGGACAGCAGGCTCTGGATGAAAACAATCCAGACAAGGTCAGTGTCCCAGGGTCCCTACCCTGATTCCTGGGGTAGTGTATTCACCTGGATTTTGTATTGCAATATTGAGAATTTCACCCGAGTGTCTTTTGATATCAAATATATCAACACCAGTTGATAAAAGTGGGAAAACTTTGAGGCTTGCCAAGGATTTTTTCCACTTTTATCAACGAGTGTTGATATATTTGATATCAAAAGACACGAGGGTGAGATTTTATTTATCATCCAACATCATTCTTCCAACTTTGTCAGTTTGTAGAAAGTTTGCAGTGTCTTAAGTGTAAAAGGTACTGCTAACAGCTTCAGTAGCAGAGCCATTAGTGATGTCATTTGATTATGACGCCATGGTAACCAATGATGTCACAATGGTCTGCAAAGCATTGTGATGCAATTTCATTTCAGCGATATCTACAATGTAGATATCGCTTGATCTCACCCAAGCGATATCTCCTGTGGGAGCCAGTTTTGGATGATAAATTGCGGCAATGCCATACTTTAACCTGTATTGCGATATGTATTGCAATATATTGCCAATTTGCATTTTCAGGAGTTAATCAGAGTTATACCCTGTATTAATGTCAGTTACCATCAAGCTCCTTCCCAGCGAGTGACACCTTTGTTATACTCTCGGTATAGAGAGCTCCACAAATGGGCTATCGCTGTGAGGAGCTTGATAGTTGCGATGTGTGCACAGTAATTGATAAAAAGATCATCAGAGGCAAGTTGTATCAGAAAGATACTATTTTCCATCTCGATTAGGAACACATAAATATACTTATTTATATTTGCCCCAATATATTGCTACAAACATATCGCAATACGTATAGCTGAAGATTTGCACCACAATATACCAGTGTACCGGTAATACCGCACACCCTGACAATGATTCTTGGGTAAATCGGCATACAATAGTTTCTGGGTTAAAGTGGCAGCCAGCAACTTAAGCTCGACTTGTGGATCGAGCGGTCAGACTGGACATTGTCCTGTGCAGTTCAATTATTCACAGGTTGCTGGAATGTTGCTGAGTGTCTCGTACATGGGTCGATGCAGCATTTTTAAAAGGGAGTGGTCCAAAATATCCAAAGCCTCTCTCATCAGTTTTAATGCCTACAACATGCTACTTTTGGTTTTCAAGAGTGATGGGGGGATAAGGGGGGGTCCTCTGGATCTCCGCCTATGGCATGTTATATAGAGAATCTGACCTGGACCCACTTACACAAAGCAATCTTAGCACTAAGATGATCGTAACTCCCATACTTTAGCATAGGCTTTCAATAGTCTCAGTGCTAAGATCGCTTTGTGCATACGGGCCCTGAATGTCTTTTCAAATCAAATATATCATCATGAGTCAATAGAATTTTAATATTCTGAGGCTTGTCGTGTAATGAGTTGATTTCTTTGTTATCAAAATACATGTGGATATATATTATCCCCTATATAATGCGACCCGTGAAGATCCGGGTTAGAATAGGTCTTCAGCAACCCATGCTTGCCGTAAAAGGTGACTATGCTTGTCGTAAAAAGTACTAACGAGATCCGGTGGTCAGGCTCGCTGACTTGGTTGTTTCATGTCATCGATCCCAATTGTGTGGATCGATGCTGTGATATCAATCATTGGATTATCTGGTCCAGACTCGAGTATTTACAGACCACCGTCATATAGCTGGAATATTGCTGAGGAGGCGTTAAACAACAAACCAACCAAACAAGGCTAACCAACCAACAACCTAAAGGTAAATCATTCGACCCGCAGGAACTGATGAAGTTGCTGAAGCGACGTTTGAACGAGCTGATGAAGAACTGTCACGATCTCATGTTTCATCAACTGTCCAAAGTCAATGAGGAGGTACGTCAACCCACTGCTGGGCATAGGGAAGAGTTTGTCAAATGTCAGACACTGAAATATCGAAGGGTTTTATCTAGACCTGCTCAGGGGCTGATTTTTGGGCAAGGTCTGCAGCAAATGTCAGGAATATTTCCAAAATTGGTGTTAATAGTTTTCCAACTCATATTAATATATAATATATTATTACTGTTCTGGTTTTGTAGAGGTGACTTGTGTTTCACTTAAACAGGTACAGTGAAGAAAAGGCTGTAATGTTCAGTTTAGTTTTAGACAGTTGAAGATTCGGGGTAGAATAGGTCTTCAGCAACCCATGCTTGCCATAAAAGGCGACTATGCTTGTCGTAAGAGGCGACTAACGGGATCGGGTGGTCAGGCTTGCTGACTTTGTTGATGCATGTCATTGTAGCTCAATTTCAATGATCGATGCTCATGATGTCAGTCACTGGATTGTCTGGTCCAGACTCGATTATTTACAGACATCCATCATATAGCTGGAATATTACTGAGTATGGCGTTAAACAGCAAACAAACAACAATTGAATTTTGTTTTATGTAACTAAATGCCATGTTAATACTTCTGAATTTATTTGTTTCGACACTTGAATAGAATTTGTCATGTACGAATGAAATAGATTTGGGTTTTTCGGTTTTGCCGTCACATATTCTTGATTGTTATTTCAGGCGTATGTGACAATCTGTGACCTGCTCGTTGTGTTCAGCAAGCACTTGGGAGAAAACGCAGTAATGAAACCACTCGTGTTCGAGCCAGACAAGAACATGCATCTCCATCTGAGCAACTTCCTGTCCGAGAAAGTCTTTGTAGAGGATGATGATGGTCAGTGAGAGACTTGTTAAGCCAAAGGGCTACCTACCTGCCTTATTTAAAAATTTTGTATTTGTAATATTTTGGGTTCACCGACATATAGCTGGAATATTGCTGAGTGCGGTGTTAAACAACAAACAAATTTTAAAAAAACGCATTTCTAAGGCTGTTATGGGAGTATTTAATTTGATTCCAGACGATGTTGATGAGAATGTGAAGATTGAGGAGCTCCACAAGAGAAGGAACTTCCTGGCCTGTTTCTGTAAGCTCATCGTCTACAACATCGTCTCCATCAAAGTAGGCGCCGACATGTTCAAGCACTATATGAAGGTACGTTCGGAAGACGATTAAACTTATTAAATTGAAAATGACTTTCTGTTCTAGATCACTTCTGCTGTCTTACCCTACATTTAAAGGGGGCACGGGTGGCCCAGTCGTCGAAGGCCCTGCGATTCGCTGTACAGAGTTGCGTCCCTTGGGCACGCCAGAAACCTATGATTGTGGGTTCGAATCCCGGTTTGCCCCGATTATGTTTCTAGCTTTATCAGCACCATACCCGTGCTCGTGGGTTTCACCGAAGTGGTAAACGTCTGAGACCTGCATCACTTCAAGCTTTCCTCCCACATTAATCTGACACACTGTGATATAACTGGAATACTGTTAAAAGCGGCGTTAAAACCCAACTCACTCACCCTACATTTAAGGTACATGAATGTTATTGGTCAATGAGACTCGTGAAGAGATGGGTAGAGAATAGGTCTACAGCAATCCACGTTTGCCATAACAGGTGACTATGTTTGTCATAAGACGTGACTAATGAGATCAGGTGGTCAGGCTCGCTGACTTGATTGATGCTTGTCATCGTATCCAAATTGCGAAGATCGATGCTCATGATGTCCATCACTGGATTACCTGGTCCAGAATTGATTGTTTACAGACTGCTGTCATATAGTGCGGCATTGAACAACAAACACAAATTCATGTAATCTTGCCTTAAATCAAAGTAATACAAGAAAATATCAACATACCATCTGAACTAAACAACAACAAAAAATGTTGGGAGTTCCTGGCAGAAAAATATCCCATTATTCTGTTCGTGTGAAAGGGCACTGGGTGTTCACAACATGTGCATGTCACAATCAACGGCATGTTCGCTTTTCATGCTGTCGGGAGTAGGTTTGCCTTGCCAGACATGGTGTTGAACAATAAACAAACAAACAAATAATATTAGTCAATGATGTTTTGGGGGGCACGGGTGGCCCAGTCGTCTAAGGTGCCGCGATTCGCTGTGCAGAGTTGCGTTCCTTGGGCAGAAACCTATGATTGTGGGTTCAAATCCCGGTTCGCCCTGATTATGTTTCTAGGTTTGTCAGCACCATAACCGTGCTCGTAGGTTTCACCGAAGTGGTAAACGTCTGAGACCTGCATCACTTCGGGCTTTCCTCCCACATTAAGCTGACACACCACGATATAACTGGAATACTATTGAAAGCGGCGTTTAACCCAACTCACTCACTCAATGATGTTTTGATGTACAATGCAGTGTAAAAGTGGACAAAATATCACCCACCATCAGTGGGCGGTAGGGTAGCCTAATGGTTAAAGCGTTCGCTCGTCACACGGAAGACCCGGGTTCGATTCCCGACATGGGTACAATGTGTGAAGCTCATTTCTGGTGTCCCCCGCCGTGATATTGCAGGAATATTGCTAAAAGCGGCGTGACACCAGACTCACTCACTCATACTCACTCGCCCACCATCGTGACAACAGATGGTCTCTGCAATCACTGCACTTCAAGATGCTTACTGCAAATCAGTATTGTGTCCTATAGACCAATGAAGGACCGATGATTTCTTACAGCTTAAGAATTAATATGATCTTGTTTCCAGTTCTACAATGATTACGGAGACATCATCAAGGCCACGTTGAGCAAAGCCAGAGAAATCAACAAGATCACAACAGCCAAAACACTGGCCCTCAGTCTAACACAGGTGAAATAACATAAATGTCTCTCTACGTCATATGAAAGGGGATGCAACTCATTGTAGAGAGTTGTCTCCCTTAGCTGTGCCAGAATCCACTCCCTCACATATGATTCCCATGCTTGTTGAGTTCACCAAAGTGGCCAATGACTTTCAAAAACTTTGGGCTTTCCACTGAAGCACTGTTCAGTTTGGCATAAAACCTACTATCACACACTCAACTAGTAGTATTTTGACAACAGGTGATCACGTTTTGGAATAGATCTTACGTAATAGTACTTGACAACAGCAAGTGATCATTGGACGTTAATCTAATTATCCATCACTGGTTTGTCTGGTCCAGTGTTGATTATGGTTTTCGCTGTAATAATCACCTTTGCGCTTTGAAAATTGACAAAGGTGGGTTTTTTTCAAACCATAGAGAAGAAACTTAGTTCAATTGTTGATGCAACTTAAACTTTATCGATATTAGTTTCAAGGCAATAATATATCCGTCCTGCTCTGCTGTTTTCTGTAAAACATCTGTTGAAAATATGGACTGTTTTGGACTTGGTAGCGGGCACTTTTGTAGATTACTTACAGACTGGTGTAAAAGTTGTTCGGGGGTGCTTACTGGAACTGGGCACTTAATACGGTGATATTGCTGGAATATTGCCAAAAGCGGCGTAAAACCATACTCACTGACACTGACCGATCCCAATTGCGTGGATCAATGCTCATGATGTCAATCAGTGGATTGTCTGGTCCAGACTCGATTATTTACAGACCGCCGTCATATAGCTGGAATATTGCTGAGTACAGCATTAAACAACAAACAAACAAACAAACAAACACTCATCGCACACAACACAGGTACTCACACTATAAAGTTATGATACTTATGCATGAAACATGTTTTATTTCTAGCTTTTCAAAGAATTACAAGTGGAGCAGGGCCAGATTGAGAGGTCATCGGATGCGTTCCAGTCTATAAAGGTGAGACTCCCTTGAGGGCAAGTGTGAATGGTCAGGAGATACCTCTAGGTCTGAGCTTTGATTGGCCATCGTACTATGGCCCACTGACAGAGACACTAGACGTTTCTAAAATAGGTGACATTTGGTGTATACTACTCATTAAAAGTTAAGCACCACCCGATTTTTTATTACTATATTCATCTGTTATGGCATGACACGTTTCTTTCATATTACTATGGTTAAGCGGGCGGTGGGGTTGCCTAGTGGTTAAAGCTTTTGCTCATCACTCCGAAGACTGGGTTTGATGACATGGGTACAATACGAGAAGCCCATTTCTCTTGTCCCCCTGCCATGATATTGCTGGAGCACTGTCTGGCTTGAATCGGTGTAGAACTATACTCACTCACTCATTCACTCTGGGATAATTCTATGGTGGGGCCTTGTGCTTTTAGCCAGGCTCCCAATTGCGTGGATCGATGCTCATGTCAATCATAGGATTGCCTGGTCCAGACTTGATTATTTACAGACCGCCGTCATACAGCTGGAATATTGCTGAGTGCGGCGTTAAACAACAAACAAACCAAACCAAACTTTGACAGGATTTTGAGAAGATTCATTCAGATATACATTTAAGTTTATGCTCCGATGCCAAAAGTTATTGAATGTGTTTTCAGGAATTGGCGAGAAGATTTGCGTTGTCTTTTGGTCTGGATCAAGTTAAAAACCGAGAAGCTGTTGCCGCCATGCACAGGTGAGGGAGTGTTTCTGCATCCACTCACATATTGGATGAACAGAGGCACGTTTGAACTAAGTCACCTGCCCATGGTGACACCACATGTTTTGAATAACAACCCACTCACGCAAAGTATTTGAATATTTTCAGAACCCGTGAAGATCGGTGTTAGAATAGGTCTTCAGCAACCCATGCTTGCCGTAAAAGGCGGCTTTGCTTGTTGTAAGGGGCGACTGACGGGATCAGGTGGTTAGGCTGGCTGACTTGGTTGATGCTTGTCTTTGTATCCCAATTGCGTGGATCGATGCTCATGATGTCAATCACTGAATTGTCTGGTCCAGACTTGATTATTTACAGACCGCCATCATATAGCTGGAATATTGCTGTGCAGTGTTAAACAACAAAACAAACAAAGAGAATATGTGCAGAAAGAGATAGCTGCCAAAACATGACACACATTATTAACACCATTATTTTTCTTCTAAATCATTCACCCCTCCTACCACTCACTCACTCACCCAATACCCACTCACTCACTCACCTGGTCTTAAGAGGTATCTCATGGATAAGGTGGTTTGATGGCATGTCAATGTACCCTGACAGCCTCAATCATTGAATTGTCAGTACAGACTGCGGTCATACAGCTGGAATATTCCCGAGTCAGGTATTAACCAACTCTCTCCTTCACTTACCGTATATCGCTGTGTATAAGGCGACCCCACGTATAAGACGACCCCCCTGTACACGCCTTTAAAATCAACCCAAAATCCTATACTCCGTGTATAAAGCGTCCTGGAATGAAGCACATCACAAGTGCACACACAAACCTTATATATGCAATAAAAATATGTTTATCTTGCGTTGTTTATTCTACGATGATTGGTCGCATGCGTAACTCCAGCACACGTTGCCATTTTGTGTTTACACGGTACGACACCAAATTGGTGCCTGTAAAATAAAATTAATTTCTGAAGTAATAATATATAAGAGACAATGGTGAGTAATTTAATCGCCAATTAACTATGTTGTAACTAACTAGGCTTATGTTTGCCTCACATTCAGCGTGTTTATTCCAAAATCATTTATACACACCGTCTCCAACAGTTGTTAATACAACTGTAAAAACAACGGGAATTGATTTCAGCTTCACCGGTTATCACATGTTAGGTCACATGTGCAATATGCAAATGCTTACTGGTACTTCCGGCTCTCTACTCACAGATGTTGATTGTTTTACCGTGTCAGCTCGATCGAGGCGAGGGTCATTTCAACTTTATTTGCAGGAATTATTAAACCTTATTCAAGGAAAACAGATACAAATCAAGTTTATTTATGGAAATAGTTATTGCACGCACACACTCACTCCCTTAACTTTCTGTGCAGGGAGGGGATCATCTTCAGTCTACTGAGCCAAGAGGGGCGGGACCCTGCCGACGCCCCTCACAACATTGCCTTCCTTGAAGTCCTGTGTGAATTCACCAACAAGCTGATGAAACAGGACAAGAAAACAGTGTAAGTATTGCCTGCTGAGTTCATCTTCAGGGTAGGTGGGCACAGGTGGCCCAGTCGTCTAAGGCGCCGCGATTTGCTGTGCAGAGTTGCGTCCCTTGGGCACGCCAGAAGCCTATGATTGTGGATTCGAATCCCGGTTCGCCCCGATTATGTTTCTAGGTTTGTCAGCAACATACCCGTCGTGCTTGTGGGTTTCACCGAAGTGGTAAACATCTGAGACCTGCATCACTTTGGGCTTTCCTCCCACATTAAGCTGACAGGCCGCGATATAACTGTAATACTGTTAAAGCGGCTTTAACCCAACTCACTCACTCACTCACTCACTCACTCACTCACTCACTCACTCACTCACTCACTCACTCACTCACTCATCTTCAGGGTAGAACTCCATGATCTGTGCCAATGTCACTTCCCTGGAGAGACCCAGGAAGATTCCGGGGTAGAATAGGTCTTCAGCCACCCATACTTGCCGTAAAAGGCGACTAACGGGAATCGGGTGGTCAGGGTGGTTCGATCCCAATCGCGTGGATAGATGCTCATGATGTCAATCACAGGGTTGTCTGGTGCAGACTCTATTATGCTGAGTGCGGCGTTAAACAACAAACAATCAAACAAACAAACAAAGAAATCCCTGATGTGGTTTATGTGAAACAACCAGATTTGGCGAGTTAACTCTTTGTCCTAATTTTCACTTGTCTTGTGATTAGTAGTAATCTTAACACCGGGTGCTGATGTGGCACGATATAAGTTGTAGCAGGATCACGAGGGGTACATGGGGTTTAATGTGTCCCATGTGAGGTTTTGTACCCCTCATCCTGCTACAACGAATTTATCTTACTGACATGTTTTAATATGACGTTGCATGGGTACAATGTGTGAAGCCCATTGCTGGTGTCCCCCGCCGTGATATTGCTGGAATATTGCTAAAAGCGGTGTAAAATCATACTCACCCACTCATAATATGACGTTGTAATGACATCTGTTTGTTTGAGCAGAGGTTAGCTTGTGCTATGTCACATGACTTTCGTTGACTCGGAAAATGTGTGCTCCATTTTGCGGGGTATAAGTGATTTATTCTGCATAACAGAAATCTCACGTGTAACCTGTTTTTTGTTCGTGGCGGGGTATAAGGGATTTATTCTGCCTGTCAGAAATCCACGTGCAGCCTGTTTTGCTCATGTTGGGGTATAAAGGATTTATTCTGCCTTTCAGAAATCCACATGCAGCCTGTTTCGCTCATGGCGGGGTATAAGGGATTTACTCACCCACTGAGAAATTTGTTTTCTCTCCAAGGCATAATACATAGTATTTTAACAAGATTACTTTGACCAATCAGATCTCATCATTCAGACATGGAGGTATGATAATTCCAGTGTTCAGTAGCTCACCTTTTATATTGTTTCCTCTCACAGGGTTCAGTATCTGGACAAACAGTTGCCGCAGGGCATGCCGGTGAGCGGAAGCGAGGAATGGCAGCCGCTGCTGACGTACCGAAACAGTCTGGTGCAGGGCGAGGGGGAAATTAACCCCATCACACTGAAGGAGGCCACGAAACGCCGCTACGGCAAGCGGAAACAAGATGGTGGGTCCCAGCCGAAAGGTATCCCAGATTATGGTACTTGGCATGCCGCTTTGGCCGCGCTTGAGGTCAGCGTCGTCGCATGTCAGTGGCTGAGAGCTGTCGTACCCTGTGTTGTCTGTATGGTCGCTTGCTCAGCTGGATTAAAATGCACCATGGTTCGCCAAGTATTTTTATTTACAAGATTGTTGCTTTCAGTTGATTTCAAAATATTTGCCGATGTTTTGTCTAGGGGTGTGTGTGGAATTAATCAGCATACATAGAGAGTAACAATCTAGGATAGTTTCAACAGACCTGCATATTAATAGTCTATTTCACTGACAAGTTAAATTAATCGATTAGTTTTGTTTGTTTATCGTGTTTGTTTTTTGCAAACTAGAATTATTTTGTGAAGGCAATAGTAGTTAAATTACTAACTACTAATTTAGAGCATGAGAGTGGCTGTTTTTTTTTAGTTTTGTGCTTTGTTGGGTGGGGGGAGGGTTTCCAAAAGTTATGACGACACAGTTCTATTTGTTCATATATGAAATTTTAAAAAAATTAAAATTATTTTACAACTGTTCATTTTATGTAAAACTGTAAATATATGATGAAATTACTCGTTCCAATGAAGTCCTTTCCATCGAAACCTAATTTGCTATTTTGACTTTCCGAATATTTTGCAGTGCATGTTTGATAGAACAGTCTCTGTGTCTGGCTTGCAGTGATTATGTTTTGAGTCAGACTGTTAATGTTTTCATTTGAATTCAGTGCAAAAGGAACTAAAAAGTAAATAAAGCATTTTTATTGTTTCCTTATTGAGAGAAAGTTCCAACATACACCTGTATGATCCTTAGGGTGTCAATACAACACTGGTACCTGCTCATACACCTGTGGTAATAGACCGCCTCCATGGTCTAGTGGTACAGCTTCATACCTAAAGACATTTAAAGATGGTACTTGTTGTTACCCTGTCTGGCGCTCGTGATTAAGGGGCTAAAATAAGGACTGGTCGGCTCAGCGTCAGTATACTGTGTCTGAGTGGGGTACTCATGATAAACTGCGGCATGGTATCTCAGTGAGCTAGCACTATAAATCGGCATCATTCCGGACTAGTACAAGCAGCCAAACAAACACACACACGTGCATGCACGTCGCTAAATAAGTGCAATATTCTTGTACGCGACGTTAAACCCCATTTCACCTCACCTCACCTGTGATAATCTTCGAAGATCTGCTGCACTTTTGGCTTTCCTCCTTTGTTAAGCTTACATACTGGGATATTTCTGAAATACTGTTCAGAGCAGTGTTAAACCAAATTCACTCACTGACAAACACTGGCACTAGGGCAGCAACGAATACAACATGAGGCGAATAGGATTCGTATCATGAATATAGGGTAACGAATACGAATATCAATTCACGAATACAATAACAAGTCAGCAGTTGATGTATTATTTGTTATATTCTGTGAAACAATAACATAAATTATTTGACATGGTTTTGTTAATTATTAAAATATTATACATTTATGTACTGCACTTATCCCAATACTGGTATCTGATCAAATGCGACAATGACCAGTGACCACAATACCGTCAAATTAAATAGGAATGTTGTTTTTGAAGACATCTATGCATATAATCATGATAATATGTTCTTAATTATGCATGTAAGTAGTTGTGGATATTTTTTAGGTACAGGGTATGCAATTGCACATTTCATTTTCAGAAATATTCGATTCTAGTGGCAAGGAATAATGAATTCAATTCATGAATGGATACGGTTCGATTCACCGAATACGCGAGTTAATCTTAACAGCCCTAACAGGCACACACACATTATTCAAAACACATTGTCATATTTTCCCACAGCTCTGCTGTTGGCTTGAATGAGAGGGTAGTGGCATTTTATTTTCATCATGAATGTCATCGATTTAGATTGATATGGTAACACATTTACAGTCTGTGATGTTAGCCACTCGTCCGAAGCCTGAGTCTAGTATATTTCTTATCGGTCTTGTATTGATTTGGATTGGAGTTGATACTCATTCTCTCAGTTGCTATTCAAAATAAGACATCTTCCTGAGGCAAGTGAGTTAACTGACTTTAAAAGTCCAGTTTTCACCCTTGCCGAACTAGGCTGGTATTATGGAGTTACATTTTGGCTGGACTAGCGAGTTTATGCATAGTCCAATCAAGATCGCACACCGAAATCGAATTCCGGTTCATAAACTATCATGCAGATTTCAGTCGATTGCAGGATTTGCAAAGCATGTGCACTGCGAACTCGTTGTCAAAAGATATTTTCCAAATCTTTTTATGTTTTTAATCAACGTGCTCATGTGATTTGATGCATAAGACCTGTTTATCACAATATGGATCTTGATTATCGATCAGATCGTCTTGACTGGGCGCTACCATTTTGTTTGAAGCAGATGCAAGTGATACAAGAGATGAAATCTGATTGGTCCATAGGGGAGGCATAGAAGGAACTTAACTCGAAACAGCCACTGGTGGCGCTACGATCAAGCCCAGAAATTCCAGCCTAGTTCTGCAAGGGTGGAAACTGGACTTTTAAAGTCAGTTAACGCCCTTGCCTTGGGAAGATGGAATAAGAAGACATTAACCGCCTGTTTCTTAGGGAGTGTTTGTGTATGTTGTCATGTATTGGTGATATCAAAATGTCTGCAGAAGAAATTCTACCATTGTGATGAGCTCTGACTGTTCCACTTTCAGCTGACGAGAGTGGATTTGAACCCCAGACCCCTGCCCCGATGAGCGTCCCCCCGTTGACATCGACTGTCCAGAAGCGACGGAGAATAGACGAGACTATCTCAGAACAGGGATCCGAGCAAGACTTTGTGGACGATACGTGAGTTTTCTATGTTGTTATTCGGGATCTTTGTTGTTCTTACTCTTTCACAAAGCCACAATACCTTGCATCGTCATTCCTTCCCACTACCTGCATGGGGCTGGCTAATGAAGGGTGGTCCTCGCCAAGTTTTGTTTGTTTGTTTGTTTGTTGTTTAACGCCGAACTCAGCAATATTCCAGCTATATGACGGCGGTCTGTAAATAAACGAGTCTGGACCAGACAAACCAGTGATTGATATCATGAGCATCGATCCACGCAGTTGGGATCGATGACATGCATCAAGTCAGCGAGCCTGACCACCCGATCCCGTTAGTTGCCTCTTACGACAAGCATAGTCGCCTTTTACGGCAAGCATGGGTTGCTGAAGAACAATTTTACCCCCAATGTCCACGGGTCCCTCTGCAAGTAACAATTTTAATCGACAAGTCCTTATAATGATAACATATAGCAACACCCTTAAGAATGGCAAATTTCTACTACTCCTTATGAGTGCAGTCGGGTAGCCCAGTGGATAAAGCATTCGCTATTCACGCCAAAGACACGGGTTCGACTCCCGACATGGGTACAATGTATGAAGCCCATTTGTGGTGTCCCCAGCCGTGATATTCCTGGAATATTGCTAAAAGCAGCGTAAAACCTCACTCACTCACTAGTCCTTATGATACCTTAACAATTTGGCTGTTTGGCAAGGACCATGGGACTTGTGCCAATTTCTAAAAATGTCAGATATTTTCCTGTTCAAAATGAATTTAACTAAAAGGATTTCATTTTGATGATGGTAATGCCTTATCAAAGTAATGATGTGATTCCGGTCACATTTATTTTTAAAATTGGTAGGTGGGTGGGTAGAGAGGTAGGTTGTTGTTATTTGTTCAGTCTGTTGGTTGGTTTGTTGTTTTACGCTGCACTCAGCAATATTCCAGCTATATGACAGCAGTCTGTAAAGAATCGAAATAGATTCCTAGACCAGCGGGGATTTAAGAATAAGCATCCAAAAATGGCTATGATCACATACCGTATTCGACGTAATAAGCACCCCGCTCTAATAAGCGCCACAGCGACATTTGGAAAGATATTGGCTAGTGAAGAATCCCGATTAGCACCCCTTCTGATTGATGAATGTACACAGGACTTATATATTCGCGTATAATACGCACTCGTGTGTTATATGCACCCTTAATTATGGGCAATTAAATTGTGGCAAAAAACAGTATCTATCTGTCGTACATAAACATTTCAGGTTGTCAGCATAAACCATTAAATTTATCTTTCAATATTATTCTTATGAGAAGCCCTTATTTCTAATTTTGAGCGCGCCCTGGGCACTTATTACGTTGAATACGGTACCTGTCTTTGCTTAAATGAACTATGGCCACATCTTACTTTGCACTCTCCTTTGAATATTTTCGTTCACTTTTTGTTTCTTTAATTCATGTCGTCATATTTTATTTCCTCACTTTAAGTTTTGTTTCTTTGTATTTCAGTTTTTAGATCCCAGAATGTGTCCCAAGTTTTCACAGTGTGAGATAAATGTATATATGTAAAGATGTAATAATAGACGTGGAATAAATATTCATATTCACCAGAATTCAGACACTGCCAGTCATAGTAACCCTTTCACTGCTGACCAGGTGTATGTAACAGTATGTGTAATGGGATCATGTAGAATTAAGTTAAATCAAATTTTATTTATATATGTGCTAGTCGATATTTTTCATACAGATTAATATGAAAGCTGATACGAATAAGATTTCTTGTCTCTGATCCAAGATTGGTAATTGGTTGTATGTAGAATAATAATTAGTGGGTGTGTCAGCCTTTGAAGGGTTACTGAGTTAAAGTGAGTGAGATAAAATTTAACGTCGCATCAGCATTATTCCAGCCATATAGCGACGAGACCAAGTTTAATATGTTAACAATTGTATTCGATTCAGAACATGATGATATATATTTGATTCAGAACATGATACTATAAGGTTAGGTGTACATCTAGCAGTGGTCCCATATGTTGATTGAGTTACATAACGTGAGGCTGTTACAATGTCTCAATGAATTCTGCGTCTGATGTCCGGCAAACCAGTTATCAGTAGTTACAAAGAGTAGGTTGACGTCACTGATTTATGTCATGCTGGAAACACTTTTTCAAGCACAAGAAATATCAATCACATTTTGTCCATCTGTTTTTCTACCTTGTCAATCATTATAAACACAGTGCTTCAGTGTGTGTGGGTTATTTCTGTAGAACATCACAAGAACCAGGGATTTATCTAGTGTAGTAATATTTATATCTTCTCTATCAAGGGGAATATGATCGTATTCATTGGTTATTTGTATAAAGAATCACTATCCTTTCTAATGACAGTGCATTTTTTTCCTTAGTGTATGAGATTATATTTTATGATTCAGTATCTTTCAGTTTATGTATTTGTTTTTGAGACATTCTTTTCAATATCTGTCAATTGATAAAGCAGGGTTTATTCTAGAGATTTTCTGACATGGGCCCTTTATGTGAAAATTTCAAATATACCAGAGGTACGCCCATACAGCACAATGTTAAAATGCTCTATTTTATTTGAAAATGTGGACCTTTGTTTTTCAAATTTAGGGGCTAAAAGCACAAGGCCCCATCCTAGAATTATTCCTGATAAAAGAATAATGATCCATGTACTGTTAGAATAAAATCTCATTAAAATCAGATCTTAGTTCTTGCTATCGCTAAACAAAGATCTGAGGACATCCCATTATGGGTCACGTCAGAACAACCTTCCATCTGACCAATCAAAGCGTCGCTTACCAGATCATGAAAGTGACAGTCGGAATGTGTTTTTTAATCATGCAACCTTGAAAACGTAACGAGGTATTCCGTACTACTGATTCTGTCAAAATTATCATCTATCTCTCGCTACCCTGGGATAAACATTTGAATGGAGGAGGCGTTGCACTGTAATCGAGAACTGTGTCAACATATATTTCAAGCGTAGTCTGAAACGGAAGTTGTCAGATTGTAACAAGTGCCATAAAGCTCGAGAAAGCTGCTTTCTAATTCGCTGATGTTGACTTCTTGTTAGTCATTTCAGTGGTCGGTCAAAGTTCTCGAGAGGTCGTTCTGACGTGACCCGTAATGGGATGTCCTCAGATCTTTGTTTAGCGGCAGCGAGAACTTCAATCTGATTTTACTGAGATTGGTTAGAATGGGAATACTGAAGCACTGTGGTGGGTTGTCGTCACACTTATTCAAACTTCTGTTTCTCATTATTGTCTTCTGTTGCTTTGTAACTCCCACTGGTGTATCTTTCATTTTGGCTTCATTTTCATCCGATGCATTTTGTAAATAAATGCTCATTTTGTATGCCTTTCTTGTGTTCTTATTTCCACGTTTGTTTTTGATTTTTCATCCATGGTGATCGTAACCCTTTCGTATTTGTGGAGGATGAAACACAGGTTCTGCTAAAACAGCATGTGATGGTTGGCAAAGTGATCAAAGATTTGGATCATTGCGTCCAGGGACCCACCCCAAGATGAAATCTTAGATGTATGATTGTTGTCAGGGTTAAATTGTAGCGGTTACAGTTGGCTTAGATCTCTATGTGGAAAGGATTTCAGGGCCCACTTGCACTGAGCGGTCTTAGAGCAACGATTGTCGTAAGTCGGTGTTAAAGTATAGCAGTTAGATTATCTAAGTGCTAAGATCGCTCATTGGACAAGGTTCCGGGCCCACTTGCACTGAGCAGTCTTAGATCTACGATTGTCGTAAGTCGGTGTTAAAGTATAGCAGTTAGATTATCTAAGTGCTAAGATCGCTCATTGGACAAGGTTCTGTGCCCACTTGCATTGAGCAGTCTTAGAGCTACGATTGTCGTAAGTCGGTGTTAAAGTATAGCAGTTAGATTATCTAAGTGCTAAGATTGCTCATTGGACAAGGTTCCCGCCCACTTGCACTGAGCAGTCTTAGAGCTGCGATTGTCGTAGGTCTGTGTTAAAGTATAGCAGTTAGATTATCTAAGTGCTAAGATCGCTCATTGGACAAGGTTCCGTGCCCACTAGCACTGAGTGAACTCATCGCTACAATTTGTCGTAAGTCTGTGTTAAGTAAGGCAGTTACGATTATCTGAGCGCTACGATCACTCAGTGGAACAGGGGGGCGGTCGGGTAGCCTAGTGGTTAAAGCGTTAGCTCGTCACGCCGAAGGCCCAGGTTTGATTCCCGACATGGGTACAATGTGTGAAGCCCATTTGTGGTGTCCCCCGACGTGATATTGCTGGAATATTGCTAAAAGCGGCGTAAAACCTCACTCACTCACTCACTCGGTGGAACAGGGTCCAGCGCCCCCTTGAGTGATCTTAGTACCAAGACAGTAGCTACTGCTACACCTTTGCATAGACTTACAACATTCATACCGCTAAGATTGCTCCGAGAAAGTTGTGCAGAGTTACACCTCAATATGGGTACCAGGGTTTTAAGGGGTGCAAATAATATGCACTGTGTGTCTCTTGGGACACAGAATTACATCTGTTGAAATTGTTAAAACTAATCCTGTTTGGGCTTTAATTGTATCCGTCTTTGGTGTTGAAGAAAATAGTACTCTTTTTTTTTATTGTTTTAATTTGATACATAATTGAGGAAGAATCGAATGTCACAGATGGATTTGAACCCACAGAGGGAACACTCAAAGCTAAAAAATGCAGGTGACAACATGGAAGAAATCAGTGGAATTAACATATTTACTGACACATGTGTTACACAAGGGATGGCACACATTGTTCTACTCACTTAAGTAAATATGAAAATCAGAACAAAGTCTCAAAACAATACACACTTATCAGTAAGCTGATGCTTGAAATTATTTTGATCACCTTCCTGGTCTAGTGGTGAAGCATCCACGAGGAGAGCGGAAGGTCCGGGGTTCGATCCGTGGCCGTGTCAGTGATAGATCCTCTGCCCGGAGATCGGAAGTTTGGGTGAAACCTAAAGATGATAAAAGATGGTACTTGTTGTTACCCTGCTTGGAATGGCATGGGCGACCACTTCCGCTGTCTAGTGGTAGATCCTCTGCCCGGAGATCGGAAGTTTGGGTGAAACCTAAAGATGATTAAAGATGGTACTTGTTGTTACCCTGCTTGGAATGGCATGGGCGACCACTTCCGCTGTCTAGTGGTAGATGGTCTGCCCGGAGATCGGAAGGTTGGGTGAAACCTAAATATGATAAAAGAGGGTACTTGTTGTTACCCTGCCTGACGCTCTGCATTAAGGGGTTAAAACAAGGACTGGTTGGCTCGGGAGTCAGTAAACTGTGTCTGAGTCGGGTATACATGTTAAACTGCGGCATGGTGTCTCAGTGAGATTAGTGCTATAAAATCGTCAGTATTCTGGATAAGTACAAGCAGCTACACACACACATCCATGCATGTTGCTATATCAGTGCAATAATCTTGAATGCGACCTTAAACCCCATTTCACCTCATAAAGGAGTGATAAACAATGTCTTGGTGCCATGCAGAGTTGCGTCCCTTACTGGAACCAGTTCTCCAAGTACTAGCCACTATCTCCACTCTCTACTAGCCCATTCTCCAAGTACAAGCCACTATCTACACACCCCTCTACTAGCCCAGTCTCCAAGTACTAGCCACGATCTTCACCCTCAACTAGCCCAATCTCCAAGTACTAGCCACTATCTCCACTCTTTACGGGCCCAGTCTCCAAGTGCTAGCCACTATCTTCACTATGTACTAGTCCAGTCTCCAAGTAATGGCCACTATCTCTAGCCCCCTTAACTAGCCCAGTTTCCAAGTACTAGCCACTATCTCCACCCCTCTCTACGAGCCTAGTCTCCAAGTACTAGCGACAGCCTCCATGGTCTAGTGGTAGAGCGTCCGCCCGGAGAGCGAAAAGGCCGGGGGTTCGATCCCCCGCCTTGTCATACCAAAAGACGTTTAAAGATTGTACTTGTTGTTACCCTGTCTGGCGCTCGGCATTAAGGGGCTAAAACAAGGACTGGTCGGCTATGAGTCAGTATACTGTGTCTGATTTGGGTATTCATGTTAAACTGCAGCATGTTATCTCAGTGAGCTAGCACTATAAATCGGCATCAGTCTGGACTAGTACAAGCAGCCACACAAACACATACACGCACATGCATGTCGCTATATAAGTGTAATAATCTTGGACGCGACATTAAACCCCATTTCACCCCACCTCCAAGTACTAGCCGCTATCTACACACTCTTCTTGCCCAATCTTAAAGTACTAGCCACTATCTCCACCCCTCTCTACGAGCCCAGTCTCCATGTACTAGCCACTATCTCTAGCCCTCTCTATGAGCCCAGTCTCCAAGTACTAGGAACTATCTCGTACAAGCCACTGTCTCCACTCTCTATGAGCCCAGTCGCCAAGTACTAGCCACTATCTCCACCCCTCTCTACAAGCCCAGTCTCCATGTACTAGCCACTATCTCTAGCCCTCTCTATGAGCCCAGTCTCCAAGTACTAGGAACTATCTCGTACAAGCCACTGTCTCCACTCTCTATGAGCCCAGTCGCCAAGTACTAGCCACTATCTCCACTCTACTAGCCCAGTCTCCAAGTATTAGCCACTATCTCCACCCTCTACGAGCCGTCTCCAAGTACTAGCCACTATCTCCACCCTCTACGAGCCCAGTCTCCAAGTACTAGCCACTATCTCCACCCTCTACGAGCCCAGTCTCCAAGTACTAGCCACTATCTCCACCCTCTAAGAGCCCAGTCTCCAAGTACTAGCCACTATCTCCACCCCTCTCTCCGAGCCCAGTCTCCAAGTACTAGCCACTATCTCCACCCCTCTCTCCGAGCCCAGTCTCCAAGTACTAGCCACTATCTCCACCCCTCTCTCCGAGCCCAGTCTCCAAGTACTAGCCACTATCTCCACCCCTCTCTCCGAGCCCAGTCTCCAAGTACTAGCCACTATCTCCACCCCTCTCTACTAGCCCAGTCTCCAAGTTCTAGCCACTATCTCCACCCTCTACAAGCCCAGTCTCCAAGTACTAGCCACTATCTCTAGCCCTCTCTACAAGCCCAGTCTCCAAGTACTAGCCACTATCTCCACCCTCTACAAGCCCAGTCTCCAAGTACTAGCCACTATCTCCATCCCTCCACTCTTGTGTAATTTAAGGTACCAACATGTACTACAATATCTGAAAAACTATCGCACCTATCGAACCTATGACACTGTTGAACCAATCAACTCAACTCGAAAGGTTGCACGGGAATCACGCACGTTGAGACGCCAAACACTAACACCGTATTCGTGAGTGCGTGATTCCCGTGCACCCTTTCGAGTTGCGTTGATTGGTTCAACTGTGTCATATGGCCCAGTGACGCAGGGGTAGCATTATACAGATGGCTGTTTCAATGAATGATCGATCCACCCGTGACGAACAGGTCTGGTTGTTGATGAAATATAGTTTATTTAGATTTTTTATTCATGCACCGATTGTCTTTAAATGTAATATCCAGTTATGTATGACTGTTTAATAATCTCATACCAACTTTGACTGGAGTAGGTCCGATAGTTTTTTCAGATATTGTAGTAAACGTTGGTACCTTAAATTACCTTCCAGGCTATATCTTATGTTTTGCTGGGGACAAGTGGCATGTTCATGATTTTATGAAATTCTGATAGTATATTCTTCGATATCACTACCTAATTTGAAAAAGGATACATCTTTGGGACATTTTAAACGATAATCAGTCAGTGTCCTAGAAAATGAACTATCCTGTCCATGCACTAACTGTATCCCTGCGGTGGTTGTAGTTCCGGTGCAGCAGCAATGGGGATGACGCAGTCACAGGTGTCGTGGCTCAACAGCCAGAAACAACAGCAGGAAATGCAGCGGACGGCTGAGGTCACGTACAGCAGAGGTCAACACCAACAGGTGTCTGGATAGTAAGTCACACACATTTTCACATGCACAGACACACACTCACATTCTCACATGCACAGACAGACACACACACACACATTCTCACATGCACAGAGACACTCACACACACATTCTCACATGCACAGACAGACACACACACACATTCTCACATGCACAGACACACACACACACATTCTCACATGCACAGAGACAGACACACACTCACACACATTCTCACATGCACAGACACACACACACACACACACACATTCTCACATGCACAGACACACACACACACATTCTCACATGCACAGACATACACACACACACACATTCTCACATGCACAGACACACACACACATTCTCACAGGCACAGACACACACACACACACACACATTCTCACATGCACAGACAGACACACATTCTCACATGCACAGACAGACACACACACACACACATTCTCACATGCACAGAGACAGACACACACACACACACACACACATTCTCACATGCACAGACAGACACACATACACACACATTCTCACATGCACAGACAGACACACACACACACATTCTCACATGCACAGACAGACACACACACATTCTCACATGCACAGACAGACACACACACACATTCTCACATGCACAGACACACACTCACACACACATTCTCACATGCACAGACACACACACACACACATTCTCACATTCACAGACAGACACACACACACACATTTTCACATGCACAGACAGACACACACACACTCACACACACACATTCTCACATGCACAGACACACACACATTCTCACATGCACAGACAGACGCACACACACTCACACACACACACATTCTCACATGCACAGAGACAGACACACACACACACATTCTCACATGCACAGAGACACACACACAAACACTCACACACACCACATACACACACAGTAAGTTGTCCGTGTTTAATAAACTTATGTTAGTTCCTGTTTTCTGACTACCTTCTTCACCTCCAGCCCCCAGCAACACTCGGTGCCGTCAGAGAGTGATCAGGCCAGCAACATATCGGAGTTCTCCAGCCCCGTCCCCACTCCCCAGACCCCACAGGGGTACTACCACCACCCTCAACAACATCCACAGCAACAGCAGCTACAACAGCAACATCCGCAGCAGCAGCAGCAGCAGCAACACCCACAACAAGGTCAATTTTATGGCGGCGGCCTGCTTGGCGAGAACCATTATGTTGATGATGCTTCAGTGAGTGGTAACCGTGGCAACGCTGGTTTTTTTAAATACTCAAACATGATGGTCACTGCCCGATGATAAAAAAGATTTAAAAATCTCTAACAAGTATTCCTGAGTTGAAGAGAGTGTATTGTGTTTGGGGAAAATACAGTGTTCGAAACTATATAATGAAATTAATGTTAACAGTATGAGCAACGATGATGCACAGATTATAAAGTCAGACAATCAAGTCAGACAACCGAGTCAGACAATCAAGTCAGACAATCAAGTCAGACAATCAAGTCAGACAACCGAGTCAGACAACCGAGTCAGACAACCGAGTCAGACAACCAAGTCAGACAACCGAGTCAGACAATCAAGTCAGACAATCAAGTCAGACACCGGTCCCACCGGTCCCACCGGTCCCATTCCGTCTTGTCATCTGACAGCCTCCATGGTCTTGTGGTAGAGTGTCTGCTTTGAGAATGGGGATGTAATCCCCAGCCGCGTCATACCAAAAGACGTTAAAAGATGGTACTTGTTGTTACCCTGCCTGGCGCTAAAGGATCTAAAACAAGGACCACATAATTTGTAGTTTAAGTCAAATCAAAGGATGGAGAACTGGTAAAACAGATGTCCCTCTCCTGTTACCAGTCATTGAGGTCTAAATTCATTGGATTTTAACTTGTCCTCAGCACAAGTTACTTGTGTCGGGCTAGCGAACTAGCGTGAATTTCGAAGGCTGGATTGCACTATTGATTGAGAGATTGCAGGTTAAGAAATTTTTTTTTTTAAGAATAGTCCAGAGGGCTAGTTCTCAGAGTTTGTTGCTAGTCCTGCTTGAACAAGACAAAAATGTTTACAATATTTACAATTTCTCCCAATTTTATTCAGTCCAACTTGAAAGCAAAATTGTAGCGTTGGGTACTGGTTCAGAATTACAGCCCTCAACTGCTTCTTGTCTTTGAGTGAGTGAGTTGGTTTAACGCCGCTTTTAACAATATTCCAGTTATATCGCGGCGTGTCAGCTTAATGTGGGAGGAAAGCCCGAAGTGATGCAGGTCTCGGACGTTTACCACATAGGTGAAACCCACGAGCACGGGTATGGTGCTGACAAACCTAGAAACATAATTGATAATTGGGGCGAACCGGGATTCGAACCCACAATCGTAGGTTTCTGGCGTGCCCAAGGGACGCAACTCTGCCCACGAATCGCGGCGCCTTAAAAAGGCTGGGCCACCCATGATCCCACTCGTCTTTGAGGTCTGCAGTCATTAGATTGTGCCAGTGTTCCCTTCTACCGGTAATTAACAGTTTTTTACCAGTAAAATTAGGCTTGGACCGGTAAATCATGTGACTGTAAGTTCCTGTAGACAGGCAAAAAAGTACCTAAAAATCTTTGTTCTTGAGCAGGGGCCGGTCAGGTAGCCTAGTGGTTAAAGCGTTCGCTCGTCACGTCTTAGACCTGAGTTCGATTCCCGACATGGGTAAAATGTGTGAAGCCCATTTCTGGTGTCCCCCGCCGCGATATTGCTGGAATATTGCTTAATGCGGCGTAAAATCAAACTCACTCAATTCTTGAACAAAACATCAGCAATATTCAGTAAAGTTGCCTGAAACCAAAGTGAGAATATTCCTGGGGGGAAAAGAGAAAATTGTGACTGAACTTTATGTGAATGACATATAAACCTCACCAAGTTACTTCAGAGATGACGTCATTGAATTTGTCAGCGATGAACATTCACAGCATTGTTGATGATGTTAAAAGAATCAAAACTAGGTAAAAGTTGGGACTGACAAAAACAGGAGTGGGGGGGAGGGGGGCTGGTAATTTTAGAATTGCCAGTTTGTCGGTGTACTGGCAGTTTCAAAAGCCAGCGGGAACACTGCTGTCCTCCGCTAAATGTACTACTCTCATGTTTATAGACTTGCATTAAATTCGAAGGCTGTACTTGCGACCTGTCTTATTGCTAGTGTTGGATGTACTACTGAATGTGTTCATCACCCAGTGACCAGTCATGTCGGAGTAGTTCAGTAGAGGAATGCATAATCCTCACACACATAAGCTCTCTTCTGATACATGTTATCTGTCCAATGTGTTGCTGTATGTTGCTCAACTAACAATAGTGATATTTCATTATGTACTAAGTGGATTTTTTATAAAACGGATGGACCAATGTCTTTTCTAGTTTATAGATAGCTGGATTTTCTTCTTAATTTTGCACCTGTCTCTCAGCATGTAGGGGCGGTTGGGTAGCCTCGTGGTGAAAGCGTTCCTCGTCACGCCGAAGACCTTGGTTCCATTCCCGACATGGGTACAATGTGTGAAGCCAATTTCTGGTGTCCCCCGCCGTGATATTGCTGGAATATTGCTAAAAGCGGCGTAAAACCAAAATCACTCATCATTGTAACTTACTAAATCCATATACACGAGACATTAAGTAGGTCGGAACTAATATGTCTGAAAGGTACGTGATATCGGTATCCATCTCAAAAGTTGAGTGGCGTGTTTCACCAGGAAGTCAGTTTTTTTCAGTTTATCACAGAGTCTTTCCTAAGTTATGAGCCAGTTACGAAGTTGGTATCTTTTGGGGGGAAAACTACATTTAAAGAGTGTGTCCTTCTTCCCGAGGCAAGAGAGTTGACTGACTATACAAAAGCCCAGTTTCCACCCTTCTGAACTAGGCTGGTATTATGGAGTTACATTTTGCCTGGACTAACAAGTCTATGCATAGTCCCATCAAAATTGTGTAACAAGATCGTAATCCGATTCATAAACTCATTGCAGGATTTGCAAAGCATGTGCACCGCCAACTCATTGTCAACAGATATTTTCCAGATCTTTTCATGCTTTTAATCAAGGTGCTTAGGTGATTTGTGCACTTTGCACAATGTAGATCTTGATTATTGATCAGATCGTCTTGACTGGGCGCTACCATTTTGTTTGAAGAAAATGCAAGTGATACAAAATCTGATTGGTCCATAGGAGAGGCTTAGAAGGGACATAACTCGTAATAGCCAGTGGCGCCCAGGAATTGCAGCCTAGTTCGGCAAGGTTGGAAACAGGACTTTTAAAGTCAGTTAACTCTCTTGCCTCGGGAAGAGGGAGTGTATCAGGAAGAGAACCTATTTAAACTCTGGGCCATTTCCAGGAAAATTGGAATTCAAAATTTCAGATTTCTAAAGGGAGATAACTGTAGTAGAGTGCCAGCGTGTGGAAATAAGATGTGGGTTAAGCTCAAACATAGATATTGTCTCAGGTTACGGTCTCTCCTCCTGTAAGTTATATTTATCTTTTATAATGTTTTTGTCCTGTTATCTCAAGAGGGTTATTTTTTGGAAATAAACTCAAATCATTTTTTTTTTCCCCTCTTGGAATATGTCCAAATATCTGTAAAACAAGAAAATAGTTTGTTTGGATAAATAATATTTGAGTAGGTAACCTATTATTTTTTATTAGGGGTTTGGCATGAACACATCACTTGTAGTATTTTCAGGATGGCTTTCATGGAGCTTATTATGGCTAGTTTTGTTTACAAGAATGCTATTTATTTTACTTTTTCAGAATTTCATCTTTTCATGTTACCATTAATGCTTGTATGGGGGAGGATAGATCATAGATGCATCAGGAATGTTGGAGAATGAAACTGTCCATTGTCAACACTTCCCAAGTTTGTATAAACTACATTCCTCCTTCACAGGAATATATATGGCCGATTTGAGGTGTAGGCCTTATTTATAACTGGTTTCAGTGACCAATGAGCATTCAGATTACATGAAGTTCAAAGGTCACCATGAAAGGGGTCGGCTGACTGAAACAGCCAAGTGTCTGTGACTGCTACACCGCAGAGCAGTCGGCTCTGTTCACGGGTAATGGAGGATTATAGTGTATACAAAACCCATGGAGTATCGATGATGGAAACTTAAACACACTTTCTTTGATAGTTAATTCCTATGCCAAGTTATTTACCCCAGATTTGGCAATAAGAGGTTCAGTTGCAGCAGTAGAAACTAACATTTTTAGTCTGCTAGTCCTTATAATGATAACATATAGCAAAATCCTCATAAGGCCAAATTTGTACTCGTCCTTGTGATACCTTAACTATTGGGCAGTTTGGCCAGGACTATAGGACTAGTGCCAATTTTGAACGCTGAGTTGTCGATGTGTTGACAGTGGTAAAATACATTATTGATCTCATTAACAGGAATCAAACAAGATGAACTGAGCTACTTTCCTTGAGGTATCTTAGAGTTTAGCATGAACTGATTACTTTCAAATGCATCCTATTCAAGACAATCCTTGAGGCACGGGTGGCCCAGTCGTCTGAGGCGCCGCGATTCGCTGTGCAGAGTTTGGTCCCTTGGGCATGCCAGAAACCTATGATTGTGGGTTCGAATCCCGGTTCGCCCCAATTATGTTTCTAGGTTTGTCAGCACCATACCCGTGCCCGTGGGTTTCACCGAAGTGGTAAACGTCTGAGACCTGCATCACTTGGGGCTTTCCTCCCACATTAAGCTGACACGCCGTGATATAACTGGAATACTGTTAAAAGCGGCGATAAGCACAACTCACTCACTCACTCAAGACAATACTCCCATCCAGCTTTGTGTTGCTGGTGTTACAAGATGTCAAGGAAGATGTTTATCAAGTAGACAGTATCTTTTTCTGCATGATATTTACAGATATTATTACAATATCTTCTTACATTTGCATGACTGTTGCTTATTGAGACAATCTGCAAGGCATTTTATTTTCATTGACTGTACAGGAAGTTTGATAATCGTCTATGTATGGTATGCGTATTTCATGGTATAGGCATGTAAATATGTTTATGGATAGATACTAATATTCACATGTAAAGTCATTCCTCAATAATCTTTAATCCTTAAAAGTAAGTCTTTATTTTACAATATTAAATTACTGTAATAAGATACAAACTTGTAAATGTAAATCTTAATGACTGAACATTAATGTTTAAAATGTTTTTCCGAAAATATTCCTTATTCTGATATGATTTAAGAAAATGTATTATACCTGCAATAAATCCTGAAATCAAAGGCTTTATTTTCCCCTACAGGCCAGGCACCATATTGTCCACCCCCAGTCAGTAAGTGAACCAATCAATGGCAAGCACTGTAGTGAATACATCGAGTTATTGTCCTACATATCGGTGTATATTATTGTCAATCTCATTCAAATCAGATCTTAGCTCTCGCTACCGCTAAACAAAGATCTGAGGACATCCCATAAGGGATCACGTCAGAACGATCTGTCATGCGATCGATCAGAACATTGCTTATCAGATCATGAAAGTGACAGTTGGAATGTGATTTCTAATCATGCAACCTCAAATACTTTTACATGGGGTATTCCGAACGATAGTTACGGGTTTAAGACTGAATCCATACAATCTAGACCAGCCATTCCAGAATGTTCTTTTGTTCAGGTTTCAAATTTTTAATCGAGAATTTGTCAAAATATGTTTCGAAGAGTAGTCGCCAATTTGAAATTAGTGCCGTAAAGCACGAGAAAGCTGCCTTCTGATTGGCTAATGTTGACTTCTTGTCAGTCATTCCATTGGTCGGTCAAAGTTCGCGCAAGATCTTGACCTGTAATGGGGTGTTCTCAGATCTTTGTTTAGCGGTAGCAAGAACTAAGATCTTATTTTAATGATATTGTTATTATTGTATATCCCATGTTAGCTGTTGTTGGTGAGTAGGTAGATCTGTATTGTACTACACAGTAGAATATGAACATCACTTGTGAAACAGTTTACAGTAATGTGACACATGACATTTTCATTTTGTATTTTTGTACAGCATGTCTTCTTATTTGTAAGTTTAAACCCACTTTGAACAGAACTTCAGTTACATCGCGGTGTCAGTTTGATATGGGAGGAAACCCCGAAGTGATGCAGGTCGTAGATGATTGTCATTTTGGTGAAAACCCATGTATGGTGCTGACAAACGAAAAAAAATAGCCGGGCAAAGCAGGATTTAGAATCATGATCATAGGTTCTGGCACTAGTTCCTTCCCACTGAATGAGTGAGTGAGTGAGTTGGGTTTAACGCCGCTTTTAACATTATTCCAGTTATATCGTGGCTTGTCAGCTTAATGTGGAGGAAAGCCCGAAGTGATGCAGGTCTCAGACGTTTACCACTTCGGTGAAACCCACAAGCACGGGTATGGTGCTGACAAACATAGAAACATAATTGGGGAGAACCGGGATTCGAACCCACAATCATAGGTTTCTGGCGTTCCCAAGTGACGCAACTCTTCACAGAGAATCGCGGTGCCTTAACGACTGAGCCACCCGTGCCCCCTCCCAGTGAGTGACGAACTCTCGGTATTCGCTGACACCATTGCGGGTGCGGCCATTACAAGAATCTTTGCCCTTTAACCCCAAATTTAGTATCATTGATACTTTAGTTTATGTCTTTGGGAATGCCATCATAGTGAATTTTGAAATATTTTGACCATATTTCCCAGCTGAATTTACCTTTTTGTTTGTTTGATCAGATTGGTTCGAGAGTGCAGATGAACGGAAAATTACTTAACTTCCCCATTACATTCTTACTATACCAATTAAATGCTAGTTGAAATGAAACAGAAATTCAATTTGACCTAAAAAGAAAATAATTAAGCTGGTAAGAGTATTGGCGTCACAGCAGACATCACGTTAACATGACAGTCAGTCGGTTATGAGTTCAACCATGCCTTCTCAGATATCCACAGGTGTATCATTAAAACAAAGCTGGATCAGGCTGTGATTCCTAGCTCTGCAAATTTTGCCACCCGCTTGTATGAGGTCGTTGCTGTATATTGCTTTTCGGAGTTGTGTCCCCTAGCTGTGCCAGTATCTGCTATTCATGGGTTCAAAGTCCTAGATTTTCCATAATTATAATATTGTCATTCTCAGGGTTTCCTCAACTTGAGTAACCATTCCCCATCATGATATAGAGCTTGAAAATTTCTAAAAGTGTTTTAAAAGCACACCTGCTTACTCCAAATAATAGTTTCTTTGTAACTGGAATATTATCTATCTCTTAAAACATGGTTCTCCAATTTACAATATATTCCATGACAGCTTTACAATCGTTAATGTCAACACACAATTCAGGCCTGTTATAAATTAGGTGTTCTCATTGATGCAGTGTTGTAGGATAATAACAAGCAATTGGTAGTATATTGTACTTTAAAGCACCACTATCAAATAGAAAGAAAACATATCCACCATTTTCAGCACAATATCATTGAGAAATATTCAAGGGAGGCTACTCTTGCATGGGATTGGTGTTCGTGATACAGATTTATGAATCAATACTGAGCTTTCAGTTATTTTAACAGAAACAAATACATTCAGACATTTTCAATCTTTATATTTACCAGATTTGAAAAAAATCTTTAGGACATTTTGGATAACAGTCCGTCAGTGTCCTAGAACATGGTTAGGGGCACGGGTGGCCCAGTCGTCTAATGTGCCGCGATTCGCTGGGCAGAGTTGCCTCCCTTGGGCACGCCAGAAACCTATGATTGTGGGTTCGAATCCCGGTTCGCCCCGATTATGTTTCAAGGTTTGTCAGCACCATACCCGTGCTCGTGGGTTTCACCGAAGTGGTAAATGTCTAAGACCTGCATCACTTCAGGTTTTCCTCCCACATTAAGCTGACACGCCGTGATATAACTGGAATACTGTTCATAGTGGCGTTAAACCCAACTCACTCACAAGAACATGATCCGATCTGAAGTCCTGCATTTTTACACTATTCATTATTTCTGTGTTTCCTTGCATGATTGTAGCCCCTCCCCGATGGTCTCTGTGTAGCTCAGCATCCCTTTTGGTCCTTGTGTCTTACTCCATGGAGACCCGGGTTAAAATAGATGCCCTGCATCCTAGGCTGGTCATAAGTGGCAAAGAAATGGATCAGGGCTCCATTCCACAAACGTCTCAGCGGTAGAAACTAACATTTTTAGTCCACTAGTCGTTAAGATGATAACATATAGCAAAGCCCTTAAAAAATGTCAAATGACTACTAGTCCTTATGATTCCTTAACTGTAGGGCAGTTCTTCAAGGACTTCAGGACTAGTGCCAATTTCTAGCGCTGCGATCTTATCACTGTGACGATCGTAACTCCCACACTTTAACATAGACTTACGACAGTCTTAGCGCTAAGACAATTGTAACTCCCACACTTTAACATAGACTTACGACAGTCGCAGCACTAAGACGATCGTAACTCCCACACTTTAACATAGACTTAGGACAGTCACAGCACTAAGACAATTGTAACTCCCACACTTTAACATAGACTTAGGACAGTCACAGCACTAAGACGATTGTAACTCCCACACTTTAACATAGACTTACGACAGTCTTTGCGCTAAGACAATTGTAACTCCCACACTTTAACATAGACTTACGACAGTCGCAGCACTAAGACGATCGTAACTCCCACACTTTAACATAGACTTAGGACAGTCTTTGCGCTAAGACAATTGTAACTCCCACACTTTAACATAGACTTAGGACTGTCACAGCACTAAGACGATTGTAACTCCCACACTTTAACATAGACTTACGACAGTCGCAGCACTAAGACGATCGTAACTCCCACACTTTAGAATGTAGCTGGAATGTTGCTGAGTGTGGCATTAAGCAACTAAGAGGCACGTCCTTTGTTTGATGTTTGAGGGAAATGAAATGAAAAATAAATGCAATATTCTATCCATTAGTGGCCATGACAGTTGTGTTAGTCAGCATAATATGGTGTAAGTTGATACAACAGTGTTTCAGATTGTCTGGGATTCTGGTCATTTAATAGGGGTCACTGTTCGAATAGGCCCACAAGTTCCACAGCCAAGTAACAGCTCCTCAGTTGATCTTTGCCGCTGCCACAGTTGACATTCTAAACAACTCGCTTATCGAAATCGACGTTATAAGCGCCTGCGGCGATATTTGTTAATATATTGGCTAGTGAACAATCCTAATTAGCACCCTTCTGATTGATCAATGTACACAAGACTTATTTGTTCATGTATAATACGCACTCGTGTGTTATATGCACCCTTAACTACGGACAATATAATTCTGGAAAATTATATTTGTCGTGTATAATATGCACAGACTTTTCTTCTGTATCATCTCAGGCTGTCAGCATAAACCATGAAATTTACAATCTTTCAACTCTTTCACCAAAATTATATTGTAATAAGAGCCCCCTATTTCTAATTTTGAGAGCGCCCTAGGCGCTTATTACGTAGAATATGGTAATAGGTGTTAGAGACTTCATACGTGAGATACCTACCATGTACCCCTTGGAGGTTTTCTGACATGTGATTTGTGCCATTGAAGGTCAAGGTCACCCAGTATGATCTAGGAATGAAATTGCCTTCTGTACACAATCACTTGAATATTTTTGAATGAAATTTGATGAAACTTGGTGTACATGATCCTGAAGATGGGGTCTACAAGGTCACTAGTGGTTAGATTTTTAACATTGTGCGAATTTCTCAAAATTTCAGATTAATTCATGAAAAATCAAAGTACTTCCTACTCTAGGAGATTAGCAGCGTGATATTGAGATTTCATCTTTGTAACACCCCCTAAGCTACAAATAATGTTATCGCATGTGATTGAATGACATTGAAGGTCAAGGTCACTAAGTGTGAGTTACGGTACAAGCACAAGATGAGGGACTAATGCCATTTATATAGCTGGAATAATGCTGAATGTGACGTTAAACAACCAACAAAACAAACAAACAAAAAAATTTAAAAATGAGACTAATGTACTGAAAATATTAACCTCCCCCAGAAGCATGTTTTTGGTTGACCCTCCCCATGTCCCTGTACATATTTTTGATCACTCTACCTAAAAAGACAAAACAGCATATTTTATTACAAAATGTCCCTTATTTTCATGACCCTCCTCAAATATATGTATTATTTTTATGCCCTCCCCTGATTCCCTCTGACCCACCCCACCCTGTAATAAAGGGCCGGTTCCCTAACTTGAGTAGTTTTGATTTGTAAGTGGATGAAACTAAGGATACATGAACTCTAAGGTGGCATCTCGATCAGATCACAAAATGTTTAATCTCTTAAAGTGAACTTGTGTTTGTTTTAAGGTCGTACTGACCGCCTCTGTGGTCTAGTGGTAGAGTGTCCGCCCGGAGAGCAGAAGGTACGGGGTTCGATCCCCGGCCTCATCATACCAAAAGACGTAAAAAAGATGGTACTTGTTGTTACCCTGTCTGGCGCTCGGCATTAAAGGGCTTAACAATGAATGGTCTGCTCGGAGTCAGTATGCTGTGTCTGAGTGGGGTATTCATATTAAACTGCGGTATGGTATCTCAGTGTGCTATCACTATAAATCGGCATCAGTCCGGACTAGTACACACATGCATGCACATCGCTATATATATTTTGCTATATAAGTGCAATAATCTTGGACGCGACGTTAAACCCAACTTAACCTCACCTTTAAGGGGTGTGTTGAAGTGGGGCTTGCCTAGCCTGATGGCAAGGGCAGATAACTCTTTGGTGTATTGGCAGATAACTCTAGTGTTCCTCCTTGCTTTCCCACTAATTACATGTGGGGTAGCCAAGTAGTTAAGGTGTTTGCTAGTGGCGCCCGAAGACCTGGGTTCGATTCCCGACATCGGTACAATGTGTGAAGCCCATTTCTGGTGTCCCTCACCATGATATTGCAGGAATATTGCTAAAAGCAGCGTTATAAAATACTCACTCACTCACTCACTAATCCAACAATCACCTTTAAACTGACAGTCTCACACTCCAACTGCCAACACTCCTACTTAGCAACGAACTACCGAGATCACTCACAATCAGGCCGACACAGTAATCGGCGTACGCCCTGTTTATCTGCCAATGAGTACACATCCCCGTGTTTGGATGCGAGACTTCAGTCCACCAGTTGCTGCATGTTACAACGGATGCAGGGATAAACTTGCTCAACAAATAAGTCTTTGATAGGCATTTAGAATTTGGGAGACCGTGAATACATGATACTTTTTATGGATAGCAGCTTCTTTTATGCTTTGTCACGACGTTTCAGAGCTACTTCTTGCTCCTTCATCAGGTGAATGCTGAGGAAGTGCATAAAAAACGAGCAAGAACTAGCTCTGTAGCATCGAGACAAAGAATAAAAGTGGCTATCAATAGGTCTTCAGCAACCCATGCTTGCCGTAAAAGGCGACTGACAAGATCGTGTGGTCAGACTCCCTGACTTGGTTGATGCACGGTCATCGATCCCAATTGAGTGGATCGATGCTCATGATATCAATCACTAGACTGTCTGGTCCAGACTTGATTATTTACACACCACCGTCATATAGCTGGAATATTGCTGAGTGCGGCGTTAAACATCAAACCAAACCAAAAACCATAAAAAGTGTCATTCATTATTCACAGTTAATGCTTTAAATAAACAAACAAGGATAAAACACATGTTTAGATTACCTCAATCTCATTAAAATCAGACACAAGTTCTCACTACTGCTGAGGACATCCCATTACAGGTCATGTCAGAACGAACTTTGAGTGATTGTCCAGTTTTCGATCACAAACGTTGATACTACTTAATTTTGTTTATAAGACATACTCATTTATCTGACATAATCATATGCAACCAACCATGTCGAAATAATGGGACTTGACTTTATTCCAAGTGAAGTAAAAATTCCAGTTGACTAATAATTTGGGTGTTATGTTTGTAAACAAAACAGTCAGTCATTTGTATGTCTCCCTGCAAGGTTGTAGGCCACCAAGCACAGTGGGGAGCTGTGACTGGTGGAAGCATTGGTGTTGAATGTGCTCCACTCCATGTGGGATATCACTGTGAGGAGCTTTCTTTGTTTTAAGGGCAGGTAACTCTAACTAGTGGCAAGGGCAGATTACTCTAACCACTTAGTGGGAGAGGAATGTCAGGGTTAGAAACTAACAGTTTTTGTCCACTAGTCCTTATAATGAGTTTGGTAAGGACTACAGGACTAGTGCCAATTTCTAACGCTGCAGGTAAGTCTAACAATGCTTCAACGCACCTTTTTTACTGGTAAGTAGAAATGGGATGACTTGGGTAAATAGTATTTACTACTCATGCATAATTTTATTATGTTTGTAAATGACAAAAATAGGGCACAGCAAAGTGGTTAATTCTTGGGCAGACTTGCGGGGTGGGTAAATCTTGGTCAGGCTGTTAGGGAGTGGGTAAGTCTTCTTGCATTTAGTGTTTACTTGTGTTTTTTTCAGTCGGATGTCAACAGTCACCAGGGGTACTAAACAACTACGCCCCATCAACACCCAGCACCTGATTTACTACGCCCACTCGACAACCAGCACCTGATCAACTACGCCCCCTTGACACCCAGCACCTGATCTAGCGGAGCATTTCAACTTCCAGATTGTAAGGTCTTCATGCCATACTTTATACAGCTACCTCCCTGGACACCCAGCACCTGATCTAGCGGAGCATTTCAACATCCAGATTGTAAGGTCTTCATGCCATACTTTATACAGCTACCTCCCTGGACACCCAGCACCTGATCTAGCGGAGCATTTCAACATCCAGATTGTAAGGTCTTCATGCCATACTTTATACAGCTACCTCCCTGGACACCCAGCACCTGATCTAGCGGAGCATTTCAACATCCAGATTGTAAGGTCTTCATGCCATACTTTATACAGCTACCTCCCTGGACACCCAGCACCTGATCTAGCGGAGCATTTCAACATCCAGATTGTAAGGTCTTCATGCCATACTTTATACAGCTACCTCCCTGGACACCCAGCACCTGATCTAGCGGAGCATTTCAACATCCAGATTGTAAGGTCTTCATGCCATACTTTATACAGCTACCTCCCTGGACACCCAGCACCTGATCTAGCGGAGCATTTCAACATCCAGATTGTAAGGTCTTCATGCCATACTTTATACAGCTACCTCCCTGGACACCCAGCACCTGATCTAGCGGAGCATTTCAACATCCAGATTGTAAGGTCTTCATGCCATACTTTATACAGCTACCTCCCTGGACACCCAGCACCTGATCTAGCGGAGCATTTCAACATCCAGATTGTAAGGTCTTCATGCCATACTTTATACAGCTACCTCCCTGGACACCCAGCACCTGATTTACTACGCCCCCTCGACACCTAGCACCTGATCTAGCGGAACTCTTCTACATCCAGATCATGAGGTCTTAATACCATACATTATACAGCTACTCCCCTCGACACCTAGCACCTGATCTAGCGGAACACTTCAACATCCAGATCTTGAGGTCTTAATACCATACATTATACAGCTACTCCCCCTCAACACCCAGCACCTGATCAATAATATGATTCACAGACATTCATGAATGAGATATAAAGAGACATTAAGAATATCAACAAAGGAAATTACGTAACCCTGAGTAATTCGAACGAGCCATGTCTTCAGACTGAAATAGAATATATTTTAATGCTAAACATCTTTGATATCTCAGCCATTATACATGATTATTTTTTTCTTGTGAGTGGCATCATCAGCCTCAACAACTCATTTTTTGCTGCTATATCATGCCATTCCATATGCTGGCGTTCAAGTGGACAAACAAATCATGAAGTGAAAAATTGTTTATCATGAATATACAGAAGTAACGTCGAACCCTGTTGCCTCGAACTCAGATGTGTCATACACAGTTGTGCTGGTCCCGGCAAAACTCTTTCTATATTTATATATATATATTTATATTTATTTATATTTCTATATATTTCTATATTCAATACAAATTTTAATTCAAAGGTATTGAATCCCTGTTTGTCTCGAACTCAATTAATGTCCCAACACTTTAAAAGATGTGTTACACCTTTGCATTGTTAAGTCATGAAAATAAGTCATAAGATTGATAAGTCATCATAATAATCCAGTGATTTTAATAAAATGCACGTGGATGTTTAAATGTAGATATGACAAATGCTTCTGTCTATATTTACATAACATGAGGGGACAGGGGTGGCTCAGTCATCTAAGGCGCCGCGATTCGCTGTGCAGAGTTGCGTCCCTTGGGCACCCCAGAAACCCATGATTGTGGGTTCGAATCCCAGTTCGCCCCGATTATGTTTCTAGGTTTGTCAGCACCATACCCGTGCTTGTGGGTTTCACGAGTGGTAAACGTCTGAGACCTGCATCACTTCGGGCTTTCCTCCCACACTAAGCTGACATATACATTGTAACAGGAATACTGTTAAAAGTGGTGCTAAACCTCACTCACTCACTCATAACATGAACAGGGTGGTACGTTTCTGTTGTCTGATTGCTAGGTCATAGCAAACATACCACATGTGTAGTCAATAAATAATAAATCAACAAATTTCTCTGGTTCTCTTAAGACAACAGGGTTCGACAGTACTTGAAATCAGTCAACAGTATACGAGTACCAAGTTTATTTGAAATGTTGTAACTTAGGATTCGTTCTTCCTGTTCATTTTCCATAAACCTATATCGCCAACTCACATGTTTGATGTTAATTTGGATCAAAATTTCCCATTTGTAAAATCTTTCATCGACTGTTAATTTAGAAGAATATCAAACAAAAGATTTTCTATGTCAGAATTTCATGCTATTGCCAGAAATATGTTGGTGATGAATCTACAAGATAATTACTGCAATATGGAATCTTCTGGTTGAGAAGGGGCTGTCAGGGAGCCTAGTGGTTAAAGCGTTCGCACGACATGCCGAATACCCTGGTTTGATTCCCGACATGGGTACAATGTGTGAAGCCCATTTCTGGTGTCCCCCGCCGTGATATTGCTGGAATATTGCTAAATGCGGCGTAAAACCATACTCAGTCAGTCAGTCTGGTTGAGAAAACTCTAGTCATTCAGTACATTGTATACTACTAGAACTTAAGGACTATCCGATTCTTTCATATTATTATAGTAATGTGAAAGACTTGGGTGTTCTTTGATTCATGGAGGAGTATATGTGAGCAAGTTCGGTATTGTTTTATGTGTTTTATATGAGTTTATAACATTCCATTAAAAGTCATTGATTCTTAGTATACCATCATGTAGAATTTCTTCTTTGTTTTGTTTGCATATTCATAACTGTAAAATGATTTTAATTTATTATACAATTGTTTGGTGTGTCAGTTGTGTTGATGTTTGGAATAAAGTTATATCACAACAGATTTTTGTTGATTTTTTGCAGTAACACAGCTACATAATTTCTAGGGCTGCAACGAATACACGATGAGGCGAGTATGAAATGCAACCTGAATATAGAGTGACGAATATGAATATTTATTCAACTCTCTAAACATCACTTAAAACAACTCTCTAGTCATCTCTTAAAACAACTCTCTTGTCATCTCTTAAAACAACTCTCTAATCATCTCTTAAAACAACTGTCTTGTCATCTCTTAAAACAACTCTCAAGTCATCTCTTCAAATAACTCTCTAGTAATCTCTTAAAACAGCTCTCTGGTCATCTCTTCAAACAACTCTCTAGTCACCTCTTATAACAACTCTCTAGTCATCTCTTAAAACAACTCTCTAGTCATCTCTTAAAACAACTCTCCAGTCATCTCTTGAAACAACTCTCTAGTCATCTCTTAAAACAACTCTCTAGTCATCTCTTAAAACAACTCTCTAGTCATCACTTAAAACAACTCTCTGGTCATCTCTTAAAACAACTCTCTAGTCATCTCTTCAAACAACTCTCTAGTCATCTCTTCAAACAACTCTCTAGTCATCTCTTCAAACAAGCTCAAGTGACTGGGGACCAGTTCTAATCCAGGTCCTGACATAGGCATCAACCACAGACCCACCACCCAGCTTTAATGTATATATTTCCCAAATCCACACCCTGAAGTGTGCTCAGAGTGCAACAGTATTACCCCAGTCAACGGATCAGTGTGCACTCAATTTACATTCTCAACTCCCTGGGAATTATACAACCTGCCTGTGTTACTGGTTGTTAAACGCCACACTCCACAATATTCCAGCTATATGGCGGCAGTCTGTAAATAATCGAGTCTGGACCAGTCAATCCAGTGATTGACATCATGAGCATCGATCCACGCAATTGGGATCGATGACATGCATCAACCAAGCCAGCGAGATTGACCACCTGATCCTATTAGTCGCCTCTTACAAGACTTCAAGACTCTTTTATTCTGTAATAAAGGCCTCCAGCCCAGAGTACATGTGTATATAATCAAGTCACAACAATTTTAAGTTACAAACAACAATTACAATCATTAAGAAGAGATCTACTATAATCATCAAGAGGAGGTGAAGCATTCGTAAACTGTATATAAAGTTGTCTCCCTTTAACCTATGAGATAAACCTGCCTTGCCTGCGTGCATTTAACAATATAGAGTGCTAAAGATTCTGACAAAGAATTATCTGTCATAACTCTCTCAAATTTGTCGAGAGTACAAAGATTACTATTACAAATACTTGGCAAAAGCATATTTCTGAACTTGTTATACAAGTAACATGATGTAATAAAATGAACTTCATCCTCCACAATTGATACACTCAGATTATCAAAACAATATTTACATACTCTATCCTCTCTAGCAACACCTCCCCACCGCCCAATTTCAACAGCCAGTTTGTGGTTACCACATCTGAATCGACTAAGAACAATTCTTAAATTTTTACTCTTCATATTGTGCAAATACCTTTCAGGCTCCAACACTGATTTGATAATGGAATAATTATAAAGCTTACTTGTTTCACTTATAGATAGTGCCCATGTTTGTTTCCAACAATCCTGCAACCTTTCCCTACAAATTCTAAGGAAATGGGTTATGTCACCAACACCCTGTTCAAACCAAACTAGACCAAATCCAAATATGTTCTACAGATATTTTATTCTAGTTGCCCATGTGGCTCTACCAGCCCCATCTAACTGATATAACATCAGATAGCAAGCCTTGGGATACCTATTTGTGGACATGTTTAATATTTTCAGCCAATACTTAATTGAATTGAACATGGTTGTTACATGTAATAGATACCATCCCAGCTCCCCATACAAGACTGCTGCTGGAGTGTTTGAATTCACATGGAGAACTTTTCTAAGAAATTTGCAATGCACATTTTCTATAACTTGGACACTTTCAAAACCCCAAACACATGATGCATAACATAAGACTGGAGAAACCATCCTATCAAATAGAAACAAGGACTCTTTAATGTTAAGCTTAGACTTTTTCAAGAATCCAAACAAAATAAACAGAGCTTTTTCTCCTTGTTGTGCCAGGGTACTTCTTGCCAAACTCCATGAGAGCTTAGGGGTGAAAAACATGCCAAGATACTTATAAGCGGATACTGCTTCCAGAGGAATACCATCATAATGCCACTTTTCCTTTTTTGTTACTATACCACCTCTTCGGAATACCATGACTTTCGTTTTCTCCAAATTAACGCTCATCCCATACTGATTGCAAAATCCTGCTAAACAATCTATCTGGTGCTGTAACCTTCTAACAGAATCTCCAACAGTAGCAATATCATCTGCAAACATTATCAAAGTGATGTTTTCAGCATACTCACTGACAAAAATACCCTTGCAATCATTAAACCTGTAATTATCTACTAGCTCATTCAAAAACAGGGTGAATAACAGTGGGCTTATCATACACCCTTGCTTGGTTCCCATTGTACACTCAAAGAACTCCGACAGTGAGGACTTGTTAACTAGAACACATGATTTTAGCTGACTATACAGAGATGAAATAACTGTGAAAAATTTACCTTTAACACCTTTTTGTAAAAGTACATATTTCAATAAATGGTGCTGGACCCAGTCGAATGCCTTCGAAAAGTCTATGAATAAACAATAGCAGGGTCCTTTTGTCTTGGAAAGGTATTTCTGAATAACTGATTGTAATACAAATATATTGTCTATGGTGCTATATCCATTTCTGTAGCCAGCTTGTTCCTCATACTGCTTTTCTTTTTCTTCACACCAGCCAACAAGTCTATTACTTAGTATTTTGGTAAAGGCCTTTCCAATTACTGATAACAAAGATATTCCCCTATAATTATTAGGATCTGTTTTTTCACCTTTTTTATGAATAGGAAAAATTATTGCCTCTGTCCATTGTGATGGGTAAACTCCAACAGATAATATCTTGTTAAATAACCTGTGGATATATGGTAAAAGGATATGAGATACACTTTTTAAATGTTCATTTAAAATTCCATCAGGTCCTGGCGCTTTGCCATTGGGGAGATCACTAATTACAGATCTAATTTCCTCCATAGTAATAGTCTTATCTAAAACTTGTACACCCTCAACATTGTCACAACAGGCTGTGTGATCTTCATTATCCCTGATAAACTTATGTACATGTTCACAGAAGTCTTACGACAAACATAGTTGCCTTTTACGGAAAGGTTAACAGTCTCATTACAGGAATCTACACTACATAATCGAGGATGGAATAGTATTTGCATGAACAAAATAATTTATCCCCTATCATTTAGATTGGCTTTAACATTTAAACGTGCAAAAAGTGTTTTACTTCTATATGGATACAAGGGGTTCGAACCAAAGTTCATTGTTTAAACCTTTCTGAAAGACTTGCTTGACGTAATTATCTCCCTTTATTACTTCCGGAACATTACATGTGGATTTTGTTTACAAACAGCAACGGACCAACTGAAGTTGTCGGCGACGCTTAGACAAAGTTGACAGTACAAATCATTCATAAAACCAAGTAGGTACATTTGCTTTACATCAAGAAACATCTGACAATCCAGATAACCGAAGAAATCAATTTAGAAGTTGTGTTGACAACGGCAACGGACGAGGCCGTCGGCTAACTTACTGGCCAACCGGCATTTCTGCAAACAATCTTATTCCAAAAAGATACTTTTTTTCTCTAAATTTATCATTCGGACTATTTTAAGAATTAAGCACCAGAAGATGACAAGGGCCCGATGACAATGACGTACGTGAAAAAATTGGCCGATGAACTGTAAATGAATGTACTTGCAAACTAAATATTTCCTTTTGAGTGTAATATTCAGTATTGTAATTTCATATAAGCAGGTTGATAAATAGACAGATTCTAGTACTTTTGAGGGCTAGGTCCCTTCTTTGATTCGTGGGTTCGAATATGTACTTTACTAAGAAAGTGTTATCCCAAATATAACAATTGTTACATTTTACCACTTTCTAAATTGCATTGTCAGTTCATCATATTTTTTTATCTAGAATTTCCTAGGCTTTTAGTGATATTTTTCCATAATTCCAGAATTTAATTACCCATAATTAAGGGTGCATGTAACAGACGAGTGCGTATTATTCGCAAATAAAATGTCTTGCTGGGGTAAGGGAGGTTACTCTTGGTTAAAACTGGGTTGAACTAAAGTCAAACTACATAATAATATAAGTCACAGACCTGTTTTGAAAATTGATAAATGGGGAGTACCTATTAAAACCATATGCAGAAAGTTAAATTTGTCATTGGTGATCTAGCAGTAGTAAGGGGCGGGGTATCCTAGTGGTTAAAGCGTTTGCTCGTCACGCCGAAGACCCGGGTTCGATTTCCCACATAGCTACAATGTGTGAAGCCCATTTCTGGTGTAATATTGCTGGTATATTGCTAAAAACTGCGTAAAACCATACCAACTAACTAACTCACTCTTAGCGATTGTGAACAAATTTAGTTCAAACATCAATAAAACAGTTACTAGGCAGTTATGTTACCTGTCTACATTGCTGCCACTGTGTAAAGTTCTTGCTATGGTTTTCTGATAAAATTAAGTTGATTTTGATGCAGTCTCATTAAAGTCAGATTCTTGTGTTTGCAACCAGAACACAGAGATTTGAAAACAGCCTGTTACAGATAGGTCACATCTGAACGACTTTTCATCCAAACAATCAGAGTCGCTTTTGGGACTATGAAAATTGAAAGCAAGAGAAAGCTGCTTTCTGATCGGCTAATGTTGTCTTCCTGTTAGTCATTTCATTAGTCGCCCAAAGTTCACAAAATGTATTTCTGACGTGACCTGTGTGAGTGAGTGAGTTGGGTTTAACGTCGCTTTTAACAGTATTCCAGTTATATGGCGGCGTGTCAGCTTAATGTGGGAGGAAAGCCCGAAGTGATGCAGGTCTCAGACTTTTACCACTTTTGTGAAACCCACGAGCACGGGTATGGTGCTGACAAACCTAGAAACATAATCGGGGCTAACCGGGATTCGAACCCACAATCATAGGTTTCTGGCGTGCCCAAAGGAACGCAACTCTGCACAGCGACTGGGCCACCCGTGCCCCCGATGTGACCTGTAACGGGATGCCTTCAAATCTTTTATGTAGCATGAGCTAGCACTAAGATCTGATGTTATTGAGAATGTGTTCGATGAAACATGAAGACTGCATAGTGAAGCAAATGTTATACATTTGCAGAGTTGCTAAGATAAGGTAAGGTAATATAGTGATGAAATTATATCGTTGTCATGGAGAGAGACAATTACATTCTGTTGATTTTAGTATATTTACAGGCTGAAAATCCTGATGCTGAATATATAGGAGAGTAGTGCATCACTGTCGTGGTGGGGCGGTCGGGTAGCCCAGTGGTTAAAGCGTTCGCTCGTCACGCCAAAGACCCGGGTTCGATTCCCAACATGGGTACAATGTGTGAAGCCCATTTCTGGTGTCCCTCGCCGTGATATTGCTGGAATATTGCTAAAAGCGGCGTAAAACCAAACTCACTCACTCACTCCTGTAGTGGTTTCTGGTTTCGTGGTGAAGTGAATTGTATGGCATCAGACCAATGTTTCAGAAGCGTTATTACAAAAATTAATTCCAGACCTCCATCATATAACTGGAATATTGCTGAGTGCGACGTTTATCAACAAACAAACAAACAAACAAACACCACCCTTGGAAACTAACAAGGAATCTTATTCATTCTCAGTACTCCATGAGTTGCCTGCCCCTGAATTAAGACTCTCCATGAGTTGCCTGCCCCTGAATTAAGACTCTCCATGAGTTGCCTGCCCCTGAATTAAGACTCTCTCGTGTATGAAAGTATTTCAAGTGACTAATTGTGTGTGTCCTGTGGGACCTAACCTGATCCTGGACATTTTACACAAACAATGTCAACCCGCCAAAACATCTGGTAAACGAAAACGTAATGAAGTCGGTGGGATGGAAGGACTTAGCAGGGTATGTCGAGCAAACACTGGCCACTGGTCAGGGTCACTTGGGTCATGGGAGGGTGAGAAGTGTGGCCAGTTGACTGGAGCCTTGTGTCAACAGAAGATCCTGGCCAGTGGAGGCGTGTGTTACTGTAGTACCTAGACTTGCACAAGTCTATAAGGCAATAACTGTTACTGTAGTACCTATCTTGCACAAGTCTATAAGGCAATAACTGTTACTGTAGTACCTAGACTTGCACAAGTCTATAAGGCAATAACTGTTACTGTAGTACCTAGACTTGCACAAGTCTCTAAGGCAATAACTGTTACTGTAGTAAGGCAATAACTGTTACTGTAGTACAGTGTTATCCCAAATATAACAATTGTTACATTTTACCACTTTCTAAATTGCATTGTCAGTTCATCATATTTTTTTATCTAGAATTTCCTAGGCTTTTAGTGATATTTTTCCATAATTCCAGAATTTAATTACCCATAATTAAGGGTGCATGTAACAGACGAGTGCGTATTATTCGCAAATAAAATGTCTTCCTGGGGTAAGGGAGGTTACTCTTGGTTAAAACTGGGTTGAACTAAAGTCAAACTACATAATAATATAAGTCACAGACCTGTTTTGAAAATTGATAAATGGGGAGTACCCATTAAAACCATATGCAGAAAGTTAAATTTGTCATTGGTGATCTAGCAGTAATAAGGGGCGGGGTATCCTAGTGGTTAAAGCGTTTGCTCGTCACGCCGAAGACCCGGGTTCGATTTCCCACATAGCTACAATGTGTGAAGCCCATTTCTGGTGTAATATTGCTGGTATATTGCTAAAAGCTGCGTAAAACCATACCAACTAACTAACTCACTCTTAGCGATTGTGAACAAATTTAGTTCAAACATCGATAAAACAGTTACTAGGCAGTTATGTTACCTGTCTACATTGCTGCCACTGTGTAAAGTTCTTGCTATGGTTTTCTGATAAAATTAAGTTGATTTTGATGCAGTCTCATTAAAGTCAGATTCTTGTGTTTGCAACCAGAACACAGAGATTTGAAAACAGCCTGTTACAGATAGGTCACATCTGAACGACTTTTCATCCAAACAATCAGAGTCGCTTTTGGGACTATGAAAATTGAAAGCAAGAGAAAGCTGCTTTCTGATCGGCTAATGTTGTCTTCCTGTTAGTCATTTCATTAGTCGCCCAAAGTTCACAAAATGTATTTCTGACGTGACCTGTGTGAGTGAGTGAGTTGGGTTTAACGCCGCTTTTAACAGTATTCCAGTTATATCACGGCGTGTCAGCTTAATGTGGGAGGAAAGTCTGAAATGATGCAGGTCTCAGACGTTTACCACTTCGGTGAAACCCACGAGCACGGGTATGTTGCTGACAAACCTAGAAACATAATTGGGGCGACCGGGATTCGAACCCACAATCATAGGTTTCTGGCGTGCCCAAGGGACGCAACTCTGCACAGCGACTAGGCCACCCGTGCCCCTGACTTGACCTGTAATGGGATGTCCTCAAATCTTTTATGTAGCATTAGCTAGCACTAAGATCTGATGTTATTGAGAATGTGTTCAATGAAACATGAAGACTGCATAGTGAAGCAAATGTTATACATTTGCAGAGTTGCTAAGATAAGGTAAGGTAATATAGTGATGAAATTATATCGTTGTCATGGAGAGAGACAATTACATTCTGTTGATTTTAGTATATTTACAGGCTGAAAATCCTGATGCTGAATATATAGGAGAGTAGTGCGTCACTGTCGTGGTGGGGCAGTCGGGTAGCCCAGTGGTTAAAGCGTTCGCTCGTCACGCCAAAGACCCGGGTTCGATTCCCAACATGGGTACAATGTGTGAAGCCCATTTCTGGTGTCCCTCGCCGTGATATTGCTGGAATATTGCTAAAAGCGGCGTAAAACCAAACTCACTCACTCACTCCTGTAGTGGTTTCTGGTTTCGTGGTGAAGTGAATTGTATGGCATCAGACCAATGTTTCAGAAGCGTTATTACAAAAATTAATTCCAGACCTCCATCATATAACTGGAATATTGCTGAGTGCGACGTTTATCAACAAACAAACAAACAAACAAACACCACCCTTGGAAACTAACAAGGAATCTTATTCATTCTCAGTACTCCATGAGTTGCCTGCCCCTGAATTAAGACTCTCCATGAGTTGCCTGCCCCTGAATTAAGACTCTCCATGAGTTGCCTGCCCCTGAATTAAGACTCTCTCGTGTATGAAAGTATTGCAAGTGACTAATTGTGTGTGTCCTGTGGGACCTAACCTGATCCTGGACATTTTACACAAACAATGTCAACCCGCCAAAACATCTGGTAAACGAAAACGTAATGAAGTCGGTGGGATGGAAGGACTTAGCAGGGTATGTCGAGCAAACACTGGCCACTGGTCAGGGTCACTTGGGTCATGGGAGGGTGAGAAGTGTGGCCAGTTGACTGGAGCCTTGTGTCAACAGAAGATCCTGGCCAGTGGAGGCGTGTGTTACTGTAGTACCTAGACTTGCACAAGTCTATAAGGCAATAACTGTTACTGTAGTACCTATCTTGCACAAGTCTATAAGGCAATAACTGTTACTGTAGTACCTAGACTTGCACAAGTCTATAAGGCAATAACTGTTACTGTAGTACCTAGACTTGCACAAGTCTCTAAGGCAATAACTGTTACTGTAGTAAGGCAATAACTGTTACTGTAGTACCTAGACTTGCACAAGTCTCTAAGGCAATAACTGTTACTCTAGTACCTAGACTTGCACATGTCTCTAAGGCAATAACTGTTACTGTAGTACCTAGACTTGCACATGTCTCTAAGGCAATAACTGTTACTGTAGTACCTAGACTTGCACATGTCTCTAAGGCAATAACTGTTACTGTAGTACCTAGACTTGCACAAGTCTATAAGGCAATAACTGTTACTGTAGTACCTAGACTTGCACAAGTCTATAAGTAGACTTGCACAAGTCTCTAAGGCAATAACTGTTACTGTAGTACCTAGACTTGCACAGGTCTATAAGGCAATAACTGTTACTGTAGTACCTAGACTTGCACAAGTCTATAAGTCTATAAGGCAATAACTGTTACTGTAGTACCTAGACTTGCACAAGTCTCTAAGGCAATACTTGTACCTGGAAGCACGTTAGATGGAGATTAACATCTACCCGGGGGTAGTCTCTGAAATGAACATATCTTACAGAAAATAAACAGTTGTTAAATTATCTATATAATATAATAAAAAGGAGCCTAGAGACTCTTCATTTTCATACTGCAGTAATCTAGACTTGCCAAACATTATAGACTTGCATGGGCTGTATTGGATGTATTTGTATCAGGGCCTGTATGACAGACTAGACCCCAGACCCAGACTCCAACCCCAGACCCCACCCCAGGTTTTGCAGTTTGCCAGGGTAGATGCCTGATTGGTGACTGATTTAGACCCATGTTTGTTTGTTTCTTCGGTTCGCCCCAATTATGTTTCTAGGTTTGTCAGCACCATACCCGAGCTCGTGGGTTTCACCGAAGTGGTAAACGTCTGAGACCTGCATCACTTCGGGCTTTCCTCCCACATTAAGCTGACACGCTGCGATGTAACTGTAATACTGTTAAAAGCGGCGTTAAACCCAACTCACTCACTCCAACTTTTTCAGTTTGTAGACAGTAATTAGCAGTGTCTTAAGTGTAAAAAGTACTGCTAACAGCTTCAGTAGCAGAGCCATTAGTGATGTCATCTGATTGTGACGTCATGGTAACCAATGACATCACAATGGTCTGCAAAGCATTGTGATGCAATTTCATTGTAGCGATATCTACAATGTAGATGTCACATGATCTCACCCAAGCAATATCTCCTGTGGGAGCCAGTTTTGGATGAAAAATTTTCTGTAATCACCCGTACCTTTATTCATTATGATTATTTATCACCAACTCCTGCAACAGTTGGGGATGATTAAAAATATGCACTGAAAGTTGGAACTGAATATAAGTATTATCTCATCGTTTTAAGTCTCCCTTTGTGTGTAGAAATATGAGAGCCTGTCTGTACCATGTTATACGACCTTGTATACCTTTGGGGGAACAGATTGTTTGCTCAGCGGTGGTAATATTTATTTAAAGCAGGGCATAACCTGCCTGGAGTATATAAACAACTGACACGCGACCAGCTTGTCAGGATGGGGTTGAATGATAAGTAGAGGCGAGAACAGGTTTGGCGTGATGTAAATATTCTGCTGATGCAAACAAGCAAGTATGATACGTAGAGCTTAGGGTATTAAAAATCTGGTTCAAATGTTTGTCAATCTTAGAACAGAAATAAATAAATATGTTTTAGTCATTATTAAAAAACAAACGATTTTTCCTTCAAGGAGAGGACAAAATCTGTTCAGAAGAAATGATGCTTTATATCTGGCAATTCTGTTACTTAATCTTCTTGGGGTTGAGGGGTGGTAGGGTAGCCTTGTGGTCAAAGTGTTTGCTCGTCACGCCGAAGACCCGGGTTTGATTCGCCACATGGGTAATATGTGCGGAGCCCATTTCTGGTGTCCTCCACTGTGATATTTCTGCAATATTGCTAAAAGTGCGCAAAAAACACACTCACTCACTCTTGGGGTTCGGGGAATGGCAATGTGTTGGATTTAAAAACAAAAATCCAGAAAACTGAAAAATGGTGAGATTATGAAACATGTTTAAATTTATTTCATAGAAAATATATTTATTACCTAACGAAAACAATATGTCAAATTGATCTACCTAGAATGTGACAAAGTTTGTTTTATCCCAGCATGACTCTAACCATGACAAAATGGCCGACCATTAAACCCGTTTGACTAAAGTGTTTGTGGCTTGATGTCCGTAACTGGACATGGTTTGGTCATGTGACACACAAGACGCATCAGATCAAGTGCCAGGTATTAGATAAACAAATGCATTTGCCTGAATACACAAGTTCCTCTTTATACCAACATCCCTGGAGCATGGCATGCCTCATTATAACATGTTTCAACCAGTTTTCAACTTTTGGTTCAATCAAAACATTTTGCTTCACATGTGAATGTTCTGTAACACATGATCTAGAGGACCCATGAAGATCAGGGGTATAATAGGTCGTCATCAACCCATTCTTGCCCTGACCCCTTCCAGCCAGATACGACATAGCCCCACCCCCTCCCTGCCAGATACAACATAGCCCCACCCCCTCCCTGCCAGATACAACATAGCCCTCACCCTCCCTGCCAGATACAACATAGCCCCACCCCCCTCCCAGCCAGATACAACATAGCCCACCCCCTCCCTGCCAGATACAACATAGCCCCACCCCCTCCATGCCAGATACAACATAGCCCCACCCCCTCCCTGCCAGATACAACATAGCCCCACCCCCCTCCCAGCCAGATACAACATAGCCCCACCCCCTCCCAGCCAGATACAACATAGCCCACCCCCTCCCTGCCAGATACAACATAGCCCCACCCCTCCCTGCCAGATACAACATAACCCCACCCCCTCCCTGCCAGATACAACATAGCCCCACCCCCCTCCTAGCCAGATACAACATATCCCCACCCCCTCCCTGCCAGATACAACATAGCCCCACCCCTCTCAGCCAGATACAACATAGCCCCACCCCTCCCTGCCAGATACAACATAGCCCCACCCCTCTCAGCCAGATACAACATAGCCCCACCCCTCTCAGCCAGATACAACATATCCCCACCCCCTCCCTGCCAGATACAACATATCCCCACCCCCTCCCAGCCAGATACAACATATCCCCACCCCCTCCCTGCCAGATACAACATATCCCCACCCCTCTCAGCCAGATACAACATAGCCCCACCCCCTCCCTGCCAGATACAACATATCCCCACCCCTCTCAGCCAGATACAACATAGCCCCACCCCCTCCCTGCCAGATACAACATATCCCCACCCCTCTCAGCCAGATACAACATAGCCCACCCCTCCCTGCCAGATACAACATAGCCTACCCCCTCCCTGCCAGATACAACATAGCCCCACCCCCTCCCTGCCAGATACAACATAGCCCACCCCCTCCCTGCCAGATACAACATAGCCCACCCCCTCCCTGCCAGATACAACATATCCCCACCCCCTCCCAGCCAGATACAACATATCCCCACCCCCTCCCTGCCAGATACAACATAGCCCCACTCCCTCCCTGCCAGATACAACATAGCCCCACCCCCTCCCTGCCAGATACAACATAGCCCACCCCCTCCCTGCCAGATACAACATAGCCCCACCCCCCTCCCAGTCAGGTACAATGTAAGTCCCACCCCCTCCCTGCCAGATACAGATATTCTTTTAAGTAATTTTAAGTTATGTCATCATGTCCACTGCACACAGCATTCTGTGGGTGTAATGTGTCCAGTGAACACCCACACACTCACACACACACACTCACACTCACACACACACACACACAGAAAGGTTTAGGAGTTAGTGGCGCATGTATAACAGCAATCTCTCCCTCTCACGGCCAGCAAAGCTGATCATCATTCCAAACCACCCTGTGAAGCTCTGCAAATCTCACAGGGTCAGCTGTGACTGGAGTGGGGTGAAGCACACGGACAGCTTGTGACCTGACCTCTCCCCTCAACATTCCTGGCCCTGGTCAGTCCACAGTGGAGCAGGCAGGGGATATATTGGAGACTCAGTGGAGCAGGCAGGGGATATATTGGAGACTCAGTGGAGAAGGCAGGGGATATATTGGACACTCAGTGGAGAAGGCAGGGGATATATTGGACACTCAGTGGAGAAGGCAGGGGATATATTGGACACTCAGTGGAGAAGGCAGGGGATATATTGGACACTCAGTGGAGAGCAGGCAGGGGATATATTGGACACTCAGTGGAGAAGGCAGGGGATATATTGGACACTCAGTGGAGAGCAGGCAGGGGATATATTGGACACTCAGTGGAGAAGGCAGGGGATATATTGGACACTCAGTGGAGAGCAGGCAGGGGATATATTGGACACTCAGTGGAGAAGGCAGGGGATATATTGGACACTCAGTGGAAAAGGCAGGGGATATATTGGACACTCAGTGGAGAGCAGGCAGGGGATATATTGGACACTCAGTGGAGAAGGCAGGGGATATATTGGACACTCAGTGGAGCAGGCAGGGAATATATTGGACACTCAGTGGAGAGCAGGCAGGGGATATATTGGACACTCAGTGGAGAAGGCAGAGGATATATTGGACACTCAGTGGAGAAGGCAGAGGATATATTGGACACTCAGTGGAGAAGGCAGGGGATATATTGGACACTCAGTGGAGAAGGCAGGGGATATACTGGACACTCAGTGGAGAAGGCAGGGGATATATTGGACACTCAGTGGAGAAGGCAGGGGATATATTGGACACTCAGTGGAGCAGGCAGGGGATATATTGGACACTCCACATGGTAGGTGTCAGTGCTAGGCCTTGTCAAACAGCTCTGTCATATGACATCGTGATTTCACAAGTCACAGACTAAGTACCTGTAATTTGAATATGTATAAGAACAAGTACAATCTGTTTGTGTATGTATGTGAGGGGACTTGTGTGACAGGTGGCAGTAATTGTAAACGTGGTTTCCTGGTTTCTGAAGGTCAAAGGTCGGTGGTATACAGGACACTAACTTAGGAAAACTAATTTACCGTATTCGACGTAATAAGCGCCCCGTTCTAATAAGCGCCCACGGCGATATTTGCTAATATATTGGCTAGTGAACAATCCCAGTTAGCACCCCTTCCAATTGATCAATGTACACAAGACTCAATTATTCATGAATGATATGTGTGTTATTTGCACCCTTAATTATGAGAAATTAAAATCAAATTCTGGAAAAATATATCTGTCGTATGTAAACATTTCAGGCTGTCAGCATAAACCACGTAATTTAATCTTCCAACTCTGTTGTTTTTCACCAAAATAATATTCTAATAAGAGCCCCCTATTTCTAATTTTGAGAGCGCCCTGGACGCTTATTATGTCAAATACGTTAATAGTCTTTTCGACAGCAAACTGAACTTTAATCTTGCATTTAAAAAATGTTTTTATTGATTATTGTTAATAGACTTATAATGTATTATAATGTAAGGTGTTACAGACCATGTTTGTTGGTTGTTTAAAACACTGCACTCAGCAGTATTCATGTTGTATGTCTATGTCAATCAGAGGGGGTTTATTGTGATTTGAAACCTCTGATTGACCAATCAAAATCGTGTATTTTCCAAATTCATGGTAGAATTATGTATTTTCTGTCACAGAGGTTCATAACTTACAAAATAAATTCACTCGGGACACATAATCTCTAATTCCCCATATCTTGTAGGTTGTTCACTAATTACACCATTTACAGACTTCAAATGTTTCATCCCTATGTCATGGGTTGAGAGAGGAGAGTGCTATTAACATCTCATACTTCATAGCCAACTATATTGTGTTCTTATGTTAGAGGGGAGCATGGGTGGCCCAGTCGTCTGAGGCACTGCGATTAGCTGTGTAGAGTTAGGCACGCCAGAAACCTATGATTGTTGGTTCGAATACCGGTTTGCCCCAATTATGTTTCTAGGTTTGTCAGCACCATACCCGTGCTCGTGGGTTTCATCGAAGTGGTAAACATCTGAGACCTGCATCACTTCGGGCTTTCCTCCCACATTAAGCTGACACGCCGTGATATAACTGGAATACTGTTAAAAGCGGCGTTAAACCCAACTCACTCAGTCACTCCTAATTTTACAGAACAGGTGTTTGTGAGTATAGCATGTTAACATTGCAATGATCTGGGCCCACTTGCACAAAGCAATGTTAGCACTAAGATGATCGTCACTCCCATACTTTAACATAGGCTTACAATAGTCTTAGCGCTAAGATCGCTTTGTGCAAGTGGGCACAGGTGTTGACAGCTAGGTGTTCACATCCTTGATCTTAGTTCAGACAAAACAGCTGCATTTAACAACAGATCTTGATTTATTTAAGGGGATTTTTCTACACAGTTGCAGGTCTTAAGACATGGTTTGGTTTGGTTTGGTTTGTTGTTTTACGCTGCACTCAGCAATATTCCAGCTATATGACGGCGGTCTGTAAATAATCGAATCTGGACCAGACAATCCAGTGATTGATATCATGAGCATCAATCCGCGCAATTGGGATCGATGACATGTATCAACCACGTCAGCGAGCCGGACCACCCGATCCCGTCAGTCGCCATTTATGACAAGCATAGTCGCCTTTTACGGCCAGCATGGGTTGCTGAAGACCCTCGGATCTTAAGATACAGTAGGTTTAGAGGGAAACATATAATTTTTGACTACATTTGACTTTATAATTGTGTTGATCAAAATATAATATGGGAGAGTGTCATTGTCGGTTCTAAAGTTGTAATGGTGATTGTCATTATATAAATATTATTGTTATGATTTAGACCATGCAGTTGTATTGTCTGATGTATAAATGGCCACAAGGTAGAAACGCATGCTCTTTGTTTAAAAAATGATTGGGGTCAACGATAATTTTAAAACATGTTTTTTATAGAAAACAGATAACCTGTCAAATAGGACACCAGCTATCTTACAAGCTACTTCAACTGTATATAACATTTATAACATTTATAACATTTATAACAATTTATAACATTTATAACAATTTCACCAGTTATGGTCATTCCTTAAATTTTGCAGTTCTTATGGGCCAAAAAGGGCCAATCTTCAGTCAATACCTCCAAGTGTACTTATTGATAAACTCACACCCCATTTTTAGGTCATAGAAAATATTTCACACATACTTCATAAAAATACGGGCAAGCAGGCTGCAAAAGGTCAGTGAGTTTCAAACTGTGCCACTCTCTTGGTGATACAGTGAATGTTAGAGACGAGGTGGGATGGGAGCATGGCACCTGTGGAAACCGTTACCCAGACTACCAGTTTGGTGCTGACACTGACTGTCACAACAAGGATCAAACTCATAAACACTCCAATAAACTTATGTGGCCCGGCTGTTGGGTGGAGAGTGTCGCCTATACCTGCCCCTACGCGAGGCACCCACTCACAAGGGCCCACTCGTAACAGGTGCTTGGAAGTCTTTCTTTTGACTCTCACAGATCTCACAGGCATGTCTGTAGTGTGAGTCTGTCATGTAGACTAACATCTAGTCTCTGAAATGTACATATCGTACAGAAAAAAACCAGTTGTTGAATTATTTTAATAAAAATATAATAAAAAGGAGCCCGGAGACTTTTCATTTTCATACTGCAGTAATCTAGACTTGCCCAAAGATGTATATAGATATTTACGTCTTTTACTTGGCAAACATTATAGACTTGCATGGGCTGTATAGATATATTTGTATCAGGGTCTGTAAGACATACTATCTGATAGACAGACCCTGATACAAATATATTCAATACAGCCCATGCAAGTCTATACTGTTTAGCATCTAGATTACTGTAGCATCTGATAATGAAGAGAGTCTGGGATCCTTTTTATTATATTTTTATTAAGATAAATTAACAACTGTTTTTTTCTGTAAGATATTTTTATTTAAGAGACTAGATGTTAGTCTACTGTCATGTTTGTGTTCAGTGAAATAGTCCATGAAAACTTTTATTCTCTGTGAATTATTCTTTAAGACAACGCAGCACTGTGTAGATGTGGTAGAGGAGCATCTGCCCCTGGAGTGGTTGGATACCCGGGATGCAGGGGGTGGGGGGTGGGGTATGGGTTGATGCTCTGATGTACTAAAATAATGACCCTCCCCTAATGCTTGTCATATTTACGGATGCCCCTCCCCAAGGCCTTGTACATTCTTTAAACCCACCCTGAAAAGACAAAATTCAAAAGCTCTTTATGTTTTATTATAGACTGTCCTTTTTTTATGACCCTCCCCAAATATGTGTATTTGTCATATTTTGGGGTGACCCTCCCCTGATTCCCCCTGACCCAACCCCCCGTAGAATAAATGACAGCATGGCCCCTTTAGCATGTTTAGGGGAAAAAAACTAGGACTGGTCGGAGTCAGTATACTGTGTCTGAGTGGGGTACCCATGTTAAACTGCGGCATGGTATCTCAGTGGGCTAGCACTATGAAAACAGCATTAGTCCTGACTAGTACAAGCAGCCACATAAACACATGTGCATACTAATTGCATGAAATAATCTCAAACTAAACGTTAAACGCAATGCCACCTCACCCATACAGAGGGCCTGGTTTATAGAGAGTCACTGTACAGAGGTGCTGGTTTATAGGGTCACTATACAGAGATGCTGGTTTATAGAGAATCACCCATACAGAGGTGCTGGTTTATAGCGAGTCAATATGCAAAGATGCTGGTTTATAGAGAGTCACTGTACAGAGGTGCTGGTTTATAGAGAGACACTGTACAGAGGTGCTGGTTTATAGAGAGTCACCATACAGAGGTGCTGGTTTATAGAGAGTCAATATGCAAAGATGCTGTTTTATAGAGTCACTATACAAAGATGCTGGTTTATAGAGAGTCACTCAATACAGAGATGCTGGTTTATAGAGAGTCACTATACAGAGGTGCTGGTTTATAAAGAGTCACTATACAGAGGTGTGGGTTTATAGAGTCACTATACAGAGGTGCTGGTTTATAGAGAGTCACTGTACAGAGGTTCTGGTTTATAGAGAGTCACTCAATACAGAGGTGCTGGTTTATAGAAACTCACTATACAGAGGTGCTGGTTTATAGAAAGTCACTATTCAGAGATGCTGGTTTATAGAGAGTCACTCAATACAGAGGTGCTAGTTTATAGAGAGCCACTGTACAGAGGTGCTGGTTTATAGAGAGTCACTCAATACAGAGATGCTGGTTTATAGAGAGTCACTATACAGAGATACTGGTTTATAGAGAGTCACTATACAGAGGTGCTGGTTTATAGAGAGTCACTATACAGAGGTGCTAGTTTATAGAGAGTCACTATACAGAGGTGCTGGTTTATAGAGAGTCACTATACAGAGGTGCTAGTTTATAGAGAGTCACTATACAGAGGTGCTAGTTTATAGAGAGTCACTCAATACAGCCAGGGAGCCTAATATGAGGGAGAGCGAGTTAGTTGGCCCCACCAGGCACTTGTAAACAGAAGCCCCAGGGTATCGTGTTACAGTGTTGCTGGTGTGTGTTGTGGCTTGACAGGAGATTGGTCGGACACATGTCATCCCCCCCACATACATCTGGTCCAGCATCTGGTGCCTCTTTGTTGCTTCTGGCCAGACCATCAGGAACCACCTCGGTGGGATAAACTGCACTCACTCCTCACTTAGGAAACATTCAAGATTTGGATACAACTGGGCCGGTTGTTGCTGTGTGAAAGTTTGTTGGTTGTGTACACCAAGTGACACACTTTGTTTTTATCTCAGAGGGTGGGTGTGTCAAGGTATATGTTCTATCTGTCTGTCGCTGTCAGAGTCTCGCTTCGTCAGTGGAATTACTAAGGAATTACTTGATGTGTGTGTGACAACTTGCCCTCATTGTAAGTATGTGAACTTACAACAATAACAGTGGTAGTCACTTGTAGCCATTTCTTATCCACAGTCGAATGTTGTGCCATATTTATTGCCATCTGATATGCAGTTTATGTCTTTTGACGAGGGATCTTGTAACATTTTGATCTGTACTTAAGCAACGTTTTTCTTCTCCTTCTTGGCCAATATAACGAAGGTATGCCTGTAGCATTTCGATATTAAATTGAATTAAATTAAGAATTTAGGGAGCACATTTTCCAATCAACAACAGCTCAAATGTGCTTAGGCAATGATTGATCTAGTCAAATGCTGTCTTGAAGAAACAGGTATTTTTAAAGTTTGTCAGAATTTCTGATTCTCAGATTTCTTGTGGCAATATATGTGGTTATAATATGATCTAATATGCAACTTCATTTTTTTAATAAAAGTATACATGGTATAAAGACAAATGTTTATTGGGCAAGATTTTGACTGACCCACATTAATTTAAATAACTGTTCAAAATATATTACTGTTCACACAGCCTAATACTGAAACTTTTACCAGACTATATCTCATGTATGGATGCCTCTAAGTTCTAAGGAATTTGAAGCTTGTTGGCCAAGAAGTGGTTCTCTTGATGACAATACAGACTTGTCACTATCCATTACCCTGTCAAATGCGTGATTGAGTGTCAATGGCATGTATTCTGTCTCCACTGTGGGTGATTGACAAGCTATACCTATATCTACGATACATATTCTGGTCACACAAGGGCAGAGTTAATGCTTCGTGTCGACACACACTGTCGAGCTGCTCGCTCAAACATGTCCGCCTGGCTTACGTGGTCGGTTCATTGTTGACTGGCTGACATTGATGTCACAAAAGGTTGGATTCTTTTTTAATTAAAGAAAATTGATTCAAGACGCAATAATCATTTGAATTGATAAAGAGCAGATAACAGAAAAATTCAAAAACATAAATTATTGTTGAAATCTCTATGTCCCTCTATGAGGCAGTTTATGGAGGAATGGTGTATGTTATTAAAATTGAACAATTTTCTGTCAAGCTTTTTTATCAGATGCAAAAGTTTGGGCACATGAATTGAGAATGGCCAGAAATAAAGTACTGTATCCGACGTAATGAGTGCCCAGGGTGCTCTCAAAATTAGAAATAGAGGGCTCTTAATAGAATGTTATTTTGTTGAAAAAAACAGAGTTGAAAGATAAATTTCGTGGTTTATGCTGACAGCCTGAAATGTTTATATATGACAGATATATTTTTCCAGAATTTAATTGCGTATCATACACGAATAAAAAAGTCTTTGTCATTGATCAATCGGAAGGGGTGCTAATTGGGATTGTTCACTTGCAAATATATAAGTAAATATCAGCTTGGGCGCTTATTAGAGGGGGGCGCTTATTACGTCGAATACGGTATTTACAGTGCAAGTCCTGTTAGACTAGGAAGGTGTGGCTGTTTGATTGATTAAGTTCATCAGAATTGTAAACTGCATGTCACATGTCACGTCACTATACGTCACTTATTTACTCAAAATATCTCGTACAGTAACAACTGAAATATTCCTTGTGAAACACATCAACAACTTTGTTGACACAACTTAGAATTTTCAGTTTATGGATTAGATGAATAGATCCAAAAGCCACAATTGGAAAAAAATGATAAAATAGTTTTTATCCTTTTTTTGGCCAAAATGCTATATTTTTTATGGATTGATAAAATATACTATTTAACTGCATAAATCTAACAAAATGGAACGTTTTGAATAAAATTTGATCACATGCGATTCATATACATTGTATCTCGCTTTTGCAAGCTCCTAACAAAGAGAACTGAGCTTTCTCCTGAAGTAAGTGCATGTACATATTACTTGAGACCTGTGAAGATCCGGGGTAGAATAGGTCTTCAGCAACCCATGCTGGTGGCGACTAATGGGATCGGGAGGTCAGGCTCACTGACTTGGTTGATACATGTCATCGTATCCCAATTGCATGGATCGATGCCCATGATGTCAATCACTAGATAGTCTGGTCCAGACTTGATTATTTACAGATCGCTGTCATATAGCTGGAATATTGCTGAGTGCGGCGTTAAACAAACAAACAAACAAACAAAACATGTTTCTTGAAAACTATTAAGCAACTCATGAAGATCTGGGTTAGAATTGGTCTACAACAACCCATTCTTTGTTGTAAGAGGCGACTAACGGGATTGGGTGGTCTGGCTTTCTCACTCACTCACTCACTCATTTACTCACTCATTTACTCACTCACTCACTCACTCACTCACTCACTCACTCTAAAAGTTGCATCAATGCAACAAAAAATAAAATAAATATTTATATTGGCCTGGCTTTAAAAGTATAAATCATTTTTATATAAGAACCTTTTTGAGTTCTTAAACCTTCGTCATTCATTCATAAATAAATGTCCCAACAGCAGCAGTGGTATTCTGTACTCATTCCAACCCTGAAATAAAAATACCAGAAAAGATTCTCTATGCTCTTTTATATTATGTATTGAAAGACAATTTTACAAAAATATCTACAAAAACTATTTGCTCTGGACGTAATATAATGTTAGTTATGGTATGGAGAGCAGTCTGTACAGATTGGTCACACTAGACTGGCTTGTGTGCTGCATCTACTGTATCCAGTGTCCATTAAATGCTGATCTTTTCAAGAACAAGTGGGTCATGTCATGAGGTGGCTACCCCAAGTACGTGATTACTGGGCCAAGTCTGTCGACATAATACAAACACTGCTGTAAATCTTTGTAATGAGCTTTACGGAATGTCAGGGCTTTGTATCGACATTGATCCAGGACGATGTATTAGAGATTTTGTACCTGTTCTGTTGATATCTTGTAGAAGTAGGGGCTTAGACCACACCAGTTCTTGTCTAACTTTATATCACACCAGTCTTTGTCTAACTTTGATACCACACCAGTTCTTGTCTAACTTTAAACTACACAAGTCGTTGTATAACTTTAATACCACATCAGTCCTTGTCTAACTTTAAATCACACAAGTCGTTGTCTAACTTTAATACCACACCAGTCGTTGTATAACTTTAATACCACACCAGTCGTTGTCTAACTTTAAACCACACCAGTCGTTGTCTAACTTTAATACCACACCAGTCGTTGTATAACTTTAATACCACACCAGTCGTTGTATAACTTTAATACCACACCAGTCGTTGTATAACTTTAATACCACACCAGTCGTTGTATAACTTTAATACCACACTAGTCGTTGTCTGACTTTAAATCACACCAGTCCTTGTCTAACTTTGATACCACACCAGTCGTTGTCTAACTTTGATACCACACCAGTCGTTGTATAACTTTAATACCACACCAGTTCTTGTCTAACTTTAATACCACACCAGTTCTTGTCTAACTTTAATACCACACCAGTCCTTGTCTAACTTTAATACCACACCAGTTCTTGTCTAACTTTAAACCACACAAGTCGTTGTCTAACGTTTCTACCACACCAGTTCTTGTCTAACGTTTCTACCACACCAGCCCTTGTCAAACTTTGATACCACACCAGTTCTTGTCTAACGTTTCTACCACACCAGTTCTTGTCAAACTTTGATACCACACCAGTTCTTGTCTAACGTTTCTACCACACCAGTTCTTGTCTAACGTTTCTACCACACCAGCCCTTGTCAAACTTTGATACCACACCAGTTCTTGTCAAACTTTGATACCACACCAGTTCTTGTCTAACGTTTCTACCACACCAGTTCTTGTCTAACGTTTCTACCACACCAGTCCTTGTCTAACTCTAAAACTGCTGAATTAATTTGAAGATTTTTATGAGTTATCTACTCATAAATTGAAATTTATTAAATATGTTTGTATTTCCTAAGTCTGTATACACCTGCATATTTGTACTTTGTATCAAAATTTTACAAATTTGAATTATGTCCACAAAGTTTACCTTTTTTACAATTACGAAAACCTGGGTATGCAAATGCCCTATGATGTCTTTCTTATTTGTTTGTCATTTTCGGTTCTGTCGAACTTCGGATAACTGATAGTATGTACATTGGTCCCTTCAACTTCGACACACCAGTGTTTGACTGTACAACATTTTGGCCTGCTATAATACATTGTATTGTATTCAGCAGTGAAACATCAGATAGGTCACGAACATATTTTCCCAGTGTAAATGCTATCAACATTTCTTCAGAACGAAATCAGTCTTGAACCTTATTTTCAGTAACTTTTATTTGTCATCGTCACTAGTTTAACATAACAGTAAGTACTACTAAGAGTTATAGCTAAAATGGATAGAATTATCATTAAATCACCCGCATGTTATCAGAAATGAGCGGGCCACTGTAACTTGATAATGCCCTCATATTGCTTGACAACGGGCCATTATCACGCCCGTTGTTAGGTGACGTCATAGGATAGGGATTGGTGACGTCACGCTCAATAGTGACATCATCTAGTTTGTACTCTGACATTTCCATATTTGTAAAAGTTGGTCTGTGACATTTGTGTTGATTGCAGTAAATGTTTCAAAACCAATATTGTTGTTTCTTTTTATTTGATAACAAATTCCATCCATTTTAGCTATAATAACGGTAACGCCATTTTTCAGGGCATTATCATTTGCAGAAGCCCTCAGTCTTTTCAACTGTGCTCCTTCGTCAGGCAGTTAATGGAAGACCTCGGGCTTCTGCAAATGATAATGCCCTGAAAAATGGCGTTATCCTTTTAATAAAGAAATTGTCATACCGCATTTGCCATATTAACTCCCCTGCTCCATTAAGCACTCCCTAACCAAATTCTTGACGAATCTGTATGTAACAAATGTTATATTTGGGATAACACAAGTAAAGTAAAATCTTAGTAAAGTACAGATTCTCATAATTTTTGGGGGTTAAGTCCCATCTGGGATTCGAACCCACACTGCCAGAGTGAGGCACCTAATTGCCAGCATACAAAACAGGATCGGGTGGTCAGGCTCGCTGACTTGGTTGGTGCATGTCATTTTATCCCAATTGGTGGATCGATGCTCATGATGTCAATCAAAGGATTGTCTGATTCAGACTTGATTATTTACTGGCCGCCGTCATATAGCTGGAATATTGCTGAGAGCGGTGTAAAACAACAAACACACAAACAAACAAACAAACTAATCACTCACACACCATGACTTCATTCGTATTTATTTTATTCACAGATATGACATCATGGGGAACTGGACATCTAAGCCGTACATCATCGATGAGTATGACTCGGATGACTTCGAGGATGACGAAGCAGTAGCCAATCAGAAAGACGATAAGGCCGATGACCCGGGGTCAGCTCCGAATGGTGTGAGTGGTCAGTCCAGTGGGGACGTGGTCAGCAGTCTGGTGAAAGAGGTGGAGGAGCTCCTTGGCCATCTGGCCAACCAGGACTACCAGGCCGCCCAAAAGGCGGCAATCTTGCTACAGGGCCTCAAAGCAGGTGACGCATTTTCTCACTTTCCTACCCATAGTTCATTGCGGTCAACCTGGTACTCTACCACACGCCAACACGATGTGACCGTCTCTGTGGTCTAGTTGTAGAGCATCAGCCCGTAGAGCGGAAGGTCCAGGGTTCGATCCCCAGCCGCGTCATACCAAAAGACGTTAAAAGATGGTACTTGTTGTAACCCTGTCTGGCGCTCAGCATTAAGGGGCTAAAACAAGGAGTGGTCGGCTCGGAGTCAGTATACTGTGTCTGAGTTGGGTATTCATGTTAAACTGCGGAATGGTATCTCAGTGGGCTAGCACTATAAATCGGCATCAGTCCAGACTAGTACAAGCAGCCACACACACACGTGCATGCACGTCGCTATATTAGTGCAATAATCTTGGACGCGACGTTAAACCCCGTTTCACCTCACCTCACCTCACCTCACCTCACCTCACCTCACCAACAGGATGTGATGATTCCTCACCTCTTACACAGCCAATTTAACAAATTAGATTTGTTTTACATTTATTTAATTTTTGATAGTCTACACAATTTGATAAACATATGTCATGAAATTGTTAAATTTCATTCTGAAAAAATCCTAAAATGTGAAAAACTATTTGTATGTTTATGGTTTGTTTACAATGGTTCCACGTGCAGACTTTGAACCCCTGTCAGTCATTTTGATGTGTTAAGATATACAGTCATACTGTCGCAGAAGTCGTAACAAATCTCGATAATGCAAATAAATCTGTAAATATAAGGCTTCTACGACGGCTAGGATTTAAAGAAAAGTATGTCTGTTTACAAACAAGAGAAAAGTGAGTGAGTTGGGTTTAACACAGTATTCCAGTTATATCACAGCGTGTCAGCTTAATGCGGGAGGAAAGCCCGAAGTGATGCAGGTCTCAGACGTTTACCACTTCGGTGAAACCCACGAGCACGGGTATGGTGCTGACAAACCTAGAAAAATAAGTAGGGCGAACCGGGATTCGAACCCACAATCATAGGTTTCAGGCGTGCCTAAGGGACGCAACTCTGCACAGCAAATCATGGCGCCTAAGACGAAAGGGCCACCCATGTCCCAACAAACAAGAGAAAAGTCTGGTCACATGATTATGCAAATTAGCATGTGGCAGTGGGGTAAAGTCATCAACATAATTTTCTGACTGAATCATTTTCTGACTAAGGAATTATCTGAAAGAGGCATTTTCTGACTAAAGAATTTTCTGCCTGAATCATTTTCTGAATGAGGCATTTTCTGACTAAAGAATTTTCTGCCTGAATCATTCTCTGACTAAGGAATTTTCTGACTGAGGCTTTTTCTGACTAAAGAATTTTATGACTAAGGAATTTTCTGACTGAATCATTTTCTGACTAAAGAATTATCTGACTGAGGCGTTTTCTGACAAAAGAATTTTCTGACGAAGGAATTATCTGACAAAAGAATTTTCTGACTGAGGCATTTACTGACTGAATCATTTTCTGAGTAGATTGTTTGAGAGGAATCAGGGGTTATTCGGCAACCATTTTGTATGACAGGAAGAAAAATTCACCTGGCTTTTGAATAAACGAGATTGAACAAAAGCTATATTAATCTGCCATTGTATATATACTGAACAGAAGAAGTTAGGGAATCCTTAATATGTTGGGCAATATTTTTTTGTAGCTAAGACTGATCACACAATTCCATAAAAAATATCACCAAATATAATTGTGATCCTTAACTTTTTTGTTCAGTATAGGATGATGTCATATAGAGGTTATTATCCCAGTATTTTTCTGCATCATAAATATTATACTCTAGGAATAAAAATTATGATAATCAAATGAAAATCAAAATGCAAGATCCATTAAAGCTCAGAATCAAATGGATAATTCTCAAACAATGACCTCTGTATTAGCTGGAAGTTAATTTAATTATTGATTTGCGAAAAGTATCTTATTTGGATTCAGAATATTCTTTTTCCTAAAAACAAAGAACGAAAATGCTTCAATTTAGGTGTGTTTTACTGATGTGTGGTTGTCTAAAAACATTCTTTTCCAGTTTAACGATCTCAACTCACATTGTTTTATAAGAATATATTTATGGAACATCCTTTTAATTTCATAAGGTTCCTCGGAAGAATTGCGAACAACCAACGTTGATTCTTCTCACAAAGCAAAGGAAGAATCTGTTGCTCCAAAAAGTGGAATACCGAAATCTGGCAAAAGTCGACTGAAAAAGCCGAAGCCCGTTTCAAGCAGTGCCCTTGACAAAAGTGAGGTAGAATCACCTTCAACTAAGGGAAATAACTCTGAGGACACTGCAGATCATGACTCACAGGTCGAATTAAAGAATGAGAAAAATAAGTCACTCACGAACACTGAACCAGAAGTTGATTATATACCCGAGGATGACTTAGTATTCGATGAAAATAACTTGGCAGGGAATTTACCGCCGTCATTGCAATATTCCGGAGAATTGATGAACAAGGAGGAAATTCTTGCTCAAAGTGTGACGGAACTCAAACGACAAAGTTTGTCGAAGTCTTTGTCCAGTTGCCCAAGTGACCCAATAGGTTCTCAAAGCAAGGGAGACAACTGTGACACTATGAATGGGGATAACAGGTGTGTGTTGGAGAGCGGCGCCAGGACGCCCGACGGTATGAGAGACTTGGTGTGGGAGATTGACGTGTCCAGTATGACGGGGAGGAAGAAGCCGACCAAAAAACAATCAGGTACGGACCCGTAAAAGGCAACTATGCTGGTCGTAAGAGGCGACTAACGTGATCGGGTGGTCAGGCTTGCTGACTTGGTTGATGCATGTCATCATATCTCAATTGCGTGGATCGATGCTCATGATGTCAATCACTGGATTGTCTGGTCCATACTCGATTATGTACAGACCGCCGCATATAGCTGGAATATTGCAGAGTGTGGCGTTAAACAACAAATAAACCAAACCTATTTTTTCAAGTCAAAGGGAGATAACTTCTTCCAGGTATCCCAAGTCTGAGGACGTCAAGTGTCAAACAGGAAAAGGAGGACGTTACCGAGCCGTACACGCCACCGAAAGTCACGGCCACGTACGAGGACATCGCACAGAGAAAGGTCCTGGACATGAAGCGATGGTAAGACCAGAGTGACCAGTGTATTCTGTCCATGCTTCAACATGTTCAAGGCCAGTTTCATGACAGATGGAATTAGTAGGGAGGGAGAATACTTTTTTTATTTTATTTAAGTAGATTACAAATCTGTAAAAGTAAACTTGATTCTGATGTAACATGTGACCTCTTTAACCATGCCTCCAGCACGGTGAGGTGATTAACTCAGCATCAAGTGCAAAATTGAAATTTGAGTTAGAAAGGTTTCTCAACAATGCTTAAAATAAAATAATTTGATAAAATTCTATAGCTGAGACAATTTTAGGAGTGCAAAGGACACAAGAAACATGATTTTTTTGGTAACAAATCTAATATTAATGGCGCACTGGCATAGTTCCTGGCAAGAACACATTGAGCTGCCTATGGTTTGTTTGTTTGTTTGTTTGTTTGTTTGTTTGTTTATTGTTAAATGCCACATTCAGCAATATTTCAGCTATATGATGGAAGCCTTTTTAATAATTGAGTCTGGACCAGACAATCCAGTGATCGATATTGTACTGATAGTATATTGTATTGATATTCGACAGGGCATGATAAGGCCATCAACAAGTCACTGAGCCTGACCACCTGAGCCGTTCTAATGGTAGCTGTTCTAATGGTAGCCGTTCTTATGGTAGCTGTTCTAATGGTAGCTGTTCTAATGATAGCTGTTTGTGAGGGTGAGATTGTTACAATGTGTAACTTGACTGACTGGTTGGCTTGTGTGTCATCAGACCCTACTAGCGTGCATTGTTACTCATGATATCAACCACTGGTTTGTATGGACATGTGTGTTTAAAGGTCGCCGTGATATAGCTAGAGTATTGTTGAGTGCAGGGTACATCGACATTCACTTAAGGGTACATTGTTGAGTGCAGGGTACATCGACATTCACTTACTCACGTACATGCAGGGTACATCGACATTCACTTACTCACGTACATGCAGGGTACATTGTTGAGTGCAGGGTACACCGACATTCACTTGCTCACGTACATGCAGGGTACACCGACATTCACTTACTCACGTACATGCAGGGTACAGCGACATTCACTTACTCACGTACATGCAGGGTACATCGACATTCACTTGCTCACGTACATGCAGGGTACATCGACATTCACTTGCTCACGTACATGCAGGGTACATCGACATTCACTTACTCACGTACATGCAGGGTACATTTTTTAGCGCAGGGTACATCGACATTCACTTGCTCACGTACATGCAGGGTACTTCGACATTCACTTACTCACATACATGCAGGGTACATTGTTGAGTGCAGGGTACATCGACATTCACTTACTCACGTACATGCAGGGTACATTGTTGAGTGCAGGGTACATCGACATTCACTTACTCACGTACATGCAGGGTACATCGACATTCACTTGCTCACGTACATGCAGGGTACATCGACATTCACTTACTCACGTACATGCAGGGTACAGCGACATTCACTTGCTCACGTACATGCAGGGTACAGCGACATTCACTTGCTCACGTACATGCAGGGTACATCGACATTCACTTGCTCACGTACATGCAGGGTACATTGTTGAGTGCAGGGTACAGCGACATTCACTTGCTCACGTACATGCAGGGTACATTGTTGAGTGCAGGGTACAGCGACATTCACTTGCTCACGTACATGCAGGGTACATCGACATTCACTTGCTCACGTACATGCAGGGTACATCGACATTCACTTGCTCACGTACATGCAGGGTACATTGTTGAGTGCAGGGTACAGCGACATTCACTTGCTCACGTACATGCAGGGTACATCGACATTCACTTGCTCACGTACATGCAGGTTACATCGACATTCACTTGCTCACGTACATGCAGGGTACATCGACATTCACTTACTCACGTACATGCAGGGTACATTTTTGAGTGCAGGGTACATCGACATTCACTTACTCACGTACATGCAGGGTACATTTTTGAGTGCAGGGTACATCGACATTCACTTACTCACGTACATGCAGGGTACATTGTTGAGTGCAGGGTACATCGACATTCACTTACTCACGTACATGCAGGGTACATCGACATTCACTTGCTCACGTACATGCAGGGTACATCGACATTCACTTACTCACGTACATGCAGGGTACACCGACATTCACTTACTCACGTACATGCAGGGTACACCGACATTCACTTACTCACGTACATGCAGGGTACATTGTTGAGTGCAGGGTACACCGACATTCACTTGCTCACGTACATGCAGGGTACACCGACATTCACTTACTCACGTACATGCAGGGTACACCGACATTCACTTACTCACGTACATGCAGGGTACACCGACATTCACTTACTCACGTACATGCAGGGTACATCGACATTCACTTGCTCACGTACATGCAGGGTACATCGACATTCACTTACTCACGTACATGCAGGGTACACCGACATTCACTTACTCACGTACATGCAGGGTACACCGACATTCACTTACTCACGTACATGCAGGGTACATTGTTGAGTGCAGGGTACACCGACATTCACTTGCTCACGTACATGCAGGGTACACCGACATTCACTTACTCACGTACATGCAGGGTACATCGACATTCACTTGCTCACGTACATGCAGGGTACACCGACATTCACTTACTCACGTACATGCAGGGTACATTGTTGAGTGCAGGGTACATCGACATTCACTTGCTCACGTACATGCAGGGTACATTGTTGAGTGCAGGGTACACCGACATTCACTTGCTCACGTACATGCAGGGTACATCGACATTCACTTACTCACGTACATGCAGGGTACACCGACATTCACTTACTCACGTACATGCAGGGTACATTGTTGAGTGCAGGGTACACCGACATTCACTTACTCACGTACATGCAGGGTACATTGACATTCACTTGCTCACGTACATGCAGGGTACATCGACATTCACTTACTCACGTACATGCAGGGTACATCGACATTCACTTGCTCACGTACATGCAGGGTACACCGACATTCACTTACTCACATACATGCAGGGTACACCGACATTCACTTGCTCTTGTACATGCAGGGTACACCGACATTCACTTGCTCACATACATGCAGGGTACATTGTTGAGTGCAGGGTACATCGACATTCACTTACTCACGTACATGCAGGGTACATCGACATTCACTTGCTCACGTACATGCAGGGTACATCGACATTCACTTACTCACGTACATGCAGGGTACAGCGACATTCACTTGCTCACGTACATGCAGGGTACAGCGACATTCACTTGCTCACGTACATGCAGGGTACATCGACATTCACTTGCTCACGTACATGCAGGGTACATTGTTGAGTGCAGGGTACAGCGACATTCACTTGCTCACGTACATGCAGGGTACATTGTTGAGTGCAGGGTACAGCGACATTCACTTGCTCACGTACATGCAGGGTACATCGACATTCACTTGCTCACGTACATGCAGGGTACATCGACATTCACTTGCTCACGTACATGCAGGGTACATTGTTGAGTGCAGGGTACAGCGACATTCACTTGCTCACGTACATGCAGGGTACATTGTTGAGTGCAGGGTACATCGACATTCACTTACTCACGTACATGCAGGGTACATTGTTGAGTGCAGGGTACATCGACATTCACTTACTCACGTACATGCAGGGTACATCGACATTCACTTACTCACATACATGCAGGGTACAGCGACATTCACTTGCTCACGTACATGCAGGGTACAGCGACATTCACTTGCTCACGTACATGCAGGGTACACCGACATTCACTTACTCACGTACATGCAGGGTACACCGACATTCACTTGCTCACGTACATGCAGGGTACACCGACATTCACTTACTCACGTACATGCAGGGTACATTGTTGAGTGCAGGGTACATCGACATTCACTTGCTCACGTACATGTTGACAGGTGCTGCATCAGTCGTCCCCAGTACAGCAGGTCCTGCGGAGTCTCCTCCCTCATCTCCTGCTGGAACTACCTGTTCAGTTCCTTGGGACAAGGCAGGTGAGTTGTGTCTACCTGTTCTGTACCTTGGGACAGGGCAGGTGAGTTGTGTGTACCTGTTCAGTACCTTGGTGAGTTGTGTCTACCTGTTCAGTACCTTGGGACAGGGCAGGTGAGTTGTGTGTACCTGTTCAGTACCTTGGTGAGTTGTGTGTACCTGTTCAGTACCTTGGGACAGGGCAGGTGAGTTGTGTGTACCTGTTCAGTACCTTGGTGAGTTGTGTCTACCTGTTCAGTACCTTGGGACAGGGCAGGTGAGTTGTGTCTACCTGTTCAGTACCTTGGTGAGTTGTGTCTACCTGTTCAGTACCTTGGGGCAGGGCAGGTGAGTTGTGTCTACCTGTTCAGTACCTTGGGACAGGGCAGGTGAGTTGTGTCTACCTGTTCAGTACCTTGGTGAGTTGTGTCTACCTGTTCAGTACCTTGGGGCAGGGCAGGTGAGTTGTGTCTACCTGTTCTGTACCTTGGGACAGGGCAGGTGAGTTGTGTGTACCTGTTCAGTACCTTGGTGAGTTGTGTCTACCTGTTCAGTTCCTTGGGGCAGGGCAGGTGAGTTGTGTCTACCTGTTCAGTACCTTGGGACAGGGCAGGTGAGTTGTGTCTACCTGTTCAGTACCTTGGGACAGGGCAGGTGAGTTGTGTCTACCTGTTCAGTTCCTTGGGGCAGGGCAGGTGAGTTGTGTGTACCTGTTCAGTACCTTGGGACAGGGCAGGTGAGTTGTGTGTACCTGTTCAGTACCTTGGGACAGGGCAGGTGAGTTGTGTCTACCTGTTCTGTATCTTGGTGAGTTGGATCTACCTGTTCAGTACCTTGGTGAGTTGTGTCTACCTGTTCAATATCTTAGTGAGTTGTGTCTACCTGTTCAATACCTTGGTGAGTTGTGTCTACCTGTTCAGTACCTTGGGGCAGGGCAGGTGAGTTGTGTGTACCTGTTCAGTACCTGGGTGAGTTGGATCTACCTGTTCAGTACCTTGGTGAGTTGTGTCTACCTGTTCAATATCTTGGTGAGTTGTGTCTACCTGTTCAATACCTTGGTGAGTTGTGTCTACCTGTTCAGTACCTTGGGGCAGGGCAGGTGAGTTGTGTGTACCTGTTCAGTACCTGGGTGAGTTGTGTCTACCTGTTCAGTTCCTTGGTGAGTTGGATCCAGGGCAGGGCAGGTGAGTTGGATGTATACCTGTTCAGAAGCACTAAGACTAATTCCTATGCCATAATATGGATCTAGGACTGTCATAACACTAAGATTAATGCCTAGGCCTTAACATGGACCTACGACTGTCATAGCGCTACTATCAGTTTCTAGAACAGGGCCCTGTAGTATCTCCTCCTTGTTGCAGCCTACCCCCCATCACACAGGAAGAAGCTCTCGTCATCCTGGGATTCCAGCCACCCTTCAACGAGATCCGGTTTGGCCCCTTCACGGGGAACGTTGCACTCATGAGGTGAGCGATGACACTCTCTGCTGCAGCCCCTCGGGGAGTCAGGGACGGACCTCGACCCCATACCCCCAACCCCGATAATAAATGACCAGTCCCTAAGTACAATAACCTTGAATGTTATGTAAAAACCCTTTTAGCATACGACTAAATCATTTGGTGGCAAAATTTCTAGGCAACTTGCAATTTCAAATTATTTCCCAGATTATGTGCTAGCATTTTTGTAGTTTTAGTGTTAGTGTTAAAAGTCCTATTTTTTGTAGTTTTATGATTCTATGTCTACATGTAGTGCGGGAGCCTCGACGATGACTGGTCAAATTGTTCCATGTGGAAAAAAATAACAGGCAATGGCGATCAGCTGCACCAAAGTGCGACGCTTAGGGTTATTATTATTTTAAATATATTTAGTAAAAGCTGCAACTAAAATAACATGATATTGGAATGTATTATTCCTGATAAAAAATAGTTTCAGACAATTTTTCCCAATCCTTGCATCAGAATACTTTAACGTTATATCAGTGGGTGAGTTTTAACCAAATCACCAGTAGATTCCAAGAAAACGTGTGTACTGCTGATTGCTGTTTCCGGCTTAGTTTACGAGAAAATACTCAAGGTAATCTTAATCCCTGCATGTAAAACAATGCCTAGCAGAACAAAAAATACAATTTAAACGGTAAATCAACTCTCTGGTTATTTTTTATCTCAAATTTCAAATTTGTATTGACCAAGTTTCTTATCACCCGTTTGTTTACCTGAATTTGCTGAAGGGGTACGGTGTAATTTTTTTCTGCACTTAATATTCAATTTCATTTTTTCTCCTAAATACTGAATCAACTAGAGGGGAGTGCTCATTATACTTGGGTGCACACTATACTCAAGAAAATATGGTACGCTCTCTTTTCCAAAAAACCTTTGCATCCATACTTTTAAGAACAAGCTTGCAAACCATGTTTCAGGAAAGAATAACTGTACAGTGTAGGGCTGGGACGACCCTGGCTGTAGGCAGAGACCAGATACTCAGCATATGGTCTCGGCTGTAGGTCTCAAGAGATAGGTACCGTGATATGACTAAAATACTGTTAAAAGCGGCGTTAACCCCAACTCACTCACTCACTCAAGAGATAGGTACCGTATATGACCGTAGAAAAGCCAAATTTTGAGGACCAGAAAAAAGTTTCTGAGAAAGGGGTCTGCTTATGTATGGGTTACACTTTCATCAAGCTCTTTTCCTGTTGGTAAAAAAACTACATCGTATCGCTTCCGGTGAATGAACAACGCTATACGAAACTTTGTCAATGAAAATGTGAAATTTGCGACTAAAAACCACTTGTCACAATTATTTACCATTTCGTGTGCTTTGCATATTGCTTTGCAAATTATATAGCTATACGAATAAGCCTGCTACATTGATGTTCATGGCAATATATCTTTATACATCAAAGTGACCGTATCGCTAGCTCTCCGTAGGGCTTCAATGACATCTCATGGAGCCGTACAACCAATGTAAACAAAGGATAACAACATAAATGGAACTAGTTTTCACCTTTTAGGATAATTTCTCATTGAAAGTTAATCTTTTTATGACAATGTTTAAGATGTGTAGACTTTTAAAAATCAGAGTCATCAGAATACGATATATACCCCTGGTCCCCATTTTTTTAATGTAAGCCTAATGGGCCAACCAAGTAGCGAACACTAAATAGCAAAAGTCAACACTTCAGGATCCGTTTGATATAACTGCCAAGTTTGTGGAAAGATATTGAACGGGTTTCAAGTTATGCTCCAGAAATGAATTCCTCCACACCCATCCACAACCCTTATGAGACGAAGTACAAATTGTTTCCATGGAAACCGAGAAAAATGAAAATGCCAAAAATCCATTAATAGCAAAAGGCACCACTTCAGGATCTGTTTGATACATCAACCAATTTTTGGTGAATAATATTGAACGGTTTTCGAGTTGAGCTCCATAAATGAAATGATTTTACGGATGGAAGGACTATATCCCCCCCTACATTATATTCCGGATGAAAAAAAACCCAAGAGTAACTTGTTGTAGAGGTACTGGGTTGTAGGAGAGTGACAACAAATATAGGGTACTATGAAATATAATAATGTGGCAAGGAATGATGCATTCAAGTCAATAACACTGACCTAAAAAAGAATGCAAAAATAATTGGATACATATTATTAAATAACTGCTTGAGCCGCCCAATGCTAACACCGTGTTCGTGTGATTCCCGTGCAACCTTTCGAGTTGAGTTTATTGGTTTAACTGTGTCATATGGCCCTGTGACGCAGGGGTAGCATTATGCAGATGGCTGTTACAATGAATGCTCGTTCCACCCGTGACGAATAGGTCTGGTTGTTAATGAAATATAGTGATAGCTAAATAGACAGATTTTTTATTCATGCACCGATTGTCTTTAAATGTAATATCCAGTTATGTATGACTGTTTAATAATCTCATACCAACTTTGACTGGAGTAGGTCTGATAGTTTTTCAGATATTGTAGTACACGTCAATACCTTAAATTACCTTCCAGATTATAGGTACCTAGTCTTCTCGGAACCCTCATACCACTAGGCATGGGAAATTGAAATATTCTGTATTGAAAGTAGCATCTCTTGACATCCAGACTGTCTGAACATCAAGATAGGGATATGAAATATTGTGTATTGAAAGTAGCATCTCTTGACATCCAGACTGTCTGAACATCAAGATAGGGAATTGAAATATTGTGTATGGAAAGTAGGATCTCTTGACATCCAGACTGTCTGAACATCAAGATAGGGAATTGAAATATTCTGTATGGAAAGTAGGATCTCTTGACATCCAGACTGTCTGAACATCAAGATAGGGAAATGAAATATTGTGTATGGAAAGTAGCATCTCTTGACATACAGACTGTCTGAACATCAAGATAGGGAATTGAAATATTGTGTATGGAAAGTAGCATCTCTTGACATCCAGACTGTATGAACATCACGATGTCACGATATCCAATTTTCACAGATGGTTCCGCCAGTTAAATGACCACTTCAAGATCAAAGGCCGCTGTTACTACATGTACAAACCCAACGGAAAGCATCGTACCTCCGGCGTCACGTCGGATGATGCCCTACAAACGCTGAAGAACGGCCTGAAGGATCCGAACACAGCCTACATCTACCACTGTCAGAACCACTACTTCTGTCCGATCGGCTATGACGACACGCCACTGCGAGCAGTCGAGGCCTACAGGTAACCCCATTCATCGTATAATGGACAGTGTTATCCATGCTGTAAACCAATCCGATAAATCGGTATCGCAATCCAGTAAATATGCAAATGAGTTCACCAGACAGGAACTACTTTTAATCTCAATACATTGATTCAAGACCAGTGAAGATCTGGGGTAGAATAGGTCTTCAGCAACCCATGCTTGCCGTAAAAGGCGACTATGCTTGTTGTAAGAGGCGACTAACGGGATCGGGTGGTCAGGCTCGCTTGATGCATGTCATCGATCCCATTTGAGTGGATCGATGCTCATGATGTATTGTCTGGTCCAGACTCAATTATTTACAGACTGCCGTCATATAGCTTGAATATTGCTGAGTGCAGCGTTAAACGACATACAAAAAAAAATTAGCAAATTATATGTACAATTATAGGTTACAAAATGCAAACTTGCGGTTACTACAATATTCAAATGATTTGTGGCATTTTGTGCAGAAAACCCACAAGAAATCTACAAAAAGAATGTATTTCAAGTTTTGAGGACAACATGTAGAACGAAACCTTTGCAAGGCTTGCTTTGTTTTCTTTAGGGGTGCCGACCTCATGTTAGCTTTTGAAGTTGCCGTGCTATACATGCTTTGAGTCCCCTCTCATAAGTTCTTGTGACTCTATTATCCTGTAAACAAACTGCTTGAGCTTATAGAGTGCCATGTTTTGTTAAAAGGCTGTTGTCTGTGATTTCAGTAAATTCTGACAACCCACTCATAATACTCGACTCTTGACACAATATATTTTCTAACACCATAGAGTTCGCATTTATTCAGTCATGGTAGAATTGAGAAAAACCTACTGTATTTTCAATGTAGAGCCAGGTTACCTGTAGATATGATGCGCTAAAATTAACATTTGAAACCTCACGCAGCTTGTTTGGTTCCAAATTCAATTTAGTGTGGTTAAATCTACAGGTAACCTAGCTCTATAGTCTGGAAGTTAATTTAAGGTACCAACGTTTACTACAATATCTGAAAAATTATTGGACCTACTCCAGTCAAAGTTGGTATGAGATTATTAAACAGTCATACATAACTGGAGTTGATTGGTTTAACTGTGTCATGTGGCCCTGTGATGCAGGGGTAGCATTATGCAGATGGTTGTTTCAATAAATGCTCGTTCCATCCGTGACGAACAGGTCTGGTTGTTGATGAAATATAGTGATAGCTAAATAGACAGATTTTTTTATTCATGCACCGATTGTCTTTAAATGTAATATCCAGTTATGTATGTCTGTTTAACAATCTCATGCCAACTTTGACTGGAGTAGGTCCAATAGTTTTTCAGATATTGTAGTAAATGTCGGTACCTTAAATTTAACTTCCAGACTATACTTTGAAAACACAGTATGTTTATGTCCTAAAATTACATGAACCATGTTTGAATCTATAAAAATTAGAAATTAACATGTTTTAAAAATGGAGTGAAATTTGTATCATGATAAGGATCATATCACACACCCAGGAGAGGATCAGTCTACCTGAAGAAATAGTGCATTGAGGCATTATTATTTCATTGATCATTTTCGTGTTTTTTCCAATTCAGCGGCCCCTTGCCCCAGGAAGAGGTCAACACGTGGATACTGATTGGCGACCCAAGCTCCAGCCATCCCAGCATGCACTGCAAAAGGTATGAACTATTCAGCAAAAAGAAATCCTGGGTTATCTAATTTCATTATTATCCCCCCGGTTTTAAAAACGGGGATATAGCGATCAACATGTCCATCCATCTGTCTGCCGTCTGTTTTCCTTTTCCGGAGCAGAAATACAAAAGCATTAAATATTTCTTGTTGAAACATTTCCATATAGATCAGTCTAGTTCGGAACTGGTGCCTTTTGATAATTTGGGATTTTTATTCTATTTATTTTGTTTTTGTTTTCATAATTATTCATGATGAAAAAAAGTTTTTTTCCATTTCCGGAGCAGAACTTGCTATATCGATCAGTCTAGTGGTGAACTGATGCTGTTTGATGATTTGGGATTTTAAATGTTAAATGTTTTTTATTTAGTTTTTTTTCATGATGACAAGTTGAAAATGAGGGTAGCATTCATTTCCAGAGCAGAACTCCAAAACTGTTGAATATTTGAAGATAAAATCTTTTTAATGCAGATTAGTCTTGTGAAAAAGCCTTTTGATGATTTACGATTTGTGTTTTATTTAATTTTTTATGTTTTCATGATGACAAGTTGGACGTTACTGAAAATGAGGGTCGAGTTCGTTTCCAAAGCAGAACAGTTACTGTAAAACCACTGAATACTTCTGGATGAAACTTGATATACAGATCAGTCTAGTGGTGAACTGCTGTCTTTTGATGATTTCTGATTTTGAAAAATACTGAACAGCGTTATTTTTTTCTTCACTGATCTGAAGGTATCCAATGGCAATGAACCAAAAGTGGGTATAAGTTGCTAAACTACATTCTGAATTGCACCAGACTCCTGTTAGAATATGAAGGCAGGAGAAAAAATAACAAAAAATAACTGTGATAACTGCATTGAACATACATTACTGTATTTTCTTGTAAACAATAAACTCACTTTTTGGGGGTGCAAGGTTTATTTGAAATAGATGCTATTCTTTCACTTCTGGTATAGTCCGCTGGAGTATTTGTTTATTTGTTGTTTAACGATGCACTCAGCAATATTCCAGCTATATGACGTCCGTCTCTAAATCTGTGATGGATACAAACCAGTGATTGATATCATGAGCATCGATCCACGCATTTGGGATACAATGACATGCATCAACCAAGTCAGTGAGTCTGACCACCCGATCCCGTTAGTTGCCTCTTACGACAAGCATAGTCGCCTCTTACGACAAGCATAGTCGCCTTTTACGGCAAGCATGGGTTCTAACCCGGATCTACATCGGTCTAGCTTGAGTACCCACAGCAGATCAAGCATTGACAGATTATTTCCTGTTTTGGAATTTTTATTAGCTCACCTGACTGTAAGTCAAGTGAGCTTTGTCCGTCATGTGTCCAGTGACATTTTCTCCTTAGAAACACCTGGACTAATGAAGCTGATTGACCTAGTTCTACGATGGTGACACACAATTTGTGTAAGAGTTTTGAATAAAATATTCAACATGGCCGAGACAAATTATCAAATTGGTCTGACGCTGTCAGTATTTTCAATGTTCTTGTTCGTAGGTGGTCCGACATTTCTACTGATTTGAACAACCAGTCGCCCGACTTCCTGGATATCCGCCGCCTGTACCGCGGGCAGCAGAAGAGTAAGACGAAGAAGGTTGGTAGAAATCTTCACTGCATTATAACATTTCAGAAGAGTCACCAGCTTCCTTCACGACGGACCGGGATTCCCCGCGTGTCCGGACTTCCTGTGCGGAGAAACGGAAGTGGAAGTAGTCCGGTGGCCGGTGCGGGCGACGCTCGTACATCCCCACTTGCAGGCTATGACGTGAAGAACGGAAGACTGGATGAAGATGACCTCAACTTTGATGAGGACACTGACGACAGCTTTGAGGACGATGTCAACTCGGATTGATCCTGCTGGCTGAACACTACAAATGTTTGGCGATTTAAGAAATAAACGAAGAGTGGGTGTTGTTTATTGTACAATCAAACACTGCAGGGATATGAGATATCAAAATTATGTACAACCTCTTTAAGGATGTTAGTATTTAAATAATGATGACTCCCTGAAAAGAATCCGACCTCGGCAATGTCGGACAGGTCCATTTTATGAACAGGGTTTGGTCATTGACACATATTCTCAATATTTTCACATCGATTATCTGTATCCTTTCTCTCACTACCGATTGTCATATCTCTCTCACTTTTGGAAGCGACTGTTCGGACATTGCGTTTATCTACATTGCCCAGCTACGTCTATTGGGAACAATTCACTTGACACTCCCCTCTAAAAAGTAATGTCGTCCAATTTATAAGTTGCGAGGCCATGTTCGAATCTCCAGAAATGATGTCATGATAGAACAATGTTATATCGTGAAATAAACCACTCTCCATCAAATAAAAAGAAACAACAATATCGATTATAAATCATTTACTGCAATCAACACGAATGTCATCGACCCACTTTTATAAATATGGAAACGTCAAAGAACAAACCAGATGACTATTGAACGTGACGTCACCTATCCCTATCCTATGACGTCACCTGACAACGGGCGTGATAATGGCCCGTCGTCAAGCATTATGCTGGCATTATCAAGTTACAGTGGCCCGCTCATTTCTGATAATATCCGGGCGGTTCAATGATAATTCTGTCCATTTTAGCTATAAAACCTGATTCATATCGCCCTCCATTGATAAATCTTACGGTGATCTCAACACCAACATTTCATTTTGATAACTGAATTTTTTTTTTTTGTTCATACAATTTTATCATCATTATTGAGGGGTCACGCACATAATAAGAGATAAGAGTATTAAAAACAATGTTCCATTTTCAGCTTCCTAGAGTGCAGTTCAGTCTGAACCATTTTATTCCCACATTGTCTGTTACCTTTCTCACGCTTAGGTTAAACGACTGTTTGCATAACGGCATGTGATTCGGATATCTCATCCATCACCATCAATCTTGAACTTTTCATTGTTTTTAATAGTCTTCCATTTTTCCAGTTCCATAAAAGTATCTGATCTGTGTGACATAGGCATAAACAACATGTTCTTCAACTGTAAATCACATCGTCAACATACCGTATTCGACGTAATAAGCAACCCGCTCTAATAAGTGCCCATGTCTATATTTGCAAATATATCGGCAAGCGAACAATCCCGATAAGTGCCCCTTCCGATTGACACAAGACTAAAAAATTATTTATTTGTGTAAGATACGCACTTGTGTGTTATACGCACCCTTTATCATGGGCGATTAAATTCTTGAAAAATATGTCTCGTGTATAATACGTTCATACTTTTCTTTTTTATCATTTCAGGCTGTCAGTATAAATCACGAAATTTTCAACTTTTTTTTTTCACCAAATTTATATTCTAATAAGCGCTCCCTGTTTCTAATTTTGAGAGTAGCCTAGGTGCTTATTACGTCCAATACGGTACTCAGATCTGTTGGTGCTTGTTGGCATATGTTCAAGTTTGACACCCGACATACCTAGGTGACCCTTCAATAATGATTCTCATTGTACTGAGGGATAATAAGACACGTCATTCTATTTAAATATACACTTGACATGTGATGAGAATCAGTTCTGGGTATCATGGAATGGTAAAAAATATTCCTTTGAAAAGTTGAGTAGTATACATTACACAGTTTAGGAAACTGAAGTGTTGAAATGCGTTTCATTAAGCAAGGGAGGTAACTACTGTTGTACGTAATACACCGTCAGATCCACAGAGCGGTGGAGGCATCAACTTTGATCTTGTTAACGATGATCGGAAAATATTTATACTGAGCAAAAGAAGTTGGGGATCATGAATATTTTTTATGAAATAGTGTGCTCAGTCTTCACTACAAAAAATAATCTAAAAAATAAATAATGATCCCGAACTTTTTTTCAGTATACGTCTAAAAACATGCCTTTACAATTGTGATCAAACGTGAAATAATGTTTCAGTAATTTTGTTCTTAAAGTTTATTTGAATATTAGATTGCTACAAACTTCCTAAAAATCAAGCGGGCAATATTACTCAGACGATCATTGTAAAGATGATCTGAGACCAGCAACATTTACATTTTTGGGTTAGTTACGATTTCACCTCACTCAGAATATAGGTGAGCTACTGTACCTTGGCTCTATGTTTCTCATTTATACATCTTAAATTTACCAATATTTTTACACTACCATATATGGTAACATATAACTGCTTATTGGAGTTTATTTTTTTACATTTTAATCAATTTTAAGCAATATTTTTAGAAAATATGTCTCATGTATGGTTTCAAAATTGAACCTCAATGCCAAATTTTGGTGGCAGTATCAACAGTTATCAAGTATAAGGTTTCCCAGCTCACATGTTGCAAATACTATCCTCCTAACTACATATCAAGATCATACATTACGACCGGTATCTTAATTGTTTGGTTTACATTTTTGTGCAGAACCCGAGCAGAATTTTGCATCTCTCGAAGAATTTGTCAAATACACTGCAGAATTTTAACATGTGAGTCGAAAGGTGGTTTTAAACATGTAAATGGATAATTATTTCATTTCAAAGTGAAGTTGACTTTTGTATTATTGCCTACTGAAAGTGCCATTTTGTAATGTTGTGTACAACAACATTTTTATTTGCTCATAAATAACCACGGATTGAGGCAAATCGAAGCCAAGATTTAATCTCAGATTGCAGGAAAAGGCGTTTTAAGAGTGAGAATTCTAAAATCTTCAGAGAGTGAGTGAGTGAGTTGGGTTTAACGCCACTTTTAACAGTATTCCAGTTATATTGCAGCGTGTCAGCTTAATGTGGAGGAAAGCCCGAAGTGATGCAGGTAAATATGTGAAAAAGAGTTACTTCCCTTCCCCTGTATGAGGAATTTGCTTATATTAATAATGTCAGTTATAAAATATCTTTTTAATTATATTCCACTTTTTATGTCGGATTAACCAAGTAATATATAAAAACATCTTATTACTGTATCTTATATAACGAATATTTTATTAATTGTATTGGCAAAGGTAGTTTGATCTCATATTTACCAAGTTTATCTTTACGAAATATTTAAATATTAAATATGAATTATGAAATATCTTTATTTATGAATACCGTATCTGTCTGTTTTTGTCTCACAATCCAGTAACACAAACATTCAGCTGTGTATACGCCCCTCTACTACACTTCTGGGAGTAGAACTTGTTTTGTCATACCTCAGTGTCAGAATGATGAGATCTGATTGGTCCACGTGATCGTGATAAAATACTGTATCCTGCCTTGAAGGGTAATAAATTTCTCTGCTGGGGAGTAAATCTCTTATACCCCGCCACGAGCAATACAAGCTGCACGTGGATTTCCTTTGTACCCCGATTCAAAGCAAATCCTGCACGCTTTTTCCGAATCAGTGGAAGTCACGTGACATAGCAAAAGTTAACCTCAGGTCAATCGAACAGTTTTTTTCTATCAATTTTGAATTTGTGTTAATTCTTTTACAAAGTCACATTAAAACATGTCGGTAACATAAAGGATATTGATGAATGCTTGATTCTGATTGGTAAAAAAAGAGGTTTCCTTCTTGCTACGGACACCCCTTTCAAATATATTAAACCGTGCGTATGAATACATAGATAGCCTACATATCGATTCATTTAAAATGGCTGCCGTTCGATCACCCCCATATGAACTGTAAAACATATCTATATTTCCTCTAAGATACGCTGGGTCTCTAATACCAGCCAGGTCGCTAATACACGCCGAGTCAAGGGCTCTCACGAAATTAATAGACGGCGTAGCGTCAAATAGGGGAAATACAGTAGTTTGATATCAGATTTTTTAGCATTCTAGGCCGCAACCTGAATGCTTCGATGATGACATTAAAAGATTTAACAAAGGCAATCTTTTGCATACAGATGAAATGTTTATGAAACTGTTAGGGAAATGTTCTATGGTGACCAGAATAAGAACAATTTAAGTATTTCCTCATTGAAACAACAGATAGAAGTCTGGCATAGACAGAAGATTGGAAAGAAATCCCGTTCTAGCTAAGAGTTACATCTCTTGGTGTCTCAAGCAAACTGTCAAGATTAACTGGTCCCTTGTCCCTGTTTCTGTCCAGAATCGGGAGTAAAGAAACTTCAGATTAGACACATTTTGTTTTATGTTAAATGAATGTCATTGGGACTGTAAATTTGGTCTGTAAAAGAATCTGTAATATACAAAAGAAAATATGGACTGTCATGAATATTTTCAAGCTTTGTACAGGGCACTTATAAAGATTACTTTCAGACTATCTAAATGTTGATCAGAGGTACCAGTTACAGCAGGCCCCTTGATGTGGCAAATCATCTTCCCGAGACAAGGGCGTTAACTGACTATAGTCAAGTCTCGTTAATCCGACAATCGGCTTTATCCGACACTAACGATGGGAACCGATTAAATCAGTGCTATTAAGACCCGTAAATCCGACAGTCTCCCTAATTTGCAACAAATTACCGAAATTACTCATTAATCAGTCTCATTAATCTGACACAGTGATCAGCGAGTACACAGCCCGTGTTTTGATGCGAGACGAGTCGGCTGGTAGCTGCATATTAAAACGGCTGCAGAGATAAACTTGCTGAACAATAAACAATTAATGAACAATTAGTGTTTGTATCGTTATCTATCGTGTAGTTCGATTTTCGATCATGAACGTTGATACTTAATTTCGTTTATCCGACATACTCGTTAATCTGACGTAATCATATGCAATCAACAATGTCAGATTAACGGGACTTGACTGTAAATAAGTCCAGTTTCCACCCTTGCCAAACTAGGCCGGAATTTCCAAGCTCGATTGTAGCGCCACCAGTCAGTTAACTCCCTTGCCTTGGGAACATGTTGGCAAATATGGTTAGGGTTGAAATCCTGAGCAAGTAGCTTTCCGATATTTGGACATCTGCAGTCTCACCATATTCAATGTTGAAACAAATGTTATACTTGTGCATTAACTGTTTGATTGGCATTCTAGAAGTTGGTAAGAAACCGTACAACTTTGTGGATGACAACTTCTGGTTTAGAAGATTGTTGTTGTCAATGTTAATTTGCTGCTTATCACAACATGTCATGCATATACACACTCTCATCAAAATCAGGTCTTAGTTTTCGCTACCGCCAAACAAAGATCTGAGGACATCCCATTATGGGTCACGTCAGAACAACCTCTTGCGAACTTTGACCGATCAATGAAATGACTGACAAGAAATTGAGATTAACCAATCAGAAGGCAGCTTTATCGAGCTTTACGACACTAGTTTCAAACTGGCGACTACGCTTCGAAACATATTTTGACGTATTCTTGGTTAAAATTTTTAAAGCTGATCAAAAGAACATTCTGGAATGGCTTATAGATGGCCTAGATTGTATGGATACAATCATAAAACCCGTAACTGTCGTTCGGAATACCCTCTGTTAAATATTTCGAGGTTGCATGATCAGAAAACACATTCCGTCTGTGACTTTCATGAACTGGTAAGCGACGCTCTGATTGGTTGGATGAAAGGTCGTTCTGACGTGACCCACAATGGGATGTCCTCAGATCTTTGTTTAGCGATGGCATATATACCTCTCATCACTTGGTTGTTGTCACTCCAGCTTGATAATGGTGTAAGAATCGACATCGAAACGTCGCTATATGCAATAAACCAGACCTTGTTATCGGTAAAGTTGTACGTTTTCTTACTTACTAGTGCTTGAGAAGAATACAATGTGATATTGTCCTTGATATCGTTACATTATCAGGGTCCTGTTCCACAAAACAATCTTGGCTCAAAAATTATCGTAAGGTCGCGTTAAAATGTGAGAGTTACGATCGTCTTAGTGCAAAGATTGCTTTGAGAAACAGGTCCAGAACAATGGGCTGACTTCCGTGAAGTTTAGACATTTCACAATTTTTTCTGTGTTTTTAAATGTTTGTTTATTTGTTGTCACTCAGTAATATTCCACTTTTTGAAGGCAGTCTGTAAATAATCGAGTCTGTACTAGACAATCTAGTGATTGACATTGTGAGCAACTATCGTCAGGGTACGATGACACGCAGTCAAACAAGTCACCACTATTTGGTTTCCTCGTGACCAGCATGGGTTGCTGGGGCAATTCAAACACCCGAACTCATGTTTCTTCCTGAATGACAATGGGTAATATGTGGAATAGTTACTCTGAATACCATTTTTTAGCAGCTCATGAACAGATAATCTTATTCCATGCAGCTCGCTGGTTGTTCTATACTACTCAACATTTGCTAAGGAAAACACCTTTGACTAACGATGACCCTTGGTTCTTACCAAGTGTTGAGTAGTATATAACTGACATGTTCGTCCTCTTGAGGGTGAGTGAGTGAGTTGACATTTACGCCACTTTCAGCAATATTCCATCAATGTCACTGAGTGAGTGAGTGAGTGAGTGAGTGAGTGAGTGAGTTGGGTTTAATGCCGCTTTTAAGAGTATTCCAGTTATATCACGGCTTGTCAGCTTAATGTGGGAGGAAACACCGAAGTGATGCAGGTCTCAGACGTTTACCACTTCGGTGAAACCCATGAGCACGGTTATGGTGCTGACAAACCTAGAAACATAATCGGGGCGAACCGGGATTCGAACCCAAAATCATAGGTTTCTGGCGTGCTCAAGGGACGTAACTCTGCACAGCAAATCGTGGCGCCTTAGATGACTGGGCCACCTGTGCCCCCCTTCAATGTCACTGCAGGGTACACCAAGAATAGGCTTCACCCACTGTACCCATATGGGAAATAAAACCCGACTTTTGGGATCGACGGGTTAACGCCTTACCCACTAAGTTAAATTGAAAACATTTAATCCAGTTTTGATATTGTTGTCAATTAATTAATAACAAACAATGTAAGAAAGGTTACATAAATTTATTTTGTAATTGTTTTGTAATTAAAAGTGAAATAGCTCTAGCATAAGCAGTACCTTAAACATAAGCAATATCACGACTTACCGTGACTTGGGTACGGATACAAAAATAGTTTTATGATATTCCAAAATGATCACAGAAAATCAAACTAAAACTAAGACAACGCAAACTAAAATTGTGCAAATGATCAGGGTGCTGTTGTACAAAGCGATCTTAGCGCTAAGGTGATTGTAATTCCCATACCTTAACATTTACTTAAGACAGTCGTAGTGCTAAGGTGATCGTAACTCCCATACCTTAACACAGACTTATGGCAGTCGTAGTGCTAAGGTGATCGTAACTCCCATACCTTAACACAGACTTGCGACAGTCGTAGTGCTAAGGTGATCGTAACTCCCATACCTTAACACAGACTTATGGCAGTCGTAGTGCTAAGGTGATCGTAACTCCCATACCTTAACACAGACTTGCGACAGTCGTAGTGCTAAGGTTGTTTTGTACAATGACACCCAGTACTATTAAACTACATGCAAGGGAAGGACTGGCCATTTATTATAGGGGGTGATGGGCCGGTGGGATTGGTCTTAGGAGTGTCACATATTTTGCTTATCCACCCACCCCACCCCCCATTTAGGATTAAAAAATAGTCTTTGTTCTCAGGTACTGCCTGCATCATAATAAAGTCCACCGCACATTCCGTTTTCATTTCAATTTTCAAAAAAAAATATATGCTAAATCTTACAAACAATGCGATCCAATATAGCACACAGTTACTTCCCTTAACATGCCCACTGCTTTACTGCGCATCTCGTGTTATGGTCATGGCGTCATTAGGAGTTTGTGTGTTTGTTTATGTAGGGAGGCCTTTCCCAGGTTGATGGTACACAACTGTTTATTTGGTTTCATATTAGTTTGAACAAGCAAAAAAAACAAAAAAACACCACCCACCGGCACTATATTTTCAAAAGTCATTGCCTGAGAACTAATTCTTATATTTTTTTTAAGCCTTAGGTAATATTTTCTTAATCTCTTTTCACCTCCATAATAAATTACCAGTCCCTAAGCATCAATATAGAATATTTTTCACAACCTACATAGCATGACAACACAACACATGAACTATCCTGATGGAAATAAATTAAGGACAGGAATTCGCAGATTGGTGTTTTGTGTAAAATATGTCTGGTGTGACATAGGCATTGTGTGTTCATTTCCTTGCCGACTTATCTCTCGTTATCTTGGTGGTAAATACGAAACTAAATGCCTACCATATCATTTCCTCATATCCGTTCCCTTATTTCTCACCATGTGTATACATGTATTACAAACAAAAGATCCACATGCCACGATCTTGGTGTTCATTGTTGTACTCAAAGCATGTATTTTTGTAACATTGTATTTTAACTTGTATATGAATAAAACAATATATGTCACAATGTTTTTTTGTTTGTTTCACGCAGGCTACAACAAATAAATTACACTTTTCAGGCTATTATATTTCCACTTGCAAGGAAAATGACATGAGAACGAATTATCTCGTCATTATATTTCGGAAATAACAATATTCTTAAAGAAATTTAATAAAACAGACTTTCTATTGTCATATGTAGTCATCTGATTCAATTAAAACAACATTGCAGGCACTTGATGTGTGCACCCTACACATTTCTAGCAAGGGAGGTAACTGTGTATGAAACTCCCTCACGTGTACGCTTCACTCTCAGTGTGAGTGAGTGAGTGAGTTTGGCTGAAGCCGACTTGAACACTGCACCTTGATATGAGAGAACCTAGAAACAGTCTGGCACAGCTAGGGGACACAACTCTGCAAAGCAAATTTCAGAAGCTAATACCAACTTCACTCTGAGAAGGCACGGGAGTGAAGTCAATATGGGAGAATGTTGCTGTTAGCAATATTTCATCAAAAGGGGGGCACTCCAAGAATGCACACACACTGTACACACGTGAGGAAAAAACCTTTGTTTTCAGCATTTTAAGCCAATGCCTTCACCTCGAGGTTAGCCTGTGAAGTCGTGAAAACATGCACTTATTTGTTGTTTTTCATCATCTTTAAGTGCTAAGACAACCGGTATCCTTCCTTCACCAATTCCACAAAGCTATCTTAGCGCTAAGACAACAAATATCCTTTCTTCAACTCCACAAAGCTATCTTAGCGCTAAGACAACCGGTATCCTTCCTTCAATTCCACAAAGCTATCTTAGCGCTAAGACAGCCAGTTTTGTCTAAGACAATAGGACATACAGTAGTTTCATGATTCTTTCATCTTTTAATAATTTCTACTTTCACGAACATTTTCTATATGAAAAATATTACTCCAACATGTATCCATAGCAACATGAAATGCCCAAACCAGTAAGACAGTTATTCTACATGTAAATGTTAAATGCAATAAATATACATGAAAAAGCACACTATTCTGAATTATTACGATCAACTAGGGGTACAAAAATGTGTTCAAATAGCACCGGTTACACAACATTATTGTGAATGTCTACAGCAGCCAAGGGTAAGATTTTCTCTTCACTAGTCTAAACAAATGACTTGAGTAAAATACATTCCCAATAACCAGTACAAATTATTGTATACCACCGATATGCATACTCCCCAGGGAGCTGAGAATGGATCAGGTAATGATGTCATGGTTGTTGAGCATCCCCTCTTGTGATGAGCTTTGTAGGTCTAGGTGACATATTATCTTAACATTCTATTAATATGAAGTTTATAAGTGAGTTTAGTTTGACGCCCATTTGAACTTATTTTCCGTTATGTCCCGAGAAGCAGACATGGACCATTTTCAGTTGGGTACTGAGTAGGACCCGGGTACCCACAGGACTACCCGGAACCGTTGTTAGTCACGTGATATATTGTCTAGTGACAAAAGTTATATAGAACTCTATGGTTACACTACAAGTCACTAATGTTCACGTTTCTTTCTGACTAAGCACCCAATCCTTCTGACTTTGTTTGAATAAAGATAAAACTTCAGTCAACTTCAGTGTATGCATGATCTGATAGTTTTATGCGTGAAGTAAATAGTTTTTGCCAGTGCTGCAGTCAAACTATTCCCGATCGTACACGATGTACCCAACTCTTGAGACCTACAGCGGGTACCCAGGTAGGGTCGGGTAATAGGGGGTGGGTACCAGGTTGTAAACTTGGACTCGTCCCAGCCCTAGGTAAGACCCACTTGCACAAAGCAATGGAGACAATCTTAACACATAAACATGGGATCGCACAACTCTAGCATGACAAAGGGACACAACTCTGCACTACAAAGTAAATCACCTTTTACAACGAGGCCACCTGTGCCCCCTAAAGTTTATAAAAAGCGTTCATTAGATAATATACATATATAAGTAAGGATAAGAAATTATGGATGAACAACTTCTTTATTACAATTAAGAGCGACGTTTCGGTGTAGGTTCTAACACTGTTAGAAAGCTTTATACATATATAAACAATATATTTTTATTAACCTACTAATTGATCTTTCACAACTACAAACTGATCTTTCTTTGGATCCTTTGCCAAACAAACAGTCTGGCGTAAATATCACCTATCCCGGGCACTGAATCTAACAGCAACAGAATATGGTCTCTAGTATTTGGAATAAAACATTTGAAAAAAACTGAGCATAGCTCATGCTATTTGCTACGTTCATATATACCTGGCAGTGGGAGGCATTGTGATGAGAGACAAAATATCCCATGAACAGTGAACACTGTGAACAGTGACACCATCCAAGTGCAATATGACCCGTATCATTGTCATTCGACAAAATATACTTTCCATTGAATGACATAAATCCCTAATATCTTTAGACTCTTTAATGCTCCTGTTTATAAATATGATGTTGATATCATGGGTAATAACATATATTCATATGATTGAAGGAGGACTTCTATTTTATTTAATCAATTTTCAAGGTGAATATGCCAAGAGGCAGAAGAAAAAAACATTTAAAAAATGCCACTGTTTAGGGTGTATCCTTAAAATAAAACCTTTCAAAAAACATGTTAAAAAAGCATACGTTCAATCATTGACACCAATAGACCTTATGACAGCATTGTCTTTATTAATTCAATTTTGCCAAGAAATAAAAGCTATCTTCCCTACCTCCATCCCTGATTTTTAATTTATTAGATCTCCATTCTATTTTGGTAAATAAAATGGATACATTCATCACCCTAGCTTTGAGCCCGGATGACAGGCTGCTAAAAATAGCCGCCCTGTTTTTAATGATTAAAAGAAGAATTGTTGCATACCGTCTCCCACACAACTGATAACGTCAACAAGAGGACATCACTCCCCAAGCACATACAAGGGTACCGTTGTACAAAACAACCGTAGCTCTACGACTGTCGTAAGTCTATGTTAAACAGGAGTTACAATCACCTTAGCGCTAAGATCGCTATATACAACGGCAAGGAAATTGTATTTGAATACAAAATACAAAACTCCCATTTTTTATTCTTGATATCGGCAAGAGAAATGTTGAGTATTTATCAAAATAGAATGGAGATATATACTTGAGGATCCCCCAACCTCCACCCCAATGTATCATAATGCACAATGAGTGAGTGAGTGTGGTTTTACGCCGCTTTTAGCAATATTCCAGCAATATCACTGCAGGCGACACCAGAAATGGGCTTCACACATTGTACCCATTTCGGGAATCGAACTCGGGTCTTCAGCGTGACCAGCGAACGCTTTTACCACCATTGCATCACTAAATAGGCTCACAAATATAACTGAGGTTTCATCACTAACACAAAATCATGAAGATGAGTGAGTCTCATTCTCTCATGAAATACGTCTCTATGGCAGCAGAGCCGTGAACAAAAGATCAAATAAGGGACCGGTCATTGCTTACAGGGGTAGGTGGATTTTTTATTCACTAACACACAGAAAATAATGACCTCCTTAATGTTTGTCATATTTTCGCATGACCCTCCCCAGCTCCTTGTACAATTTTTTCATGACCCTCCATGACCCGCCAGCTGCCAGCATGTCATGGATATAAAATACCATATATCGTGTCCATATATCATGTCTATATATCATGTCTATATACATCTTCCTGAGGCAAGGAACGTAACTGACCATAAAAGTCCAATTTCCACCCTTGCCCAACTGGGCTGGAATTATGGAGTAATATTTTAGCTGGACTAACGAGTCTGTTCTTAGTTCAATCAAAATTTTGTAACATAGTTGACATCCGGTTTGTAAACTGCAGTGCAGATTTCGGTCAATTGCAGGATTTGCAAAGCATGTGCACCGCCAACTCGGCATCAACAGATATTTTCCAAATCTTTTTTTATGTTTTTAATCAATGTGCTCACGTGATTTGATCACAAAGTAAGACTTGTTTTATCACAATATAAATTTTGATTATCGATCCATGAAGATCCAGGTAGAGAATAAGTCTTCAGCAACCCATTCTTGCCGTAAGAGGTAACTATGCGTGTTGCTCGCTGAATTGGTTGATGTCATCATAACCCAATGGCGTAGATCGATGCTCATGATGTCAGTTACAAGATTGTCTAGTCCAGACTTGATTATTTACAGACCGCCATAATATAGCTGGAATATTGCTGAGTGCGGCGTTAAACAACAAACAAAACAAACACAGATTATCGATCAGATCATCTTGACTGGGTGCCGCCATTTTGTTTGAAGCAAATGCAAGTGATATGAGAGGTGGAATCTGATTGGTCAATAGGAGGGACAAAGAAGGGACATAACTCGTAATAGCCACTGGTGGTGCTATGATTGAGCCCAGAATTTCCAGCCTAGTTCGGCAAGGGTGGAAACTGGATTTGGTAACTCCCTTGCCTCAGGAAGATGGTAAAAATATCATGTCAATGTATCATGTCTTCATAACATGTCTATATACCATGTAAATATATCATGTCTTTATAACATGTCTATATACCATGTCAATATATCCATGTTATATATCACTAGCTGCCTGTAAGCCTTGTGAGGTCCTGCCACACAACCACACCCTGTAATACTTCATATTCCATTGCTAGGATTGTTGCATGAGGCACATGGCATAAGAACATTTTCACGATTTTAGCAACTTTTGTTAGGTGGCAGTAATGTTAACAAATTAACAAATTTGAAAATTGGTTTTGGATGACAATCCGGCAATGTCCTAGAAAATAAACAGATCGCAAAACACATCTACTACAAGCCTGATCTTTCAGATCAACTATTAGACAAATATGTACGATAACACAGTACAGATGGCCTTCATATATAATTCTCAACATCAATCAAATTCACCATTGAAATTAGGGCTGGGACGGGTAACTCGGGTACTTGGGTCGGGTGGGTACTGAGAAGGACCTGGGTACCCACAGGACTACGTGGACCTGTAGCTAGTCACGTGATACATTGTTTAATGACAAAAATTATCTAAAACTATAATGTTACACTACAAGTCACTGATGTTCACATTTAATTCCCACTATGCAGCCATTACTTCTGACTTTTAAATGTTTGAAAAAAGATAAAATTTCGGTCAACTTCAGTGTATGCATGACCAGATCGTTTTAACATGTATCTAAATACATTTTGCCAGGGCTATGGTCAACAATTCCCAATTGGACATTTTGTACCTATCTCTTGAGACCTACAGCGGGTACCTGGGTAGGGTCAGGTAATAGGGGGTGGGTACCCGGGGTGTAAATTTGGACTCGTCCCAGCCCTAGTGGAAATGACATCCAATCTATTCTGTAAACAATAGTGTGACCAACAAAATTTCTTATCTAAAATATTATTTGAGAAACATGATTAAATAAGATGTTTTTTTCATCTGGTGAGGAACTGAGACAATGCTCACAGTATTCTATTCATGACATCTTAGCAACACAGTCCAATCACAACACTGATTGAGTGAGTATGGTTTTACACCGCTTTTAGCAATATTCCAGCAATATCACGGCGGGGGACACCAGAAATGGGCTCCACACATTGTACCCATGTCGGAATTCGAACCCGTGTCTTTGGCGTGACGAGTGAACGCTTTAACCACTAGGCTACCCGACTGCCCCCTTCAGTCACAATAATAATCCTTCAATAATAAAGACTTTTCCAATCCTAACAGCACAATTGTTCACGAAATGGACGTATAACATGATGTCCGCGTTGCATGAGATATCATCAGGCATAACTCTTCCAACACAAGATAATACATTTTATTTGGTTTACAAAACATTTAGAATAAAATTCAATGTAGGTGGTCGAAAAAATATATAAAAAATCTTCCAGATTACTACTGCTAGTAATGAATAAAAAAACAACCTCGTAGGTCACACCATCACGGAAGTGATTGCAAAATGATATCGAAAGATAAGCAATTGTTTTCTCACCTAAAAATCACAATTTCTGTGTATAATTGACAATTTCTAACTCACGGCAGTGACATAATCTTCTGTATGTTTTTCATTTCACCTAATTGTAAAATAGATACAGATGTCACAAGTCATTTACTTTTTTCCTAATTCAGTTTTTTGTGTTGGTTGGTATCGTAAACGAACTAAAAAAATATAAAGCCTAATACCAAAATAATCTCTCCATTGATAATAAATAGATGGGATACAAACAGGATGTTTTCTGATGGACGAGGATGATGTCATCACGGTAATTCGATACAAGATCAACGAGAACTCTTCTTCTTAGTCTGGCCACCATCTTTAAACAGCTTCCATGACTTGACTTCGGCCACAACAAGACTAAAATCACCGACAATCTCCGTAAACGACAGCTCCCGTTTAAACCATTCTACCATCCTGGGTGGATCTTCCATACTCAGATGCCAATATTTGTCCACAGTGCCATACTTGACGCTCAGCTTTCTCACATCTGCTACCACCGTTTTCGGCGCCACGACCCAAATTCCACTCCTTTCATCTTGAGGTTTGTCCGCAGCAATGGTTCTGATGCTCTCCATTTTCTTCTCCAGCTTTTCAAACGATGCTCCTCCGAGATCGTAGATGTACAGTTTTGACTCCGAATCTTCTGGATGGAGGAAGAGATGTTCTGGCGGCATGTAGGTGTGGTAGAAAACGACGTGACTATCGCCTTTGTTTGAGGCGATCTTCTTCTGCAGTTGCGAGATCCCCGGCACAATTCCCCCTTGATGCAGGAACCCAAAGACCAGGAGACCCAGCAAGTTGACCACGCAGAACTTCATAAAAATCAACTTCTTCATCTTGAACGACGCCATTGTTTTCGTCGCTATGACAACACCTAATGGAAACAGCGGTAGAAGAAACCTGGGTTCTTGATGCGATATACACGAAAACACGACAAGCGGGAAGGAGAAACAGGACACAATGTAGACGTCATCGAGATGAAAGTCGCTGTTCACTTTGAGAGACCCGCCGAGCATGACATTCAACACGTTCTTGAGAATTCGCCACAAGACGAAGATCACCATCGGCCCAAACAACAATGGCAGACTGACCAGTGTGTGGAAGTAGAAAGGATGGTTGCCATGGCGACTCAAGTTGCTGGACTGGGAATTGTACGCTAAGAAGTTGTAAGGGGAGATAACTATGGATGGCTTGTACGTAGTGTACATTTTCCTAAGACACTCAATCTTTTTGTCACTGACCACACAATTCTCGATATCTTTCGGGATATGTCGGACAGATTCGTATCGGAAATAAATTGTATCCACAACAACAAACACGACTGAAATTAGGACACAAACAATGGACATGACTGAGAGCTGATTGACAACAAAATTGATTCTATCAGAAAACCTTCTTTCAGAAATAACACTGTTCCACAACCAATGAGTGACGGGCACAAATGCAAATATAAGGAACGTTGGTCTGTTGAACATCCCAACAGTCAAGATCGCAGCAATCAGAGCAGTTTCACGAGACGAACTTTGACCTCCCCGCCTCTGTTTGCACATGATTGGACACGCTCCACTCGTCACAGCCAATAAGACTGCAAACAGAATGGTTTCGATGGAGTTTGAGAACGTGTGGGTCATATAGGTCCAGGCTACATAGGACGTTGAGTAGAGCAGCATGCTGGTGTAGCCGTTGTTGTTGTACTTGCGGCATAGGTCGAAGGTGCAGCTGTCGACGATGATGCCAGCGATGGAGATGACCAGCCTCGGCAGCACCAACACCAGACACGGGGTGGCCAGATTCAGCAGACGCAACAGGAACAGGACCGGTCCATAGGCAGCGTAGGGGAGCAGGATAGAGCGGATTGGATTCTCCCAAGTGAACTCCCAAGTTCTGTGGTGTTGGACATCAAGGATATCACCTGTAGGGGAGAGACAGAGTGAGTGAGTGAGTGAGTGAGTGAGTGAGTGAGTGAGTGAGTGAGTGAGTTGGGTTTAACACCGCTTTTAACAATATTCCAGTCATATCACGGTGTGTCAGCTTAATGTGGGAGGAAAGCCCGAAGTGATGCAGGTCTCAGACGTTTACCACTTCGGTGAAACCCACGAGCACGGGTATGGTGCTGACAAACCTAGAAACATAATTGGGGAGAGCCGGGATTCGAACCCACAATCATAGGTTTCTGCCATGCCCAAGGGACACAACTCTGCTTTTCCTGAAGTAAGTGCATGTACATATTACTTGAGACCTGTGAAGATCCGGGATAGAATAGGTCTTCAGCAACCCTGCGAGTGGCGACTAATGGGATCGGGTGGTCAGGCTCACTGACTTGGTTGATACATGTCATCGTATCCCAATTGCATGGATCGATGCTCATGATGTCAATCACTAGATTGTCTGGTCCAGACTTGATTATTTACAGATTGCTGTCATATAGCTGGAATATTGCTGAGTGAGGCGTTAAACAAACAAACAAAACATGTTTCTTGAAAACTATTAAGCAACTCATGATGATCTTGGTTAGAATTGGTCTACAGCAACCCATTCTTTGTTGAGTGAGTGAGTGAGTGAGTGAGTGAGCGAGCGAGCGTACAGTTTTATGTTTTGAGCCCTTATGAGGAATCAAACCTGCATCTTCAGTGTGACGAGTGAACGCTTTAACCACTAGGCTACCCCACCGCCCCTTATGGCATAATAGGTTCATTGATCGTCAACATTCATCAACTTCACAGCCAGCAATATTCCAGCTACCCGGTATGTAATTGTTGCCTTATGTTAATCAAGTCATGATCAAATAAATAAGTGGTTGATATCATGAACAACATTCTTTATTGTCTCTTCTGACAAGTATCTGTTGTTTAATTTTGAAGTCAGCCATGTTCAAGCTACCCGGTATGTAATTGTTGCCTTATGTTAATCAAGTCATGATCAAACAACCAGTGGGTGATATTATGAACAACGAAATGTTTCATCGCTTCCTATGACAAGCATCTGTTGTTTAATTTTGGGGTCAGCCATATTCCAACTATATAATGGCTGCCTTTTAATAATCAAGTTGAAATTATGTTCGAATATCGGCCTCTAAGGTCAAGGTAAATCCCTGGAATCACACCTATATCTGTGGGTATTACCAAGTTGAGTGAGGGAGGGAGTACGGTTTTACGCCGCTTTTAGCAATATTCCAGCAATATCACGGCAGGGGACACCAGAAATGGGCTTCACACATTGTACCCATGTCGGGAATCGAACCCGGGTCTTCGGCGTGAAGAGCGAACGCTTTAACCACTAGGCTACCCGAATACATGGCACATTGCCGATTTACAGTTGGATGAAAATATACCTGCGACAACTTCCGTGGTCTGGAAGAACTCGTCCGGGTGGAGATAACCGGACTGCGGCACGAAGACGCTGAGCAGACGCACAACCACCAGGATCCGCCACACTTGGGTAGCATCCATCTTGTCCAGAGAGATCATCAACCTAAAACAAACGAATTTTGTTCAGTCAATTTTCATCCTCAGTACCAGATCAATATCAGTATCTTCAGGTAAAAAAGTATGCAAAACATCAAACCATACCTCACAGGAAAAGTTATATGACAGAAATACAAAAGAAAATATGTCCAAATGAAGAATACTGTATTTAGCATCCTGCTCCAAAAAGCAAAACCTCACGATAGTCCTTATTTTGTGTGTGTATAATACAGACCTTTTACAAAAGCAGCAGCGTCAATACAGGAGATAACTGCCTAATAACTATTAAAAATGTTTTTGTTTTATTGACTTTTGAACTACTGTTAGATCTCTGAAAACAAATATAACGTGTTGTATATGGTTTGATAAGTCCCTCCTTGTCAATTTTTTTAAGCAGCCAGCATGCTTATTATGGCAAAAACAGTATCTCAAATCAAACAGCATTTTGATTTATAAAGTATTTTTTCACTCATTTTCAATGTGTGGTCAGAATCATTCATAAAACCTAGGTTTTGAAATGGGTCACTTCTTAAACCTGCTTTGAGGTTTTACATTTCAATTGTAATACCCAGTCTTTACAATTAATGTTTTATAAACTTGATGTGAACACAAGTGTGTTTGATGCTTGGTTTTTTAAAAGTCGCAAATTCTTTTGCATGAAAATTCCATGACGTGAATCGAACCTTTTTACCCTCTGTTTTCCCACTGAGCTACTGGGGAAGGTGATGAGAAGTTGCTCAGTTTATCATGTCATGATCCCAGCTAGTCCATGCTGCACATGGTTTCACTATAAGGCATGTCAAAGTTTTCTTATTTTTTCTGGTATTTCTTGCATTTAGACAGTTTATAAGTTGGATAAAACACGCCTCCGGGGTTTTGGTTGAAAGTGTAAAACCGTGAGCGAGGGAAAGGCCAGGGGGCCGAACTAAATACAAACACATACTCCGATATATTACTTCCAGTGATAGAAATGTATGTTTTTAAGTGTGTCCCTTGGCATTCAGAAAGATTAGAATCTCATTAAAATCAGATCTTAGTTCTCACTACCGCTAAACAAAGATCTGAGGACATCCCATTATGGGTCATGTCAGACCAACCTTGCGCGAACTTTGACTGACCAATGGAATGACTGACAAGAAGTCGACATTTGCCAATCAGAAGGCAGCTTTCTCGTGCTTAACAGCACTAATTTCAAATTGGCAACTACGCTTCGAAACATATTTTGACAAATTCTTGGTTAAAAATGTGAAACCTGAACAAAAAGAACATTCTGGAATGGCTAACAGATGGTCTAGATTGTAAGGATTCAGTCGTTAAGCCTATTACTATCGTTCGGAACAACCAGTGTTAAAGTTTTCGAGGTTGCATGGTTCGAAATCACATTCCAACTGTCACCTTCATGATCTGGTAAGCGACGCTCTGATTGGTCGGATGAAAGGTCGTTCTGATATGACCCCTAATGGGATGTCCTCAAATCTTTGTTCAGCGGAAGCAAGAACTAAGATCTGATTTTAATGAGATTGGTTCAGGTGTGCCAAGAAGAACACTTTTGGATTCTGAGTAGGACCTGGGTACCCACAGGACTACCCGGACCCGTTGTTAGTCACGTGATGCATTGTTTAATGACAAGACTTTATGGTTACATTAAAAGTCACTAATGTTTGTTTTTCTTTCTGACTATGCATGCATTCCTTCTGACTTTTATATGTTTGAATAAAGATAAAGATTCAGTCAGCTTCAGTGTATGTTTCATGACCAGATTGTTTTTTGTATTTGAATACTTTTGGTCAGAGCTCTGGTCAAACAATTCCAAATCGGACATTCAGTGCCGATCTCTTGGGACCTACAGCAGGTACCCGGTAGGGTTGGGCAATAGGGGTTCAGGGACCCCGGGTAGTAAATCTGTACTCGTCCCAGCCCCTAGCTGCGGTTGTTTAGAAAGTTTGCCACATTCCTTTTAATTGAGAATGTAACAATTTCTGAATCACCAGGTCAAGGATTACCAGGTATTATGGATCCAACAGTGCATTTTACAGGTTTGTCAAGACGACTCCTGCGAAGGAACATCTATCAATGGATCTGTATCAATCACACAAATCACAAGATGTTGTTCGAAAATGCTGAATTAGATTTCCAAGTGTGCCCATTGGTTGCAAGGAACTTATTTCAACTATTCCCTTAGGACTTAAAGAGTGACGTTGGTAATACAAGGAATTTCGAATCCTGACTTCGATCTGTCCCTCTAGGTATATTTCAGTCAGCTTGTTTCCTGATTTCTACAGGACCATTGTGCCATTTGAATCTGACTCAGAAAGAACCTGTGGAAGCAAATGGGTCCGAGTTTGTTTGTTTGTTTTTTTGTTGCTGCACTCAGCAATATTCCAGCTATATGACGGCGGTCTGTAAATAATCGAGTCTGGACCAGACAATCCAGTGATTGACATCATGAGCATTGATCTACCCAATTGGGATACGATGACATGCATCAATCAAGTCAGCAAGCCTGACCACCCGATCCCGTTTCTCTCCTCTTACAACAAGCATTGCCTTTTACGGCAAGCATGGGTTGCTGAAGACCAATTCTACCCTGGATCTTCAAGAGGACTTAACAGAACAGAGTAAAACAACAGAGATAAGATCCACTGGATAAGCGAGGGTGAGAGAGCAGGGGGCCTATCCCATCGTGGGTCCTCACAGATATCATGAATACTTCCGACTACAGCACATCACTCACTCCTTTAAAGCAGCCAATCAATGGATCTTTCCGTCCACACCTACGACAGCCTGCATCAATTATTTGTTATGCATCAACTGTCAGGTAAATGTTGGTATCAATTATCTGCCAGATCAAGTGGACAGAACGAATGGACTACAGCACTGTAAAGCATGTAGATCATGTGAGACTTGGTCATTAACTGGCCTGAACAAGGTGGGACGTTAACCCAGATACAGCTCTTCATCACTAATTAATTGGTCCACCCAAACTTCCCAAATGAAGAGGGAGATAAAAACGATGAGGTTGTGTTAAAATTTCAGTAATAAAAGCCATCTGGTGTATTTTCAGGTACGCCATCCATTTCAGCGGAGCTGCATGCATTGATAAGCTGGCAGGTATAGGATGCTTGGCCGTTACGAGAGTTTTAACACATGTAATATCAACCGACTTATGTCATCATCTTAATGCACGAAAACATCTGGCACCAATGTAATATTCAAAGAAAGCTTATGGCCATGACAAATTAACTCTACGAATTTGAAAAAATTGAGTGTTCTTTTTCTTCTTTGGAGTAGAAAATATTTTCAGGTCATTTGGTGCAACTGTCTTTGAGAAGCCACATGTTATTTTTGCAAAATTGTTAATAGTGGCAAAATATGGGTGCTGATGAAGTTTTCTCAAAGAATATACATGAAACTTTCCATCATCATTATCAGTGGTTTCCATGGTTTCTAAGATTACTAGTTGTTTTTTAGTTGGTTTTTTTACAAAATTGGCTCTTATCTTGATTTGAGAACAATTACAAAGAAAATGTAAAGACAATGACATAATAATTGATGATGTATTTGTTGAAATATTTATTACATGTGAGAATGAAACAGTTTTAATCCAATGACAGAACCACATGACTGTTTTTATTCAGTGCTACAAATTCTTCAAAAATAATCTATAACCATCCTTCGCAAGTTTATTTTTTCCAAATTAAAAGTTTTTTCTTTCAAATTTCAATCTATTCATCACTCATTTGTTTTTGTTTTAAAAAGGGAAACATTTTGAGACTATAAAAAAATGAAATGTTTTAGATGTATATAACGGTTCTTATTATAGGCTTGGCTCGGAAAGTTAATTAGCTTGTAATTGTGTTTCAGAAATTAGCTCTGTTGTGCGCATGCTGAAAACGCTTCAATGGGTGTTTGCGCATGATGTTTTTATACATTTGAATTTTTGATTTAATGCATGTTTCTTTACGCATGTTAATTGAACCGGAGACTGGGGGCTCTGAACATTTACAACTCCTCACCCCTAACACGCCTTTTCCTGCACTCTTGAGATTAAATCTTGGCTTGCATTTGCCTCGTTGAGAGGTGATTTGTGAGGAAATAAAAATGTTGTCATACACAACATTACAATATGGCCGCCGGTTGTCATTCTACCAAGATGATTGATATATATTTGTCTTTGAGTTAACCACTGACATGACCTCATCCCCCCTAAATATTTTATGGAAATTAAACAATTCACGAGCAGTGTCTAATTTTAAAAAAATTAAACATACAGGGGTGAAATTTTGACAAGCCAGATGGGCCATCTACTTTACGTTTCAGCAGGCCCTTCGTAATTTTAACTGGCCATGGGCCAATAGGCCAGCAGTTAAATCGAGCCCTGTACATCCAACATGTTCAAGGCAAATCTGGGATTTGAACCAACCACCAGGGATTGTTTCCATAACCAACCAACCCCTCACTTCAACTGCATATGTATTGCACCAGTAATCATCAAACAATCCCTTCAAATGTTTTACAAATGTAACTTCTAAGTACCAACAAGCCCATGTCTGTTGAGGACAAGCTACCCACCACACATCTGTAAGGACATGCTACACAAGGCCGACTGTGCTATCAGCACACATATACATAGCACCAGGAAGTAATGGCTGTTGCATGAAGCTTGCTGTTGTATCAAAATCAATTTATATCAAAATAAGATAGTCCCAAGACCAAACTCCGCTTCCCTCTATAATACATGACTAGTCCCTACTGTTAAGATGACAGTAACAACATGCTGGAAAGTAGGTCATCTTACATCCTGGTTGCTAGAGGAACTAAAACGTGTTTTGGTGTTGCACAACAGTGCATATTAGTGCACATGGTATTAACAAATGTAAGCCAGACCAAAATATTTCTTGTTTTGTGGATTCTTTTCTTGGTCAGTATGTACAACTGAGAGGAATTTGAGTGTCAGGTTAACACTGCTTTCAACAGCATTTCAGTCATACCAAGGTTGGTTGGTTTGTTGTTTAACGCCGCACTCAGCAATATTCCAGGTATATGACGATGGTCTGTAAATAATCAAGTCTGGACCAGACAATCCAGTGATTAATATCATGAGCATCAATCCACGCAATTGGGACTGATGACATGCATCATCTAAGTCAGCAACCCTGACCACCCGATCCCGTTAGTCGCCTTTTACGACAAGCATAGTCGCCTTTTACGGCAAGCATGGGTTGCTGAACACCTATTCTACCCCGGATCTTCACGGGTCTCATACCATGGCATGTCAGCTTAATGCTGAAGGAAAGCCTGAAGTGATGCAAATATTAAACATTTATTACTGTGGTTATATTATTAGTTATTGTGTCTTTAGTTGCTGTATACGGTGTCATATTAGGTTAGCAGAAAAATATTGGGCGAGGAGCCTTGCCCAATATGTTTCTGTTAACCTAATATTGCACCCTATACAGCAACTAAAGACACCATAACAAATTTATTATGCAGAAAGGTTTACACTATTTGGTATATTTGTCTCACATGTCATGTCAAAACTTAAAACTCAAAACCTAACACTTACAACCTAAGACGTTAAGGGTCAAAGGGAGACTACTCTTCAAACCTCAGAGGCCAAACCTTGTTGATAATTTTAACTTTATAATCTTTATTAAAGTCACAAACGTGATCCAAAAAAACATTAACACCCTGGCACATCAAAAATAATGATATTAAAACACAAAACAGTGTCAAATAACGAATTTCTGTACCAGAATTTTCATGTGAAATATGAGAGGTGGGTGTTGGAAAATCCCAAATGGCTGTTAATGACGGTATATTAGGTCAGTATCAACCATCTTGGATTTTACTGACGGTATACGGGCTCATATGGGGACAGTTGTTCTGCTCTCTGATTGGTCAACCTCACTTTGAAGCATAATAACAACAAACACAGGTATGAGTGAGTGAGTGAGTTGGGTTTAACGCCGCTTTTAACATTATTCCAGTTATATCAAGGCGTGTCAGCTTAATGTGGGAGGAAAGCCCGAAGTGATGCAGGTCTCAGACGTTTACCACTTCGGGGTGAACCGGGATTCGAACCCACAATCATGTTTCTGGCGTGTCCAGGGAACGCAACTCTGCACAGCGAATCGCGGCGCCTTAGACGACTGGGCCACCCGTGCCCCCCAACACAGGTATGATGCTGACAAACCTAACAACATGGACCTGGATACACAGGCTCCTGGCATGCCTAAGGGTCACAACTCTGAACAGCCAACGGTGGTGCCTGTAGTCGACTGGGCCACTTTTGACGGCACCTCTTTAAAACATACAACAGAGCCACAAGGCAGTATGTATCTTTCCTTAGAATGCATATCTTACAAACAAGCAAATTGTTAAATAAAAGCTCATTTTCAAACCTTGTAAAAAAGACGATCTATTGAGCATACGGAAAATGTGAGCCTTACAAACAGGGTTTGAGATTGGTTCATTTTCTAGGGCACTGGTTCATTTTCTAAGGCACTTGCTGTCTTCCAAATCATTGAAATGCCCTGAAGATCGTTATCTTCACGAGGCAAGGGAGTTAACTGACTTTAAAAGTCCAGTTTCCAACCTCGCCGAACTAGACTGGAATATCCAAGCTCAATAGTAGCGCCACCAGTGGCTGTAACGAGTTATGTCCCTTCTATGTCCTTCCTATTGACCAATCAGATTCCATCTCTCTATCATTTGCATTTGCTTCAAACAAAATGGCGGCACCCAGCCAAGTGAGTGAGTGAGTTGGGATTAACGCCACTTTTAACAGTATTCCAGTCATATCACGGCGTTTCAGCTTAATGTGGGAGGAAAGCACGAAGTGATGCAGGTCTCAGATGTTTAGCACTTCGGTGAAACCCACGAGCATGGGTATGGTGCTGACAAACCTAGAAACATAATCGGGGTGAACCGGGATTCCAACCCACAATCATAGGTTTCTGGTGTGCCCAAGGGACGCAACTCTGCACAGCGAATTGTGGCGCCTTAGACGACTGGGCCACCCGTGCCCCCCGCACCCAGCCAGGATGAACTGATCGAAGATCAGGATCTATATTGTAAAAAACCAGGTCTTACCCTGCAAAGTGCATCAAATCATTCGAGCACCTTGATTACAATCATGAAAAGATCTGCAAAATATCTGTTGACGCAATGTCGATGGTACACATGCTTTGCAAAGCTTGCACTCCACCGAAATCTGTATGTTGAAATATGTGTTGTTTATGACTCGTTAGTCCAGCCAAAATGTAACTCCGGAATTACAGCTTAGTTCAGCAAGGATGGAAACTGGACTTTCACAGTGCATGTCAAAAACTTTCATTAGTCTGCCTAACCCACACTTGTCCACACAAAAATTGATCCTTGAACACACTCAATACCACTTAAGTCTATGTACCATACTTCATTACCAACCCGTGTTACCTGTAATTTGTCATGCTTTCTTAGGCTTGACGCCATCAAACAGTGGGTATATTTTCAGATTAAGTGCATGTCAGGGTTGGAAATTGGCACTAGTCCTGTAGTCCTTGCCAAACTGCCCAATAGTTAAGGTATCAAAAGGACTAGTAGAAATTTGTCATTTTTAAGGGGTTTGCTATTTATTATCATTATAAGGACTAGTGGACCAAAAATGTTAGTTTCTACCGCTGCAAGTTCATATTGTGTCTTACAGCAATGTGTCATTTATTTATATGACACTGACAGCAGATGGCCCATGTCTAAACTTGATAAATTTATGGGACTTTGTTTTCATGTCAACATGCACCTTGTGCAAGTTGAGCAAGTTTCTCAAATGGAATCAGAGATACAGAAAAGCTGCGTTTTTTCATAAAATACTCCCCAAAACAATTCAAAACCCAGTAACTTTCAATTAACTTGCGTACAGAAAACAGATGCATTAGATGGAAAACTCAATTTTTGAAAACATACGTAAATAACCAATGAAGATTTTCAGCATGCGTACAACAGAGCTTACTTCCGAAACACAATTACAAGCTAATTTACTTTCCGAGTCAAGCCTATATTTAGAACCGTCATATTACATCTAAAACATTATTTCCTTTGTTTTAAATCTGAAAATGTTTACTCATTTATGGAAAAACCCAGTAGAGTGATGAATAGATGTGTGGAAAAATATTGGTTACCCAATGAAAAATACAATAACCCAAACTTTCAAGAAAAAACCCAATTGCTTAAAAGGTTATCTGGAGATCTGTGGAATCCTGCAGAGTCCTGCAGAATCCTGCAGAGTCCAATGTTTCATGACCTTAAAGCCAAACTCACTCCATGGATCTCTTGCCCTGTTTCTGAAACAGGCAGTCCCTGTTGGATCACATAGCAATTAAATGTTGAAACACATTTTATAATAAATTAAGACAATTTGGTAACTATGGTTTCTTGTATGGTTGTGCAGTGTCACGTCATACATGTTCTATCTATGGCATGAGTGAGTGAGTATGGTTTTATCAATATTCCAGCAATATCACGGCGAGGGACACCAGAAATGGGCTTCACATATTGTACCCAAGTTGGGAATCGAACCCGGGTCTTCAGCATGACGAGCGAACGCTTAAACTAGTAGTCTACCTAACCGCCCCTTATGACATAAGGGAGTCTGGACACAATACTTGAAAAACGTTTTACATCAATTTTAAAACAACAAGAATTTTTTATTTTATTTTGGCCAATCACACATTCAATACAAGAAAAAAACAAGGTTACTTTGGAAAGATAACATGTTGGATTCATCACCATTCTGGACACCAAAAAAATTGTGTTTATTTATGAAAAAAACAGCGACTTGTTATCCCAACAAGAAACAAAAACACTTTTATTTGGTGTTTACTGTCACCACACGTTAAAATACAGGACCAAAACTGACAACGTTATTACAGAAAGATAAAATGTAGGATTCATCAACATGTGCCACACCCAATACACCTCTGTCCCAGTTGTCTCCCTTGTCACAATCTCCAAGCAGTTATCAGAACTGTACACATTTCTTGGTTCCTGCAATTTCTCGGACACAACGGTCACACAGATAATGTACCCAGAGGCAGGACTCAAAGCTTTCAAAACATACCTCCCTATCTGAGGATGAACAGACACAGATGTCAATTGCTTCTTTCTACCAAATTTATGAATGTTAAACACCACGACATGCTTTTCCTTTGAAGGCACTCCAATATTCACTGAATCCCATTCAACCTTCAGGTACGTATCCCCTATCTCAGCAATTCGGACCGAGAGATCTTTCAGTCTCCATAACAGATTGTCATCTTCATCTTCATTGGCTGTTCCAGAAAGAGGCTGATTGCAACCAAATGCTTCATTGGCCAGCACATCCCATGTATCTCCATGGAGATGGTCAGGAGACGAGCACGCTGGGATAAACTTTTCCGTTTCTACATCAATGTATTTCAGCTGATATTCTCTCGTATCAAACAATTCCTTTAACCACAGCATTTCGCACACACAATTCAAAGGGTTTTGGCCAAACAGAAATACTTCTTGCGGATAAAGTGAGATTTTCTTTTTTTCAGGAACCACAGTGATTCTATTGTTGGAGATATCAAACCATTCAATCATGGGGAGTTCATCAGGAATATCGTCTATGTAATTCCGGGATAGTGATAAAAATTTCAAATCCTGCAAATGTTTGAAAGTTTTAGGGTGAATAGTTTTAATTCTATTTCCAGTCAAATCAAGATACCTCAAACCTCTCAATCCTTTGAAAGTATCTTCTTTGAGTGTTTTTATTCCATTGTAAGCGAAAGACAAATACCTCACACTCCTGACATGTTTCCACATCGTCCTGTCTATTTTCTCGATGAGATTGTCGCGAAATGAGAGGATTTCAAGTTTCTCCAAACCAACACCACAGTCTTCATCATGCTGCCCAGTTGGGATTATTTCCCCTAGTTTGTTATGATCCAGATAAACATGAATAGCATTTTTCAAATGACACAGATCACTCAGACGAACAATGTCAATATCATTTGAACTCAGTCTGATATACTGCAAGCTTGGCGTGATATTTTTGGGCACAGAAGTCAAATGATTATGAGAAAGATTTAGCGAAACAAGCTCGGGAACAACACCAGCCCCTATTGCATCAATTTCAATTCTATTTATGTTGTTGAAACTCAGGTCAAGCATTTTCAGAGTTGGTGATTTTTCCAAAGATTTTCCATGCATAACTGAGATGCTGTTTGCACTCATGTTGATAGACAGAACATTCTTCATGAGGGGAATAGTATCTCTACCTTGACAGGTTACATGCATTAGCTTGTTCTCTTGTCCCTCGTCACACTGACATCCATCAGGACATGTAGAGGTCATGTGACATGTCGTTATTACAAGTGTTAAAATGTGGAATAAGCCCATTATTTCCATAGTGACATGCAATATTGGACACGGATGCTGATATCACCAGAACTAGTTTATAGCAGGACCAGCGATCATCCTCACGTCTTATCATCAATGTTGTTATTTCATTCTGAAAGACAGTTTTTTTTTTTCTAGTAGTTGTCTCAAAAATCCAATAATTTCATTTTACTTTAAATACAAACATATCAAACTATCAGTTCACTCTGAAATACTTAAATCCTTTAATCATGTTAATAATATACCATTAATGTATGTCTTTGATCAGCAGAATCTATTTCAAGAGAATTCAACTCAATAAAAATTAAGAACCTGTTTCACTTCAAAGATATTTCAAACAGGACATTTTGACATTACTTAGATATATATAAAATTCATGTTGGTATAAACAAACAAAAGAATCCTTTCAAAGAGCATCATAATTTCAGATACCGGAAATTTGAAATAAAATTTGGCTTCACATATGGCTTGAAGCTACGTGTTTGCTTCTCCTTGTCAGTAGGCAAGGATTCGAATGCTGTGTTCAAATTGCTAAACTTCATCTTATGACATAAACACCTCGTCTCCACATAACTTACTTGTTAAGACAGAGCAAAATAATTATATTAATGTGGAAATACCTCGCCAGTGAAACCGGCGTGTTTTGTCAACACAAGGGGAGCACCTGTCGCTATAAATAGCTGCTAGTGACCTTAATACGAGGACATCCGGGCTTTACTGTTAATATCTTCCTTAAAATGGTGTTGTAGTCTTCTGTATGATGTATTATTTGTGCTGCTTGTACCTTTGTGGATATGTTCTAACGAGACAACCCTCAAATACGCTTGCATCCCATCTCCCATGCAACAATCACTCTAAACGCGTGGGTACCGACGCGAGGGAGGCTTCTTTGACCCGTTTTTCAAAGCGGGGGTTAGACGCGAAATTATGCAGGAAAGACAGATTAACAGCATCTGAGACATATCTTGCGTTCTTAAATAAATACAAGAAATCGACATGAAAAACAAAAACATTTACATACGTGGTAACTGAACGTGCCGATGCAGCCGAAGAATTTTAGTCTTACGAATTGACCCCGATATACAAAATAATCAACCAATCAAAATATAATGGCGTTCTAGTCACGTGGTTAGTGTTCGTGGCGTGCTCGAGCTGTCGAAAGCAGCTAGTCGAGGTGCGCCATTGTTCGAGGGAAGGGGGATTGTTGGGGGTTCCGACAAAATCCGCCGTTTCATGCGGCTGGTGAAGATATAGGCCTCATTCCCCGATATCAAACAAATATGACGATCATATTATTTCTTCTTGACACTAGTGCGTCGATGAATCAACGCACGTACATGGGAACAGCCCTTATCGATGTCGCTAAAGCAGCAGTTGAGACATTTATGAAGGTAAAGCTGACTAAATCAGCTTAAATCGCGGTAATCGGATGTTTTGAGGAATGACCATATGTGGTGACAGCCTCGCTAAATCAATGTTTTCTTTCTCTTTATTCAGATAAGATCCCGCGATCCGAATAGCCGATGGGACCGATACATGCTACTGACATTTGAAGATCCTCCTGCTAATGTTAAGGTAAAATCCAAGTGTCAGGCAGTATGTTCCCTTTGAAATTGATATGGTCGATTAGTTCTGCATTGGGCCAGTGGACAAAGCCACATTTCTTTTACCCCACCCCCAACGAGAAGCTAAAAGCAGGCACAAACTGCAGAGGTAAATTCTCCAGCTGCACACCCGCCATTTTCCTGCTCCTCTGACGCAATGCACTCTGGGTATGCTAAGCAACAAGGTCTAATTAGCATATTCAAATCGCCCGGGTCACTATGAAGGAAATAGTATGAAAATGACTGCAAAGATTTAGAAAATGAATTATAATTCCGTACTGAATTCTGCAGCCATCTCACATGCAATATACGTAGTATAACCACATTGTAGCGTTTTTAATGTAATATAATGCTATATTTATACTTAGTAATTATATTATTTTTCTTCAAGGAAAGTTATATGAACAAATAATTCAACCAAATATTTTGTGAAATTTGTCTAAAGCACTGAATGAACATGTATACACATTGCATCCACAGCTATAATGTGACAAACATCAAGTCATGTGCACACATCTGAACAAATTAGAAAAGTTCATAAAGAACTTATTCCATATGTGAATGATGTTACAGAGATTGAGAAACAATCCTCCTATCAAACACCAGTCACAGTACTATAGACCCATGAAGATCCGGGATAGAATACCGTATTCGACGTAATAAGCACCCAGACCGCTCTCAAAATTACAAATAGGGGTCCCTTATAAGAATATTATTTTGGTGAAAAACAACAGAGTTGAAAGATAAATTTCGTGGTTTATGCTGACAGCCTGAAATGTTTATATACAACATATATATTTTTCCAGAATTTAATTGCCTATAATTAAGGGTGCATATAACACACGAGTGCGTATTATACACAAATAAATAAGTCTTGTGTACATTGATCAACCCGAAGGGGTGCTAATTGGGATTGTTCACTGGTCAATATATTAGAAAATATCGCCGTGGGTGCATATTAGAGCGGGGCGCTTATTACGCCGATTACGGTAGGTCTTCAGCAACCCATGCTTGCCGTAAAAGGTGACTATGCTTGTCGTAAGAAGCGACTAACAGGATCAGGTGGTCAGACTCGCTGACTTGGTTGATGCATGGCATTGTGTCCCAATTGCGTGGATTGATGCTCATGATGTCAATCACTGAATTGTCTGGTCCAGACTCGATTATTTACAGACCGCCATCATATAGCTGGAATATTGCTGAGTGTGGTGTTAAAAGAAGGTTTGTGACATTTTTGTGCATATTTGTATGCAAGCAGTTAAATATTAATGGGTTAATGCCACTAATCGTCATATATTTTGCACATTTTACGCAAACGCAGTGCTCAACACTAACAATAACACTGATCCGTGTCTAGTATATTTTCTTATAGACCAGTAAAATTAAATGGTGGTCTAGTGTTCTTTGGGGACGAACAAAGTAATTTAAGTTTGACTTTTAATCAGCAATAGATCAAATCTAAACTCCTTGCATCATTGTGTCTAGTTGAGGGGCTGCGGGGTAGCCTAGAGGTTAAAGTGTTCGCTCATCATGCCGAAGACCTGGGTTCGATTCACCACATGGGTACAATGTGTGAAGCCCATTTCTGGTGTCCCTGCCGTGATATTGCTGGAATATTGCTAAAAGCGGCGTAAAACCATACTCACTGTCTAGTAAAGATCCAACACGACTAGTAGATTTATTTTTTGTCCTGTTCCTTTGGACCACTGAACAAGCACTGAAATATGCAGCTTATCTGGACCTCTCAACCTGTTTCGTAAGATATAAGAAAATCAGTCATTAAATCCCTGAAATTTCTTTTATTTCTAACTAGAATAGAATTATCACTTATTTGTAACTTGCAATCCACAATTTTGATAAATCTAATAATTCAAACAGTCATCCTATTTTATACCCCAAAGACTTGCTATGTGAATTGTTTGTGTCCATTCTTAATTTGTAGGCATATAAGATGGAATATTTTGCATCCAGTAAAACCCAAATCGTAATCACAGTAACACAATATAGAGAGTATTGTCTGGAGCAGATAGTAATGAATTACAGCACTACCACTTGATAATGTAGGATCATATCAAATCATGAATAATTCTTGATAAAGTTGATAGTTGAAAAACCATACTCGTTTCTATGTTGTTGTTTTTACATTCTGAATTTGTTGGGACACTATCACAAACCACCAGCGGCACATTGGAGCTGTAAATATGCAGATTATAGATTATACAGGCAGACATGATGGTAGTCTGTGCATATGCAACTTGATTCTTTAATCATATATCCCATTGTGCAACTGTAGTCCAAATAGTCCAAAGCAGGATGGAAATTAACACCATGGTTACACTACAAGTAACTAATGTTTGCATTTCTTTCTGACTGCACGCGGGGGGCGGTCGGGTAGCCTAGTGGTTAAAGCGTTTGCTCGTCATGCCGAAGACCCGGGTTCGATTCCCGACATGTGTACAATGTGTGAAGCCCATTTCTTGTGTCCCCCCGCCGTGATATTGCTGGAATATTGCTAAAAGCGGCGTAAAACCAAACTCACTCACTCACTCACTCCAACTGCACGCATTCCTTCTGACTTTTATATGTGAGTAAAGATAAGGCTTCAGTCAACTTCAGTGTAAATTTAGCCAGGCGTGGTATGTTGTTGTCCATGACCAGATCAATTTATACATGTATTTAAATACTTTTTGCCAGAGCTCTGGTAAAACAATTCCCAATCTCTTGAGATTTTTAAAAACTTACTGGCTGTTTGTGTAACCTCATTATGGAGTTTTTGAAATTGTAGTAACACCTCGCAGGAGGGCTTACAATCATTGTAAACCCTTGATAGAACAAAAACTACGAACAGCCTACGAGACGCACGTTCAGATTTCGTGCCATTGCGAGATGCACGTGCAGATTTCGCACCGTTGCGAAACCCACGTGCTGAGGTCACCGGTTTCATTGAACCGAGTTCACGACTGCAGGCGATATTTCATCTCTGATACAGGTTATACATTTGAGAATTTTTATTACAGTTATTTAATTAAAAACGTTGTCTATGCGATGAGTCGGTTTGTAAGTTGGACAAACCATGTCTCCTTGAGATTACTAGAGATTGTAAACCCTCACATAGGAACGTCCCCCATGTGAGGGTTTACAATCTCTAGTAATCCCTCGGAGACATGGTTTCTCCTACACATAGCAGTTGCCCGGTAGGTCTTGTACCCAGGTAGTAAAGTTGGACTCGTCGTAGCCCTACTGACAACTGCGCTTAGTTAGGAATCCTGAATAAATCCCAGATCTGTCTGATGAAGAAAAGATGAGATTTTGTTTAAAAAGCTATTCCAAATGGTTGCAAGTTCGTAGTCATATCTAAGTTGAAAAGCAACGGAAGAAGCAGTTGAAAGAGGAATCCAATAACTATTGCTATGTAACAATTACAAACATGTCATCAGATATATTAGTGATATTTCAATACGAGTATGTCACTTTGTGAAGATACGGGTAAGAATAGGTCTTGGCAGACCATGCTTGTCGTAAGAGGCGACTAACGGGATCAGGTGGTCATGCATGCTGACTTGGTTGATGCATGTCATCGTATCCCAGTTGTGGAAATCGATGCTCATGATATCAATCACTGGATTGTCTGGCCCAGATTCGATTATTTACTGTCATACAGCTGGAATATTGCCGAGAACAGTGTTTAAAACAAAAACCACTTTGTGAACCCCCAAAATGTATCTGATAAGAAAATTGATATGCGATACATTTTTTGAAAATTGTATGAGGGGAGGGTGCAGGACTTCTTTCCGGGAACACCTGGTGTCATCACTGATTTTCAGTGATCCATTCATATCACTGTCATCAATATTTTGCCTTTTATGGCCAATGGAATCTGTTTCGGCATATAATTGATTGATATTTATGTATATCTATTTTTACAGGCGGGGTGGTTGGTTGGTTGCTTGCTTTGTTGTTTAACGCCGCACTCAGCAGTATTCCAGCTATATGATGGAGGTCTGTACATAATCGAGTCTGGACCAGACAATCCAGTGATTAATATCATGAGCATCGATCCATGCAATTGGGATCGATGACATGCATCAACCAAGTCAGTGAGTCTGACTACCCGATCCCGTTAGTCGCCTTTTATGGCAAGCATAGGTTGCTGAAGACCTATTCTACCCTGGATAATGGCGTTGACATTTATATTTATATATATTTATTTTTACGGGCAGGGTGGAATGGCGTTGACATTTATATTTATATATATTCATTTTTACAGGCAAGTCGGAATGGAGTTGACATTTATGTTTATATATGTTTATTTTACAGGCAGGATGGAATGGCGTTGACATTTATGATTATATATATTTATTTTTACAGGCGGGGTGGAAAGAGAGCCATGCTACATTCATATCTGAGTTGAAGAATCTGAAGGCTGGAGATTTGTCCACACTCGGCCCTGCCCTGAAGAATGCGTTTGACCTGCTCAACATCAACCGCATGCAGTCGGGGATTGACACATATGGACAGGTATGATCTTGTGCCTTTAACATGTCTGGCGGGGACAGGGATTGCCCACTTGGCTGTGGTGCTTCATTTCTATGGAGAGTCGTATCCCTTAGAATGCCTGCGATGATGAGTTTGAATTCCTGATTCCTCCTGTAGACAGCACCATTTATGTTGTCGTGGGTTTCACCAAAGTGGTAAACAGCTAACATCAGCATCAATTCAGGCTTTTCTCCCTCAACAAGCTGACTTGCCATGATTATCTTTGAATTTCTGTTAAAATCGGGGGTGGTCGGGTAGCCTAGTGGTTAAAGCTTTCGCTCGTCACACCGAAGACCCGGGTTCGATTCCCGACATGGGTACAATGTGTGAAGCCCATTTCTGGTGTCCCCTGCCGTGATATTGCTGGAATATTGCTAAAAGCAGCATAAAACCATACTCACTCACTGTTTAAGTCGTGTTAAACTCAACTCACTCACTCACTCACTCACTCACTCACTCACTCAAAAAGACTCCCTAACCCAACCTTACTCAATCAACTTCACATACTCACCCAACTGAGGGCAGGTGGGTAGCCTAGTGGTGAAAGTGTTCGCTCGTCACGCCGAAGACCCAGGTTCGATTCCCTACATGGGTACAATGTGTGAAGCACATTTTTGGTGTCCCCGCCATGATATTGCTGAATGAATGTTGTTAAAAGCGGCGTAAATCCATACTCACTCATCACCCCCACAACCTCACTTACTAACAGAATTAATGTCATTGCAAGTTGTCCGTCCCCCCAAATAGAAAAAATAATCATTGGTCATCATGATTAATGAAGCCATTCTGTTCTGTTTGTTTTGTTTTTTTAAGTGATATTGAAATTTTCACCTTGGTTTGACCAAATAAGAAAACACAACTTTATGGATAACAATTTCTGGTATATTGCATATAGTGACATTTTGATGTAGATTCTTACACCGTTATCAAGCTGGAGTGAAATGCAATAAATCAGAAGTTGTTATCCATAAAGTTGTGTTTTCTTATTTACTCACCAACTTCTAGAATGCCAATCAAACACTTGCCCTCAAATTCTCTCAAACATCATCACCTTGCACTATAAACATCACCTCCTCGCACAAAAACATCATCACCTCGCACTATAAATTTCACCTCCTCGCAAAAAAACATCATCTCGCACTATAAACTTCACCTCCTTGCACAAAAACATCATCACCTCGCACTATAAACATCACCTCCGCGCACTATAAACTTCTCCTCCTCGCAAAAAAACATCACCTCCTCGTACTATAAACATCTTCTCGCACTCTAAACATCACCTCCTCTCACTTTAAACATCACCTCCTCGCACTATAAACATCACCTCCTAACACTATAAACATCACCTCCCCGCACGATAAACTTTACCTCCTCACTATAAACATCACCTCCTCTCACTATAAACATCACCTTCTCGCTCTATAAACTTCACCTCCTCGCACTATAAAGTTCACCTCCTCGCACTATTGACATCTCCTTGCGCTATAAACATCACCTCCTCACTATAAACATCACCTCCTCGCACTTTAATCATCACCTCCTAGCACTATAAACATCACCTCCTCGCACAATAAACATCACCTCCAAGCACTATAAACATCACCCCCTCGCACTATAAACATCACCTCCTCCTTAAAATCATCACCTCCTGGCACTATAAACATCACCTCCTAGCACTATAAATATCACCTCCTCTCACTATAAACATCACCTCCTCGCAATATAAACATCACCTCCTCACACTATAAACATCACCTACTCACTATAAACAACACCCCCTCGCACTATAAACATCACCTCCTCACTATAAACATCACCTCCTAGCACTATAAACATCACCTCCTCGCACTATAAACATCACCTCCTCGCACTATAAACATCACCTCCTCACTGTAAACAACATCCCCTCGCACTATAAACATCACCTCCTAGCACTATAAACATCACCTCCTCGCACTATAAACATTACCTCCTAGCACTATAAACATCACCTCCTCGCACTATAAACATCACCTCCTCGCACTAAAAACAGCACCTCCTCACTATGAACATTACCGCCTAGCACTATAAACATCACCTCCTCACTATAAACATCACCTCCTCAGAAATCACTAAACCAATGAATTTGTTCCCACCAATGAGAACCCAATGCAGAATTCTCAAAAATATCCACCAAGGCTATTTGTGGCCATGAGTTTTGTTCAAACTGTAATGGACATTCCATTCATGTTTTGTTGTGTATTGCAGGGGCGGAGTCCATTCTTCTTGGAGCCAGCCGTGATTATCGTGATTACTGATGGCGGCTACCTCACAACCATGAACGGCGTGCAAGCTGAGGTAACACTCTGCGGCGGTTGAATGTTTGTGTTTTGTCCATAAAGTGGGTCTACTCGGACATTAATATTGGGGAGTACTGTTAATTCCCTATGTGACAAGGCAGATAATTGTCCAGGCTAGCAAGCACCAGGTGCTGAGATCGTATAGGACAACACTATATTTCTTATTCAATAATGCTTCAATGATAGGACAACCCTATATTTCTTATTCAATAATGCTTCAATGATAGGATAACACTATTTCTTATTCAATAATGCTTCAATGATAGGACAACCCTATATTTCTTATTCAATAATGCTTCAATGATAGGATAACACTATTTCTTATTCAATAATGCTTCAATGATAGGACAAGACTATATTTCTTATTCAATAATGCTTCAATGATAGGACAACCGTATATTTCTTGTTCAATAATGCTTCAATGATAGGACAAGACTATATTTCTTATTCAATAATGCTTCAATGATAGGACAACACTATATTTCTTATTCAATAATGCTTCAATTATAGGAAAGTATATTTCTTATTCAATGGTGCTTCAAGACGAAGACAAGGCTGTATTTGTTGTTCAATGGTGCTTCAAGTCTAAGACAAGTCTATATTTGTTATTCAATGGTGCTTCAAGTCTAAGACAAGGCTGTATTTGTTGTTCCAGTTGAACCTGCCCATGAATAACAATGTTCCTGGCACCGAGTTGACAAAGGAACCATTTCGGTGGGACCAAAGAATATTCAGCATTGTTCTCAGAATGCCTGGCAGTGTGCCGCCAGAAAATGCCTTCCCATTTATCCTGCCCGCGGAGTCCCACCCTATAGACGCCATGTGTGATGTGACAGGAGGTGAGAGGCCATATTGTTTACGTTTGCTAAAGTTGTACGCACATTTGGTAGATCAGTTTCAAAATGTTTTAGTTATTGGCAAATACATTGATGACTTGATTGTGTTTTAGGGGCGATTAGGTAGCCCTGTGGTTAAAGCGTTCGCTCGTCACAGCGAAGACCCTGGTTGGATTCCCGACATGGGTATAATGTGTGAAGCCCATTTCTGGTGTCCCCCGCTGTGATATTGCTGGAATATTGCCAAAAGCGGCTTAAAACTATACTCACTCACTCACTGATTGTGTTTTATGATACACTGATGTGTTGGATCATTGCTCACAATATTACCCACTGGGCGACGCCATCTTGAATGGAGTCTCGCTCTCATGAGATCTCGTTATGTATTTACAAACTAACTTTTAACATTTAACAATCCATGAGGATCCAGGGTAGAATAGGTCTTCAGCAACTCATGCTTGCCGTAAAAGGCAACTATGTTTGTCGTAAGAGGCAACTAATGGGATCGGGTGGTCAGGCTCACTGACTTGGTTGATGCTTGTCATCGTATCCCAATTGTGTAGATTGAAACTCATGATATCAATCACTTGATTGTCTGGCCCAGATTCAAGTATTTACAGACCGCGTCATTTGGCTGGAATATTGCTGAGTGTGGCGTTAAACAACAAACAAAGAATATTCAACATTTAACAACTGTCTGGTCCAGACACCGTTGTTGTATAGATGGAATATTGCGAGTGCGGCAGTTAACAACTCACTATCAGCAGTACTTCTATCATGGCATGTTTCAGGCCGGTCGTATGCTGTCTTCACTCAGAAGATGTTGAATGGAGCTCTAGAATCTTTGGTGCAGAAAGTGCAAAGTGGAGTGGTGATAAACTTTGAAAAAATTGGAAACGACCCACCACCTTTAATCACCGAGGGTAGGTCACACCTGTAACATGTACACACTAGGGTAGGTCACACCTGTAACATGTACACATTAGGGTAGGTCACACCTGTAACATGTACACACTAGGGTAGGTCACACCTGTAACATGTACACACTAGGGTAGGTCACACCTGTAACATGGACACACTAGGGTAGGTCACACCTGTAACATGTACACATTAGGGTAGGTCACACCTGTAACATGTACACACTAGGGTAGGTCACACCTGTAACATGTACACACTAGGGTAGGTCACACCTGTAACATGGACACACTAGGGTAGGTCACACCTGTAACATGGACACACTAGGGTAGGTCACACCTGTAACATGTACACATTAGGGTAGGTCACACCTGTAACATGTACACACTAGGGTAGGTCACACCTGTAACATGGACACACTAGGGTAGGTCACACCTGTAACATGTACACATTAGGGTAGGTCACACCTGCAACATGTACACATTAGGGTAGGTCACACCTGTAACATGTATACACTAGGGTAGGCCACACCTGTAACATGTATACACTAGGGTAGGTCACACCTGTAACATGTATACACTAGGGTAGGTCACACCTGTAACATGTACACACTAGGGTAGGTCACACCTGTAACATGTACACACTATGTAGAAAGAGTGAGACGAGGAATGATGAGGTTATATTCTTGAAGCTTGCTGTATTAAACAGTTATGTGTCATTAGTTAGGCAAATATAAATATTAGTCTTGGTTCTCAGGCACCAAGCATCATCATAAAGCCTGCCGAACGTTAATATAAAACTCCAAATACTTAAACCAAATGCACAAAAAAAATGGAAAATGGAAAAAATATGAAATGTGTAATGAACTTTATGATGACGTGGGCAGTGCCTGAGAACCAAGACTATTATTTTTTTTAGCCTTAGACACCCACTTATCAGACAAAATCTAGACATGTCTGATGAATTTTTATCTTAAGTTTCAAATTTGTACTGACCAAGTTTCTTATCACCCGTTTGTTTACCTGAATTTTCTGAAGGGGTAGGATGTAATATTTTTCTGTGCATAATACTCGAAGAATCTTTGATTTAAAATATACTGAATCCTATAGAGGGGGATGCGCATCACACTTAGGTGCGCAGTGTACTCAAGAAAATACGGTAGGATAATGCCTACAGCCCATCTCAGAGCGGTGTAGTGTGATCGCAGTCTATGTGCAGATGTGTGCACTTGTAATTGAAAGTTTAACCGTCATCACAGACTGTTTATTCCCTTACTCAAGGAGGGCCTTTTTCAAACCACAAATTAATCTTTTCGATCTTCAAGTTTGTTTATGCTGGGATTTTTATACCCCCGACTTTTTAGGTCGGGGGTATATAGTTATACCAAGGATCCGTCCGTCCATCCGAAAACTTTGTCTCTCCGCGATTTCTCTTAAACTATTCACTGGATTCATCTCAAACTTAGTACATATAATCTGTGTCATATTGAGGGGTGCAGTCAAAAGAATTTTTTTTTTAAAAATAATTTTAACATTTTTTAATGAAGTTTTCAAACCCTAACCCTATCCATTATTTAATTTGAAACTACTGACACACTACTGCCCCCAAAAGCCACTATGCTTGTCGCAAGAGGCGACTAATGGGATCGGGTGGTCAGGTTCGCTGACTTGGTTGATGCATGTCATCAATCCCGATTGCATGGATTGATGCTCATGATATTAATCACTGGATTGTCTGGTCCAGACTCGATTATTTACAGACTGCCGTCATATAGCTGGAATATTGCTGAGTGTGGTGCCAAGTTACGTCCCTTGGGCACGCCAGAAACCTATGATTGTGGGTTCGAGTCCCGGCTCCCCCGATTATGTTTCTAGGTTTGTCAGCACCATACCCGTGCTCGTGGGTTTCACCGAAGTGGTAAACGTCTGAGACCTGCATCACTTCGGGCTTTCCTCCCACATTAAGCTGACATGCCAGGATATGACTGGAATACTGTTAAAAGCGATGTTAAACCCAACTCACTCACTCACTCACTGAAGATTTTAGAATTCTCTACCCTACAGCGCCTTTGCACTCTGAGATGAAATCTTGGCTTCCATTTGCCTCAATCCGTGGTTATTTATGAGCAAATAAAATTGTTGTACACAACATTACAAAATGGCACTTTCGGTAAGCAATAATACAAATGTCAACTTGAAATGAAATAAAACCACCTTTCAACTCACATGTTAAAATTCTGCAGTGTATTTGACAAATTCTTTGATAGATGAAAAATTCTGATCGGGTTCTGCACAAAATGTAATTTTCTGCAAGATGGGCATATTTCTGCAAAATACAGCGGAATTCAGCAGGTTCTGTGAGATATTACGTTGTTATTCATTTCAGGTGTTAAAGCAGACGGCAGCTCAGAACTAAATGGGACTCTGAAAGGTAAAGTGTCTATTTAATAAAGCACCCAAGTGGTACAGATTCCTTTGTTTTGGTTAAGCAGTTCAGGGAACCCTTGAAGATCCGTGTAGAATAGGTCTTCAGCAACCCATGCTTGCCGTAAAAGGCGACTATGCTTGTCATAAGAGGCGAATAACGGGATCGGATGGTCACGCTCGCTGACTTGGTTGAAGCATGTCATCGATCCCATCAATATCAATCACTGGATTGTCTAGTCCAGACTCGATTATTTACAGACCGCTGCCATGTAGCTGGAATATTGCTGAGTGCGGCATTAAACAACAAACAGACAAACAAAGAAATAAATGAGTGAAGGTTATTCCAACGTTAGAAATTGGCACAAGTCCTAAAGTCCTTGCCACACTGCCCAATAGTTAAGGTATCACAAGGCCTCGTAGACATTTGCCATTTTTAAGGGGTTTGCTATTTGTTATAGGACTAGTGGACTGATTTCTATCGTCGGATTCTTGGTACCCAGGATCTGACATGTGGAATATTTCTTATGTGAACTAAACTCTCTCATATAAAGAAGTAATCTTTTCACTTCAACCAATAATGCCTGAAAGTATGTGTGGTCAGGTTGATTGTCTAGTATCAGAACAATGTCGATTCCTTCCAGGCCCAGCGCTAACTGAGAATCAAGACGCCAACAAGATCATCTCTGACCGTGAGAATGGAAATGAAGATAAGAAACAGTTGAACTTGCAGCAGTCTCAGCTGAATGCTGCATGGCACAACTGCCGCAAGCTCATCTACGTCCCGAGATCTGCGCAGAAGGGGTACTCCGTCGGTCACTGGCCCATCCCTGAGGCCTACTGGCCTGACGTCAGTAGTCCGCAGTTGGTGAGTTTACAGCTTGTTTGGAATATGGGTTAGACAGTCTTTAAAGTTAATACCAGCCTACTAGCCCAACACTTATTCTGGCTGAGGACAGTTAAGAATCCAATGATGGTTCTCAATGACTGGTAGTAAGTAGGAGCCCACAAAGAAGATATAAATTGAATATCATTTACGGAATTTGATTTTTTTTTTTTTTTAATTTTGTTTCCATAAATGGAAAACAAATTAGGCCATGCCCACAAACAAATTACTCTTTCCTAATTGGCTGATAATGGAATGGGTGGGGCTTGTGTTGAATTTTAGCGCTGACTTATTGTCACTGATTTTGTAGTGTCTGCAGTTAATGTGTTAATAATTAAATTTGTCTTTGAAGTTATTATTGTTGATGTATTTATTTATAATAATTAACTTCAATATGAATTTGCATTTATGGAGGTATAAATTTACAAAATGCTGTGCACTCGTTGTATAGGTCTGTACGCACACATCTTTTATTTCGTGTTTTACATTTATGCCTCCATAAATGCAAGTAAATGTTAAGGTCAGTTCTGAGTTTAGACAATTTATGAATGTGTATTGTATCCCCAGCCTCCGCGGTCAGCCCACCCTGTGTTGCGATTCTCCTGCTCTCCGTGTGATCCCATGGTCATCGAGAACCTACCCTTCGACAAGTACGAGCTGGAACCATCACCGCTCACTCAGTACATCCTGGAGAGACGACAGCCAAACTCCTGCTGGCAGGTCAGTCACCCTGGTCGGTCACCCCTGTTGGTCACCCTGGTCAGTCCCCCCTGTTGGTCACCCCGGTCGGTCACCCTGGTCAGTCACCCCTGTTGGTTACCCCTGTTGGTCACCCCGGTCGGTCACCCATGATGGTGTCATCCTGGTCAGTCCCCCCTGTTGGTCACCCCGGTCGGTCACCCATGATGGTGTCATCCTGGTCAGTCCCCCCCCCCCCTGCTGGTCACCCCCGTCGGTCACCCATGATGGTGTCATCCTGGTCAGTCCCCCCTGTTGGTCACCCTGGTCAGTCACCCATGGTGGTGTCATCCTGGTCAGTCCCCCCTGTTGGTCACCCTTGTCGGTCACCCATGGTGGTGTCATCCTGGTCAGTCCCCCCTGTTGGTCACCCTGGTCGGTCACCCATGGTGGTGTCATCCTGGTCAGTCCCCCCTGTTGGTCACCCTGGTCGGTCACCCATGGTGGTGTCATCCTGGTCAGTCCCCCCTGTTGATCACCCTGGTCGGTCACCCTTGGTGGTGTCATCCTGGTCAGTCTCCCCTGTTGGTCACCCCTGTTGGTCACCCTGGTCGGTCACCCATGGTGGTGTCATCCTGGTCAGTCCCCCCTGTTGGTCACCCTGGTCGGTCACCCATGGTGGTGTCATCCTGGTCAGTCCCCCCTGTTGGTCACCCCGGTCGGTCACCCATGATGGTGTCATCCTGGTCAGTCCCCCCCCCTGCTGGTCACCCCCGTCGGTCACCCATGATGGTGTCATCCTGGTCAGTCCCCCCTGTTGGTCACCCTGGTCGGTCACCCATGGTGGTGTCATCCTGGTCAGTCCCCCCTGTTGGTCACCCCGGTCGGTCACCCATGATGGTGTCATCCTGGTCAGTCCCCCCCCCTGCTGGTCACCCCCGTCGGTCACCCATGATGGTGTCATCCTGGTCAGTCCCCCCTGTTGGTCACCCTGGTCGGTCACCCATGGTGGTGTCATCCTGGTCAGTCCCCCCTGTTGGTCACCCCGGTCGGTCACCCATGATGGTGTCATCCTGGTCAGTCCCCCCCCCCTGCTGGTCACCCCCGTCGGTCACCCATGATGGTGTCATCCTGGTCAGTCCCCCCTGTTGGTCACCCTGGTCGGTCACCCATGGTGGTGTCATCCTGGTCAGTCCCCCCTGTTGGTCACCCTTGTCGGTCACCCATGGTGGTGTCATCCTGGTCAGTCCCCCCTGTTGGTCACCCTGGTCGGTCACCCATGGTGGTGTCATCCTGGTCAGTCCCCCCTGTTGGTCACCCTTGTCGGTCACCCATGGTGGTGTCATCCTGGTCAGTCCCCCCTGTTGGTCACCCTGGTCGGTCACCCATGGTGGTGTCATCCTGGTCAGTCCCCCCTGTTGATCACCCTGGTCGGTCACCCATGGTGGTGTCATCCTGGTCAGTCCCCCCTGTTGGTCACCCCTGTTGGTCACCTTGGTCGGTCACCCATGGTGGTGTCATCCTGGTCAGTCCCCCCTGTTGGTCACCCTGGTCGGTCACCCATGGTGGTGTCATCCTGGTCAGTCCCCCCTGTTGGTCACCCTGGTCGGTCACCCATGGTGGTGTCATCCTGGTCAGTCCCCCCTGTTGATCACCCTGGTCGGTCACCCATGGTGGTGTCATCCTGGTCAGACCCCCCTGTTGGTCACCCCGGTCGGTCACCCATGATGGTGTCATCCTGGTCAGTCCCCCCCCCCTGCTGGTCACCCCCGTCGGTCACCCATGATGGTGTCATCCTGGTCAGTCCCCCCTGTTGGTCACCCTGGTCGGTCACCCATGGTGGTGTCATCCTGGTCAGTCCCCCCTGTTGGTCACCCTTGTCGGTCACCCATGGTGGTGTCATCCTGGTCAGTCCCCCCTGTTGGTCACCCTGGTCAGTCACCCATGGTGGTGTCATCCTGGTCAGTCCCCCCTGTTGGTCACCCTGGTCGGTCACCCATGGTGGTGTCATCCTGGTCAGTCCCCCCTGTTGGTCACCCTGGTCGGTCACCCATGGTGGTGTCATCCTGGTCAGTCCCCCCTGTTGATCACCCTGGTCGGTCACCCATGGTGGTGTCATCCTGGTCAGTCCCCCCTGTTGGTCCCCCCTGTTGGTCACCCTGGTCGGTCACCCATGGTGGTGTCATCCTGGTCAGTCCCCCCTGTTGGTCACCCTGGTCGGTCACCCATGGTGGTGTCATCCTGGTCAGTCCCCCCTGTTGATCACCCTGGTCGGTCACCCATGGTGGTGTCATCCTGGTCAGACCCCCCTGTTGGTCACCCCGGTCGGTCACCCCGGTCGGTCACCCATGGTGGTGTCATCCTGGTCAGTCCCCCCTGTTGGTCACCCTGGTCGGTCACCCATGGTGGTGTCACCACGGTCGATTTAACTGCTGGACCATTGGCCTGTGGCCAGTTAATAATTTTGGACACTGCTTGTGAATCATGTAATTTCCATAAAAAAATGTTTAGGGGGATGACGTTGTGTGAATGGTTAGCTGAAAGAAAGATATATATTGATCATCTCTGTGGAATGACAGCCGAACACCATTTTGTAATGTTGTGGACGACATATATCACCACTGATAAGGCAAATAGAAGTCAAGATTTATTCACGGTGCAGGAAAAGGCGATTTTCGGTGCAGAGTTGTGTCCCTTGGCCACGCCAGAAACCTATGATTGTGGGTTCGAATCCCAATTGAGTGGATCGATGCTCATGATGTCAAACACTGAATTGTCTGTTCCAGACACGATTATTTACAGACTGCCGTCATATAGCTGAAATATTGCTAAGTGCAGCGTTAAACAACAAACTGCAAGATTATGTACATATGTTCCTCTAATGCAGCAATACTTCATTAATTAAGGTAAAATCATGACAGTCGTCAGAGATTTGAGATTTTATTTCTTTAGACTAGTTTAAAATGCTTCTGTGTTTCAACTTTGATAAATTAATGGGACCAGGATACAACATGGTTTTGTTTTCATGTGAATAAGGGGCAGTCGGGTAGCCTAGTGGTTAAAGCGTTCGCTCGTCATGCCAAAGACCCGGGTTCGATTCCCGACATGGGTACAATGTGTGAAGCCAATTTCGTGTGTCCCCCGCCGTGATATTGCTGGAATATTGCTAAAAGTGGCGTAAAACCAAACTCTCACTCACTCATGTGAATAAGCACCTGGTTCATGTTAAATCAATTTTCTTAAATCGAACTCTGTTATCAAATAGCTGTTTGTCTTGTTGCAGGTGTTTATTGGTAACAGTGCTAAGTACAGTGATATATGTCATCCGTTCGGCTACCTGAAGGCCAGTAGCGTTCTGAGCTGTGTCAACCTGTTCGTGATGCCGTACAACTACCCCATCTTGCTGCCTCTGCTGGGTGAGTCCTCAACCTTGCTCTCCATTCATTTCGGAATTTATGACATCTTCATGAGGCAAGGGAGTTAACTGTGAAAGTCTGGTTTCCATCCTTGACGAACTAGGCTGGAATTTCAGGACTTTTTCTTAGCACCACCAGTGGCTATTATGAGTTATGTCCCTTCTATGTCCCTCCTATTGACCAATCAGATTCCACATCTCATATCACTTGCATTTGCTTCAAACGAAATGGCTGTGCCCAGTCAAGACGATCTGATCAATAATCAAGATCTGTATTGTAATAAAACGGTTCCTACTTCGCGAAGTGCATCAAATCAAGTGTAAAACATGAAAAAATTTGGAAGCTATCTGTTGACACTGCGTTGACGGTACAGATGCTTTGTAATTCCTGCAATCGTCGAAATCTGCATGACAATTTACAAACCGGATGTCGATTTAGTTACGCGACTAAATTTGACTATGCATAGACTCGTTAGTCCAGCCAAAATATTACTCCATAATATCAGCCTAGTTCGGCAAGGGTGGAAACTGGACTTTATAGTCAGTTAACTCTCCTGCCTTGCGACCAAATAAGTTATAATAGATAACTGTATTCCATTATTAGGGAGGTTTGATTATTTATTTACAAGTTATTCACAGAGGGTAGAGATAGTGTTAGCGACATATTCAATATGAATATGTCGTCAAACCTGTCTTGCTGTTTCACCTTTTGTAGGCACAATGTTTTAGTGGGGAGTATTTATGTTTGCACCCAGAAGATTTACTATTCCATATTCGACTTAAGGCGCTCTAAAAATTAGAAGTAGGGGCTCTTAATAGAGTATTATTTTGGTGGAAAAAAAACAGAATTGAAAGATAAATTTTGTGGTTTATGCTGACAGCCTGAAATGTTTATATACGACAGATATATTTTTTCCAGAATCTAATTGCCCATAATTATGGGTGCATATAGCACACGAGTGCGTATTACACACGAATAAATAAGTCTTGTGTACATTGATCAATCGGAAGGGGTGCTAATTGGGATTGTTTACTGGCAAATATATTAGCAAATATCGCTGTGGGCGCTTATTAGAGCGTGACGCTTATTACGTCGAATACGGTATGGTGCTTTCAGATGTATTTTCCACTTTTTATTATTTCAGTCATGCAGCTATGTTGATTTTGTGTGAAATACAACTGTGTCTTTGATGCTTCTATAAATATTTAAATGTTTTCATCAACAGAGGAGCTGTTTAAAGTCCACAAATTAAAACCAACACCAAAATGGAGGCAACAGTTTGAGAACTACCTCAAGACTATGCCTGGTTACTATGCTGGGGTGAGTGCCTCTTTAGTTTACTGCATGCTGACTGATTGGTTGGTTGTTGTACTACATGCTGGCTGAGTGACTGCGTAACTGCGTAGCTATCCTAGAGTAGAGATCCTGACTGTATAACTATCCTAGAGTAGAGATCCTGACTGTATAGCTATCCTAGAGTAGATATCCTGACTGTATAACTATCCTAGAGTAGAGATCCTGACTGTATAACTATCCTAAAGTAGAGATCCTGACTGTATAACTATCCTAGAGTAGAGATCCTGACTGTATAGATATCCTAGAGTAGATATCCTGACTGTATAACTATCCTAGAGTAGATATCCTGACTGTATAACTATCCTAGAGTAGAGATCCTGACTGTATAGCTATCCTAGAGTAGAGATCCTGGCTTAGGGTAACTATCCTAAAGTAGCGATCCTGAATATATATAACTATCCTAAAGTAGCGATCCTGAATATATGTAACTATCCTAAAGTAGCGATCCTGAATATATGTAACTATCCTAAAGTAGCGATCCTGAATATATGTAACTATCCTAGAGTAGCGATCCTGAATATATGTAACTTTCCTAAAGTAGCGATCCTAAATATATGTAACTATCCTAAAGTAGCGATCCTGAATATATGTATCTAATCTAAAGTAGCGATTCTGAATATATGTAACTATCCTAAAGTAGCGATCCTGAATATATGTAACTATCCTAAAGTAGCGATCCTGAATATATGTAACTATCCTAAAGTAGCGATCCTGAATATATGTAACTATCCTAAAGTAGCGATCCTGAATATATGTATCTAATCAAAAGTAGCGATCCTGAATATATGTAACTATCCTAAAGTAGAGATCCTGAATATTTGTAACTATCCTAAAGTAGAGATCCTGAATATATGTAACTATCCTAAAGTAGCGATCCTGAATATATGTATCTAATCTAAAGTAGAGATCCTGAATATTTGTAACTATCCTTGAGTAGAGATCCTGAATATTTGTAACTATCCTAAAGTAGCGATCCTGAATATATGTATCTTTCCTAAAGTAGAGATCCTGACTATGTGTAACTATCCTAGAGTAGAGATCCTGACTATGTGTAACTATCCTAGAGTAGAGATCCTGACTATGTGTAACTATCCTAGAGTAGAGATCCTGAATATATGTATCTAATCTAAAGTAGAGATCCTGACTATATGTAACTATCCTTGTGTAGAGATCCTGAATATATGTAACTATCCTAGAGTAGAGATCCTGAATATATGTATCTAATCTAAAGTAGAGATCCTGACTATATGTAACTATCCTTGTGTAGAGATCCTGAATATATGTAACTATCCTAAAGTAGAGATCCTGAATATATGTAACTATCCTAGAGTAGAGATCCTGACTATGATTAACTATCCTAGAGTAGAGATCCTGAATATATGTAACTATCCTAGAGTAGAGATCCTGACTATATGTAACTATCCTAGAGTAGAGATCCTGACTATATGTAACTATCCTAGAGTAGAGATCCTGAATATATGTAACTATCCTAAAGTAGAGATCCTGACTATATGTAACTATCCTAGAGTAGAGATCCTGACTGTGTGTAACTATCCTAGAGTAGAGATCCTGAATATATGTAACTATCCTAAAGTAGAGATCCTGAATATTTGTAACTATCCTTGAGTAGCGATCCTGAATATATGTAACTATACTAAAGTAGAGATCCTGACTATATGTAACTATCCTAGAGTAGAGATCCTGACTATATGTAACTATCCTTGTGTAGAGATCCTGAATATATGTAACTATCCTAGAGTAGAGATCCTGAATATATGTAACTATCCTAGAGAAGAGATCCTGACTATATGTAACTATCCTAGAGTAGAGATCCTGACTATATGTAACTATCCTAAAGTAGAGATCCTGACTATATGTAACTATCCTAGAGTAGAGATCCTGAATATATGTAACTATCCTAAAGTAGAGATCCTGACTATATGTAACTATCCTAGAGTAGAGATCCTGAATATATGTAACTATCCTAAAGTAGCGATCCTGAATATATGTATCTAATCAAAAGTAGCGATCCTGAATATATGTAACTATCCTAAAGTAGAGATCCTGAATATTTGTAACTATCCTAAAGTAGAGATCCTGAATATATGTAACTATCCTAAAGTAGCGATCCTGAATATATGTATCTAATCTAAAGTAGAGATCCTGAATATTTGTAACTATCCTTGAGTAGAGATCCTGAATATTTGTAACTATCCTAAAGTAGCGATCCTGAATATATGTATCTTTCCTAAAGTAGAGATCCTGACTATGTGTAACTATCCTAGAGTAGAGATCCTGACTATGTGTAACTATCCTAGAGTAGAGATCCTGACTATGTGTAACTATCCTAGAGTAGAGATCCTGACTGTGTGTAACTATCCTAGAGTAGAGATCCTGAATATATGTAACTATCCTAAAGTAGAGATCCTGAATATTTGTAACTATCCTTGAGTAGCGATCCTGAATATATGTAACTATACTAAAGTAGAGATCCTGACTATATGTAACTATCCTAGAGTAGAGATCCTGACTATATGTAACTATCCTTGTGTAGAGATCCTGAATATATGTAACTATCCTAGAGTAGAGATCCTGAATATATGTAACTATCCTAGAGAAGAGATCCTGAATATATGTAACTATCCTAGAGTAGAGATCCTGACTATATGTAACTATCCTAAAGTAGAGATCCTGACTATATGTAACTATCCTAGAGTAGAGATCCTGAATATATGTAACTATCCTAAAGTAGAGATCCTGACTATATGTAACTATCCTAGAGTAGAGATCCTGAATATATGTATCTAATCTAAAGTAGAGATCCTGACTATATGTAACTATCCTTGTGTAGAGATCCTGAATATATGTAACTATCCTAGAGTAGAGATCCTGAATATATGTATCTAATCTAAAGTAGAGATCCTGACTATATGTAACTATCCTTGTGTAGAGATCCTGAATATATGTAACTATCCTAGAGTAGAGATCCTGAATATATGTAACTATCCTAGAGTAGTGATCCTGACTATGATTAACTATCCTAGAGTAGAGATCCTGAATATATGTAACTATCCTAGAGTAGAGATCCTGACTATATGTAACTATCCTAGAGTAGAGATCCTGACTATATGTAACTATCCTAGAGTAGAGATCCTGAATATATGTAACTATCCTAAAGTAGAGATCCTGACTATATGTAACTATCCCAGAGTAGAGATCCTGACTATATGTAACTATCCTAGAGTAGAGATCCTGAATATTTGTAACTATCCTTGTGTAGAGATCCTGAATATATGTAACTATCCTTGTGTAGAGATCCTGAATATTTGTAACTATCCTTGTGTAGAGATCCTGAATATATGTACCGGTAACTATCCTAGAGTAAGAAAGGTGCAGTGTTTGTGGTAATTCCTTCATGATATGTGTCCTCCTCTGCAGCCATTACGCCGGGCGATGGCCAGGATGGGTGCGGCGAACCTCGTCCCTGACAACATGGACAACTGCCTCAGCTACAGCGTCATCACCTACCTCAAGAAACTTAAAAACCAGGTACTTCGCACGCAAATACGATGTCCTAATTTTGACATTTTTATTGGCAGTCAAAACCGAGGCGGAGTGTAACTAACTTATTAACCATCTAAAAGCTGGAAGTACCAAAAGTATAAGAAAATATCTGGATACCTTACAATGAAATAATACAATAGTCACAGTATAAATCAAATTCGATGACAGCAAGCGAGAGAAAGATCATGTGCAGCAAGCATACAACTGAAGTCATGACATGTAAGATTAAACTCTTTCATCACCTGCCCCAGGGGCTCAGTGGGAAAACAGTGGGTTATTATAGTAAACATGACTTGTGAGGTTGCAGGTTCAATTCACATCATGGAATTTTTATGTAAAAAATCAACATTAGGAGCATATCAAAAGGCTGTTTATACAGTTCAGCTGTAAAACCATTTCAGCAGGTCTCACTTGAAAGTAGGACCTCTCACAAGGTTAGGATTAGATAGCAAGATACCTACAATACTATAGCCCAAAGGTGCAGTGGGTTTAGGATTCTAGATAAAGCCCTTGGTAATCCAGGTGTTGTTCTGAAGGTGCAAAATTTTGTCACAATCACTGATCACAATAACATTTTAAAACGGTGGCACAGGGACCTTTGCATAGCACACGTATTTTTAATCAGTAAAGTTAAGCACTGTTTTAGCACATGTCTCTTTTGGTAAGTTTCTTTGTACGATACCTATGAAGATCCGGGTTAGAATCCATCTTGAGCATGCTTCAGCAACCCATGCTTGTTGTAAAAGGCGACTAACGGGATCGGGTGGTCAGGCTCACTGACTTGGTTGATGCATATCATGGATCCCAATTGCGTGGATCGATGCTCATGATAATAATCACTGGATTGTCTGGTCCAGACTCGATTATTTACAGACCACCGTCATATAGCTGGAATATTGCTGAGTGCGGCGTTAAACAACAAACAAACCAACCAACCATCTTGAGCAACCCATTCTGTCAAAGGCGACTATGCCTGTCATAATCAGCGACTAATGGGATCGGGTGGTCAGGCTCGCTGACTTGGTGGATACATATCATCACATCCCAGTTGCGTAGATGGATGCTCATGGTGTCAATCACTGGATTGTCTGTCCCAGACTTGATTATTTCCGGACCACCGTCATATAGATGGAAAATGCTGAGTGCAGTGTTAATCAACAATGCACAAACAAACAAACAAACAAAACCTTGTACGAAATATGCCTCTTTACAACAGTGAATGAGATGGTTATGTGGCTGTTTACCTTCTAGCATCTCACAGGCAGCTTTGGTTGTGTACTCCATTGACCAGAGTAATAATAAAGCACTTGGATCATGCTTTTGGTGTGGATTTGGCACTTTATGATTATGCACATCATTATTGTCGTTGTTGTTAATGGTTGTATGGGGGCACGGGTGGCCCAGTCGTCTACGGCGCCGCGTTTCGCTGTGCAGAGTTGCGTCCCTTTGGCACGCCAGAAACCTATGATTGTGGGTTCAAATCCCGGTTCACCCCGATTATGTTTCTAGGTTTGTCAGCACCATACCCGTGCTCGTGGGTTTCACCGAAGTGGTAAACGTCTGAGACCTGCATCACTTCGTGCTTTCCTCCCACATTAAGCTGACACGCTGTGATATAACTGGAATAATGTTAAAAGCGGCGTTGAACCCAACTCACTCACTCACTCACTAATGGTTGTATGTCTCTTATCCCATCAGGCCAAGATAGAAATGGACAGGCTGATCGCCTCAGTGGGTCAGAAGCCACAACACAATGAAGGAATCAAAGTCAGCTCCAGGTGAGTTATTTACTGCCCAAATCTTTTAATAGTACCTGATGGTCTGGGGGTCTTTAATTTACTGTGAAGAAATTTGAATCCAATGGAACTGTTGTATCAAGTTCCAAGATTTTTTCAAGGATTTCAAACAAAGTGCCCTTGGCAGGTAAATTAGGAAAAATCATTATTTAGTTCAAAATCGAATTTTTAGAAAGTTCATATTTTCTTAATTTCATAGGTATTTTAACACTAATGTGAAATTAAGCCTTTTTCCTCTTTATTTGCCCTGTTATCAGTGAAAATCAAATCACCACGACCAAGACATTACGTTAGTTAGAACTACTCTGACATGAATTTTATACCTATTTGGGAATTTTTATGTGCATTTGCTGCGGACTCGGGCTCTAAATACAACACTGTGTTCCGTCCATTATCTATGCAGAATGTACTTCTTCCCAAAGGAAATGAAGCTCTTTCAAGATCATAGCACTTAGCTGTCATGGGATCACTGTGTAGAGTTGTATCCCTTGTCTGGAGGAGGATCCACTGATTGTGGGGTCATTATCCTTGGTTTGTCACTATCATGCCCGTTATTTATTTTACCGAAGCGGTTAACAACTACGGCCTGTGTCTTGTTAAGGGGCAGTGTAGTTGCCTAGTTGGTAAAGCGTTCGCTTGTCATGCCGAAGACACTGGGTTCAGTACCCCTAGGTAAATTGTGTAAAGCCAATTTCTGGTGTCTCCCTGCTCCCCTTGCTCTGATACTGCCATCTTCCTGAGGCAAGGGAGTTAACTGACTTTAAAAGTCCAGTTTCCACCCTTGCCGAACTAGGCTGGAATTCATGGGCTCGATCGTAGCGCCACCATTGGCTATTACCAGTTACGTCCCTTCTTAACCTGTCCTATGGACCAATCAGATTCCACCTCTCGTATCACTTGCGTTTGCTTCACACAGATAATCAAGTTCTATATCGTGATGAAACGGGTCTTACATCCCGATATGCTTCAAATCACGTGAGCACCTTGATTCCAAGATTTGGAAAATGTCTGCTGACAACGAGTTAGCGGTGTACATGCTTTGCAAATACTGCAATCGACCAAAATCTACACGGCAGTTTACGAACCGGATTTGATTTCGGTGCGCGATTTTGTTAGGATTATGCATAGACTCGTTAGTCCAGCCAAAATCTAACTCCATAATACCAGCCTAGTTCGGTAAGGGTGGAAACTGACTTGTATAGTCAGTTTACTCTCTTGCCTCGGGAAGATGTTATACTGCTTGCATAATGCTGAACGTGGCATAAGATCACTCACTTACTCCTACAGCTAAACTGTTGTGATATAGCTGAAACAGTGTTCAAAGTCGTGCTATTCCCAACTCACTCACTCATAGTGTGTCTTTAACACACCATCATTATAGGTAATATGGGCCACCTGTGGCCCAGTCGTCTAATTCTCTACAATTTGCTCTGCAGAGTTGTGCCCCTTTGGCACCCCAGAAGCCTATGATTGTGAGTTCACATCCTGGTTCACCTCAATTATGTTCTAGGTTTGTCAGCACCATACCCTGCTTGTGGGTTTCACCAAAGTGGTCAACATCAGACCTGCATAACTTCGGGCTTTCCTCCCACATTAGGCTGTGATATAACTGGAACACTGTTCAAAGTGATGTTAGACCCAACTCACACACTCATGGGTAAAATTGCAAAACAGGTTCCAAATAAGTGTTTGGAGTTGGAGAGCTAAGATCATTTTATGGAGAAGTAATGGCGACAGGTGACCTGAAGATGACATGGGGCAGTGTTTCAAATAATTTAAAAACCCAACAAGACCTATAAGTGTTGCCTGCCTTCTTCAAATTTACCTGCCCACATTCAGACATTATAAATATTGAAAAGAAATATTGAAAAGTAAGAGACAAATATTGAAAAGTAAGAGAAAAATATTAAAAAGTAAGAGAAAGTAAGATACAAATATTGAAAAGTAAGAGAAAAGTAAGAGACAAATATTGAGAATTAAGAGACAAAATATTGAAAAGTAAGAGACAAATATTGAAAAGTAAGTGACAAATATTGAAAAGTAAGAGAAAGTAAGATACAAATATTGAAAAGTAAGAGACAAATATTGATAAGTAAGATAAAAATATTGAAAAGTAAGAGAAAGTAAGATAAAAATATTGAAAAGTAAGAGAAAGTAAGATAGAAATATTGAAAAGTAAGATAGAAATATTGAAAAGTAAGATAGAAATATTGAAAAGTAAGAGACAAATATTGAAAAGTAAGAGATAAATAATGTAAACAATTACTTGAGAATGTAAAAGAAGGTATAATAAAACTGAATACGTAAGTAGTCTTAAAATTATATGCCAGACAGTTGGGCTGGTGGACGAAAGAAAATTTTATTGCAGCCCAGCCACAGGCAGGCAGGCAGGCAGTTATTTCGGACACTGACATTGGGTCATGTTGATGCTTCTGTTTCAGGAGTCAGACGTCAGTGCTACAGAGGAAGGACTTCAACCAGTTGATGCAGAACCTGGGAGGCAACATGGCGTGGCTGAAGCAGGACCTACAGGAGTACACCACGTTCAGCATCGCCGTGCCCGACCGGGGCATCAAACCTCAGTTCTACAGGTGAGTGATCACTGCCACCAGGTTGTGATGTGAGGTGAAGTGATTCACTCAATCCTGGGCGATGTGCAGCCTTGTGGTGGAAGCGCTTGATTGTCTCACTGAAGGTCTGGGTTCGATTCCCCACATGGGTACAGTATGGGAGACCATGGTTGGTGTCACCCGTTGTGATATGCCAAATATTGCTGAAAGCTGTAACAAACTATTCACTCACTCACTCACTCACTCACTCACTCACTCACTCACTCACTCACCGCCTCCTTGGTCTAGTGCTAGAGCTTCCACCTGGAGGACGGAAGGTCGTGGGTTCAATCCCCGACCGTGTCATACCAAAAGATGTTAAACAATGGTACTTGTTGTTACCCTGCCTTGCACTCGGTATTAAGGGGCTCAAACAAGGACTGGTCGTCTCCGCCTCCCTTATCACTAGCGTCCGCCCAGAAAGCGGAAGGTCCGGGGTTCGATCCCCGGCCGCGTCATACCAAAAGAAGTAATAAGATGGTACTTGTTGTTACCCTGTCTGGCGCTCGGCATTAAGGGGCTAAAACAAGGACTGGTCGGCTCGGAGTCGGTATACTGTGTCTGAGTGGGGTATTCATGTTTAACTGTGGCATGGTATCTCAGTGAGCTAGCACTACAAAATCAGCATCAGTAGTACATCGACTAGTTCATGTTTTGTGTTTCAGGAACCCATACGATATTCCAAGGAAAAGTCTGCTTGATCAGGTGACGCGGATGAGAACAAACTTCCTTCAGTCTTCCTACACCAACACAAAACTCTGTGATGAAGGTGAGTGGTCCTACGCCAACACAAAACTCATTCATATCATTTAACATACCAGTGAATTTGCATCTCTTCACCCAGCTGGAAATGGGTACCAAGTAGGATGAATTGGTGATGTGAATACAAAATGCAATTGGAATAATCTGATCTGTTGACCAAGGTAATTATGTGATTGTCTTTAAGCATTTTTGATGATGATGATGATGATGATGATGATGATGATGGTGATTTACAGTTTACCAGTGTGATGGACTTTGAGAATATTGAATAATGATGAAGATGATGGTTGATGATGATGATGATGATGATGATGATGATGATGTTCACATTGCTTGCATTCCCCTGCTTCAGACAATCTACACAGTGTGCCGGTCGGGCAGATGGGGAACTATCAGGAGTATCTCAAGAGGCAGCCCCCCGCCCTGCGAGAGTTGGAGAGTTCGCCTGTCAGATTACACATGTTTGGAAATCCATTTAAAGTCAATAAATCAGTGAGTAACAAATACTGGAAAATAACCTTCATACAGTATGTATTTAGAGATGAAATGACCCGTAAATACTCATCTTCAGCAACCCTGACTTGCCGTAAAAGGCGACTATGCTTGTCGTAAGAGGCGACTAACGGGATCGGGTGGTCAGGCTCGCTGACTTGGTTGAAGCATGTCATTGGTCCCAATTCCGTTGATAGATGCTCATGATGTCAATCACTGGATTGTTTGGTCCAGACTCGATTATTCACAGAACGCCGTCATATACCTGTAATATTGCTGAGTGCGGCATTAAACAACAAACAAACAAAGCAATATTTACAGACTGCAGTCATATAGCTGGAATATTGAGTGCCTTTTCATTTGTTCTTTCAGAACCAGAACACTTTCATGGTGGACGAGGCAGAAGAAGCCATGTTCGGGACTCAGACACGAAACAAGCGGTCGTCCGAGAGCCCTCCTCCATCACCCGGGCCTAAGAAGAGAAAGGCGGGCCCGTTGCCACGAGAACTGTCGGTCCAGCAACTGATAACACCACCACCATCACCGGTCCCTGATAGCCCGGAAGAAGAGAAAATGGAGACGGATGAAACACAGGAACAAATGCTGGGTAGGTGCCAGAGAAATAATGGATCTCTGTGAGATAGTCACTATTTCACACTATACACAGCACAGGTTACAATTCAGTTGACAGCCTCCGTGGTCTAGTGGTAGAACGTCCGCCCTGAGAGCAGAAGGTCGGGGTTTGATCCCTGACCATGTCATACCAAAAGACGTTAAAAGATGGTACGTGTTGTTACCCTGTCTGGTGCTTGGCATTAAAGGGCTAAAACAAGGATTGGTCGGCTCGGAGTCAGTATACTGTGTCTGAGTGGGGTATTCATGTTAAACTGTGGCATGGTATCTCATTGAGCTAGCACTATAAATCGGTGTCAGTCCGGACTAGTACAAGCAGCCACACAAACACACACGTACATGCACGTCGCTATATAAGTGCAATAATCTTGGACCTGACGTTAAACCCCATTTCACCTCACCTACAAATCAGTGACGTTAAGCCACATTAGTGGCAGAGAGTAGTTGAATGGGTGACCGCGTTCGTCAGCTTGACTCCGGAGAGTTTCTAGGGCTTCGGTCCTGCCCCACACTGAAGCACTTGTTGTGCATGTGTCGCCTTTGGCCATTGACTTTGTTCGAAATGTGCCTCTGTTCACCCAGCAGTGAATGGGTACCCGGTAGGATGATATGGTAATGACTGTTAACCTTCTAGCACCTCCCAGGTAGCTTGGGTTGCATACTGCCCAGGGAGCTGAGAATGAAATTCAAGTGTACACTGATCCATTGAAGGGGATAATAATGTTGTGCTTTGAGCATGCTTTATAGTGAGAATTTGGCAATTGATGATGATTATTATTAAAAAAAATTTTATCGTTATTTTTATTATTATTTTTGTTATTATTATGTTCCCCCATCACTTGTGAATAGTGAGCACATTATGCAGCTTTTCTTTTTGGCACTATTTTTAACCAATGAATTTGGCTGCTTATGATGATGATTATTTTTTATTTTTTTATTTTTATCATTATTTATATCATTATTTTTATCATTTTTATCATTATTTTATTATTATTATCATTATTTTTATGTTCCCCCATCACATGTGAATAGTGAGCACTTGATGCAGCTTTTCTTTTTGGCACTATTTTTCACCAATGAATCAAGCAATTCTTACCAGAGGGAAAACAGCAGGTGCCCGACCTGTTGGCCTGATACCATAGAAAATATTGAGGCTGAGAAGTAGGAATCGTATTGACCTTACAGATATCATTACAAAATGTCTTGTTGACTTTGTTTAAGAATTTGACTTGCTTCAATTTCATCAAATTTGGAAGGTTTCAAAATTTGATACAATATTCAAAATTTGATGCAATATTCAAAATTATTTTGACAGTGGGATGGATGTGTTAGGTATTGTGTATAACAACTGTTGGAGCTGTTGAATCCATTTCTACAGGTGTGTTGCTCTGTAGGAGGCGTTACTAAACAAATTCTTGTATCAAGCTACATCAAGTACAGTGCTTGTTTCATGATCTAAAGGGGTGGTCGGGTAGCCTAGTGGTTAAAGCGTCACGCCGAAGACCCGGGTTCGATTCCCGACATAGGTACAATGTGTGAAGCCCATTTCTGGTGTCCCCCGCCGTGATATTGCTGGAATATTGCTAAAAGCGGCATAAAATCGAACTCACTCACTCATGATCTCATGATCTAAAGTTCTTCAAAAACAGTAGCTTCAATTGTAAAGTTAATGATTACTTTTTCGGTAGATTTGAATAATGTATATTTAGCTGTTCATTGTTTGGATTTGTTTCATATGAATTTTCCCAGCTTAATAAGATGAATCAAGTTTAATTAAATTGAAATTAGTGGATAACATTTTTACTATCTACAGAATGATAAAAATGATTTTTTGAATCTGTTTCCACTTAATTTCCTGTATGGGGTTTAAACACATACATTCAAGGGAAGTAACTCTGAATGTTACTATTTGATTGTGATTAATTTCTTCATACGACAGTAGATGCTAAATACTTGGCCAAGTCTTTAATCGTACAAGCAGGATGTTGAAACAAAATACACGTCAGGACAAGAGGTAACAGTCATAATATTTAATGTACCGTTGGATAACAGGTTTTCAGACGATTACTCAACCTATAATGGGGGTTGTGCATCACACAAACATTGTAAATACTCAGATAATGGCTTCTTTTTAAGATAAAATTGTTTTTTATAATTGAATGAGATGTTTTACCGTTGTTCATGTGATTAGAGAGAAAACTGTGTGTTTCTTAAGCATCCGAAAAACTCATAACACGGGGATACTGTATAAAACAACAACACATTATTCAAAAACAAACCAATGGTTAAGATTTTTAGACTTCAAGGATGTTTTGTGATAACTGGGTTTTTGAACAACTGGACCTAGCTGTGTAGAGTGCATGCATAGCATCATTACTTGAGTGAATGCTCATCCCTAAAGATCCGGGGTAGAATAGGTCTTCAGCAACCCATGCTTGTCGTAAAAGGTGACTATGCTTGTCGTAAAAGGCGACTAACAGGATCAGGTGGTCAGGCTCGCTGACTTGGTCGATACATGTCATCGCATCCCAATTTCGTGGATCGATGCTCACGGTGTCGATCACTGGATTGTCTGGTCCAGACTCGAATATTTACAAACCGCCGTCACATACCTGGAATATTGCCGAGTGCAGCATTAAACAAATAAACAAACAAACAAACATGAATGCTCAGAGAGCTTTGTTGGTGGTGAAATATTGATGTGATTGTTTTGTGTGCAGAAGACCGGCCCCTGCAGATAGTGCTTGATAGTGATGATGGTTCCCCAGAGAAAGTCAAAAGTGCTGAAAAAACAAACAATCATGTGGGTGAAGACCACAATCATTCGAATAATGTGGACGCTAAAGTGACGAACAATATCGATCATGGAAACAAGATTGGAAATTCCCGGCGTGAAGCCGCTGTGTGCAGTCATAACTCCAAGCTCCGCATCTCCCTGGTGAGGGAGGTCAAACGGCCGGGGAAAAGTAAGTTCTGGAATTTCTTTACTCATTTGTTAAAATATTTCAATTTATGACGATTGAAAACGTCCTTTGTTTTGTTGCGCTACAATCTAATTAAAATCTGAAATTGGTGCTCGTTACCGCTGCACAAAGATCTGAGGATGGCCCATTACAGGTCACATCAGGTCAACCTTTCATGTGACCAATCAGTGTGTCACTTGCGAGATTTTGAAATGAAAGTCCGAATGTGTTTTCTAATCGTGCAGACCGCCTCCGTGGTCTAGTAGTAGAGCGTCCTCCCAGAGAGCGGAAGGTCCGGGGTTCGATCCCCGGCCACACCACACCAAAAGACGTTAAAAGTTGGTACTTGGTTACCCTGTCTGGCCTTCGGCATTGGGGGGCTAAAACAAGGACTGGTCGGCTCGGAGTCAGCATATTGTGTCTGAGTAGGGTATTCATGTTAAACTGCGGCATGGTATCTCAGTGAGCTAGCACTATAAATCAGCATCAGTCCAGCCTAGTACAAGCAGCCACACAAACAAACACACACACGTGCATGCACATCTCTATATAAGTGCAATAATCTTGGACGCGACGTTAAACCCCATTTCACCTCATCACACCTAATCATGCAATCTTAAGGTTAACATTCTGAATGACAGCGATGGGCTGTATGACTGATTCCAAATGCTAGACATTTGAAACGAAAGAGACTTTCCATATCTCATGGGAAGAACTGCCATAAAATCTTTGCCATCGTTTAGACATTCCTGAATTTCTTTTGTTCAGTTTTCAAATGTATTGCGAACTATGCCAAAATATTTTTCAAAGCTAGTCTGGAATGGAAGTTGCCATTTTGAAACTAGCACCCTGAAGCTTGAGAAAGCTGCTTTCTGATTGGTAAATGTAGACTTCTTGTTAAGTCATTCATTGGTTGGTCGTCCTGACATTACCTGTAATGGGATGTCCTCATAGTGAGCCCTAAGATGCCATTGATTCAGCAGGATTTGAAATTGGTTTAGACTGAGTCAGTTCGTCTAATGTTAAAGGTATCCGGTAGCTATGTCCTTATTTGATACCATTTTTGGTCTAGAAAATGTTTCGGGTTAATCACTGCTGCTGGAGATCAATCTTCCCAAGGGAGTAAACTGACTTTAAAAGTCAAGTTTCCACGGGCCAATGGTCCATCAGTTACCGTATTCGAATTAGTAAGCGCCCCGCTCTAATAAGCGCCCACGTCGATATTCGCTAATATATTGGCCAGTGAACAATCCTAATTAGCACCCCTTCCGATTGATCAATGTACACAAGACTTATATATTCGCGTAAAATACACACTCATCTGTTATATGCACACTTAATTATGGGCAATTAAATTCTGGAAAAATATATCTGTCGTACATAAACATTTCAGGCTGTCAGCATAAACCATGAAACTCTGTTTTTTTTTCACTAAAATAATATTCTAATAAGAGCTCCCTATATCTAATTTTGAGAGCGCCCTGGGCGATTATTATGGTAAATCAACCCCTAACGTCATGATTCTTGGTCTGCAGCAGTTCTATAGTATTCGTGTATGTCGTGTTTCAGATTACGATGGTATATTTTCCCTGCTGAACACAATCCAGGGAGGGCTGGATGCTCGGTGCTCGTTAGTCAGGGACGTGATTCACGAAGCGGCAAGATTTAAGAAGAAAGTGCTAATCAAGATGTTGGAACAGTTTGTGGACACCATGGTGCAAGGCGAACCAAAGAGGGAGAGAATGAACTCGTTATCTGTACCTCATGCAAGGTGACAGATTTTGTGGTTGCCATAGCAACATTTACCTGTGATATTTTAGCAAAGACATGCAATTCTAGGAATTCTTTCCCTTTATGGATGGATCTCGTTATGTGAATTTTGTGATCGAATGTTTTTTGTGTTGTCTGCCATCTTCATCATAATCAGGACTGACATCATCGCAAGAGGATTGAATGCTTCACAGGAGGACTAAACACTTGACAAGAAGACACATTGCTAGATTCAGGGGTGCCCTGGATTGGACGAATATGCTGGTTTCCAAGACAACTGCTTGTAAAACATTTATTTCTTTTCAACTGGTTATGAGAAATTATGAAATGTCATGCTTCTCATTTGGCTTGTGATAAGAATATTTGCTATACAAAGCTGTAAAAAATTTAAAAAGAACTTGCACTTGTCTTGCAAACTTTCTGTGAGTTGCCATTGTCTTGCAAAGTTTGTGATTTGCAGTTGTCTTGCAAACTTTCTGTGATTTCAAGTTGGCACTTGTCCTATTGAAATATTTCAGTTGTCAGACCCTGCGGATTCCTCTTTGATACAAAACAATCATCGCCATTAGAACATCGTAAATCCCATCATTCATAAACAAGAATCACAATTCATCCAGCTAATAACTTGAATCACGACATTAATACAAGAGCATTTTGCTTCTGGTAAATCAAGCCAGCATGAGCATCCAATAGGCTTCAATATCCATTACAGACAAGCAGGATCAGATGTGTAAAAAATGCTTGAGTCATATTTCACCTCGGGATTTCTATTTTTAAGAAATTTTTGTGCTACATATCACAGCTGAAGGCTTCGCCTCAAGAAACAGGGCTAGTGGTGGCCCAGCAGTCTAAGCGAAACAAACGTATGATCAGGGTTCGAGTCCCAGATGTGTCATGATGGTTTCTAGGTTTGTCAGCACCATACCCATGCTTTTGGGTTTCAGGGTAAACATCTGAGACCTGCATCACTTCTGGCTTTCCTCACACACCAAGCTGACCGAAATACTGTTACAGACAGACAGACAGACAGACAGACATACATGAATGAGACAGTTTTTTGTTTTTCTTTCGGATCAATGACCCTGGATATGTGTAGTCCTTTCAGAAACATGCCAACACATCCAACGTAAATGGTCAGATCTCAGACCTAGAGCATGCAGTTGGTAGGGTGTTCTCTCATCCCACTTGAGCAATGGGTTCAATCCCCATATGGAAATAATTCTATGGTATCCCTCACTCCAATAGTGCTTGTACCCAGTTAAGGGTTCTTGTCAGTTCAAGTTTGTTGCTTTGTCAGGTACTAGTATGAGGCTTGTTTCATCCACAATCTCATTAATATCTGATTGTGTACTCCAATTTAATACCCGTCTATCAAAATGTTATAAACCGTCCCTAGGTGACATCAGGTGGATTTGATATGATCAGCTGGTTCTTCTTCATGTAAACAGCTGCAGTTCTGCTGATATTGCTCACACACTCTTGGTATGTGTGTGTGAATCATTCGGAGCAGCTTCTGAAAATGAATGTAAATGAACAGTTCCAAATGGATAACAATAAAGGCTGCACCGTGGTGTGGGTATTTTAGACCCTGTTATTTCAGTCCTACATTCAATGACATAAGAATTTCATTTCTCCAGCACCAAAAATTAGTAAATTTGCTTAAAAAGTACTGTCCAAGGCCGCTAGTATGGAAATGAAGCCACTTTTGTTAGAAACTTTTCATCCAACTAAAACATCCATCATCATTCCTTTTTATTGCATGGTCAGTTTGTTTAGGTTCACCTGGTGTGAGGGGGCCCGGGGTGGCCAAGTCGTCTAAAGCCCAATTCACTGTGCAGAGTTGCGTCCCTTGGGCACGCCAGAAACCTATGATTGTGGATTCGAATCTGGTTCGCCTCTATTATGTTTCTAGGTTTGTCAGCACCATACCAGTGCTCGTGGGTTTCACCGAAGTGGTAAACGTCTAAGGCCTGCATCACTTCGGGCTTTCCTCCCACATTAAGCTGACACGCCGTGATATAACTGGAATACTGTTCAAAGCGGCGTTAAACCCAACTCACTCACTCGCCTGATGTGACCTGGTTTGTCAGATCGTGATGGAGAGAGGTATCAAATCGGAATACCAATCTGATACGAATGAGATGTTTCTCCATGTAGCAAAGTAGTGGGTTAAGTCTCCCACCAGATCACTATGGCCAGTAATAACATTGCCAGATGTTTTGTCAATCAAAGCTATGAAAGTTTAAATTTAGACTCTTATGAGGTTCCACTTAGAAACGCCCATTTTACAATTCAAACTGTCACAATGTTGCCACAACTTTTCCCTATGAAATATGTCTATAAAATATATAGGCAGCTGCTATGTGTTAAATACAGTTAATCCACTGGTCATTCTTGTGGTTTAGTAACAAGATTGTAAGAGAAGCTAGTCCATCCAGATTATGTTTTTCTTGGACTAGCAGAAAGGTGGTCATGGCGTAAACTGCCATAAAATCTAAACTGGAATTATTGTCACATGTATGTAACAGTGGAGAAATAAAATCATGCTAGATCAAATTCAGAGGTATTATTTTCAGACTGGACTGTAACCTGATATCATTGGTCAGTTTAACAATGAAATATCTGATGAAATATCTGATCATTTGATCTTACTAACACGTTAGTCCAATAATCTCGAAGAATCCTCCTCCTGAAATGGAATATATTGTAGCTGATGTTGAAAGTTGGAGTTATGCTATGTTGACGTTTTCATAGGCCTGTGTATTGGAATTTTTTTTATATTACGATATGTATTGTGATATGTTTGGAACTAAAGCGTTTGACACTGATTGTACATGCTGATCCTATTTCTACATAAATAGTAGTAAGTATTACGCAGCATGGTCAGTCAGCCATGTTGTAACCATGGATACAGGGGAGATAACTTGAGAAAAACAACACTTCCATATTTTTGCCACTGTGTCAATGAATTTTGAAGGGAAACCATTTGGGAATATATTTCTGTGTAGACTTTAGGTTAAGCAATACAAATGGTGAAAAATTTGATGTTTTTTACCTAATATACCAGAAACAGAAAAATATTTCAAAACATACCCTTTGAAAAGTGGATTTCAGTATACTGGTAACATCCTGCAGTCCTAGTTTCTATTATTGTTTTGTTGCTGTTACCATTCTTGTGTCAAGAACTACCGTACAAGTAAATATTGCCATCTACAATACTGCTAGATACAAAGGGCTTCAGAAGAGTAGGTGATGTTGGAATGAAGGTTTTGATATGATCTCCAACGATGGCGAAAATCTTGAATTAAAATTTGATATGGTTCATAGAAAAATACATGACCAGTTCCGAAAAATATTTTACAGATTGTATTTGTATAGTGCTGCGTATGATTTTCAAACATATATTTCTAAATCATTTGACGTTTAATAAAACTTCAACCTGTCATATTTCAAGTCTAGTTTCGTCCAGTTTGTCCTTTCCAACCTTCATATTTATGCCGTAGCATGCTTCAGGGCCAATGTGCTGGCTGTGTACAGCGTGTGAAATAATTTTCAACAGTACCAGCCAGGCTATCAAGAGGATTGTTTTACTAGACAGTTTTAGACTTGAGAAGCCAGATTGTTTAACTTCTGTATACAAGGAGAAATTTGGTAGCATGTAGAGTAAAATTGTTTCCGGTTTCAACAACTCGGAATTTCCATCTGAGTCCATATCAGACAGGTTTCTGCCCCTTGTAGAGCTAGTGACAAGGAACCACAAGCAGGAAATGTTACAGAATATCCAAGACATGGTGGAAATCGGTCATTAAAAAGAATTCTTTTAGTCTCAAACTTGTATTTTGAACCAGAATAGGTCACAAGATCGAAAATTAAGCTAGCCCGTAGGCCTGAAACAGGTGCTTCAAGAGATGTAAGTGACTGAAAGAGGTGCTTCAAGACCTGTTTGAATGAAACAGGTGCATCAAGAGATGTGTGTGACTGAAACGTGCTTCAAGAGCTGTTTGAATGAAAGAGGTGCATCAAGAGATATATGTGACTGAAATGTGCTTCAAGACCTGTGTGTGACTGAAACACGTGCTTAAAGACGTGTGCTTGAGTGAGAGCAAATCTTGTGACATTCCATTCATGTGGTCTCAGCCAGCGTTCGAAATAACCGCTATCCCGTGGCCAGTAGTTTTCTAGTGGGGCCAGTAAAACCCTATATCCCGCTTGTTTCGTACCTTTTTTTACTTTTAAAGTTCAAACAGGAAATCTGATATGAAGAAGGCACAAAATGAATCTCTCTAATCATTACTTGTCCCTGTCGGCTACGTAATCGTAGTTTCAAATCTTTGTTTAAATATGAGCTAATCAGAACAGCGTATTACATAAGAAAAAAACTATTTTGTAGCACTCCTATTGCACTTGTAAACTGCAGTGAGAATTTAAATTTTTAATTTTTAATTTTTACTACTTACTACTGAAATGAGAACCGGTCATCTTTGGGAATTATTGAACTGAATCATATTCCATGAAACAGGAAGTAAGTTGGCTTTCAACCTGTAGCCATTTTTATCCCTACACTTGTAGAAGTATGACGAGCCATTCCATCATCAGTGTGGTGGGGTTAACTGACATTGTGTTGACAACAGACAGAACATTAAGGTGAATACTTTTGATTTTGAATTCCATCCCAAGTGTGCATGTCTGGTAGGGCTGGGACGGTTAACTCAGATACTCAGACCCGTGGTTAGTCACATGATGTATTGTTTAATGACAATAACAATGTCGCCATGGCTACACTACAACTTGCTAATGGTTGCTTTTCTTTCTGACCATGCACACATTCCTTCTGACTTTTATATGTTTGAGTAAAGATAATGCTTCAGTGTATGCATGATCAGATTGTTTTATACGTCTATCTGAAAAGCTTTTGCCAGGGCTCTCGTAAATCAATTCCCAATCGGACATTCTGTGCCCAACTTGACACTTACAGGAGGTACCCAGCAGGTCGAGAAATAGGGGGTTGGTAGCGGTTCTGGACTAGTCCCATCCCTTGTCCATGGGTATTATAGCTTGGGACATGATCCCCAATAACCTATGCTTGTAGACAGAAGCATCTCTATAGATCGTGGTAGTAACTTGCTTGATCATGTGTTGGCATGGAGTGATGCTCATAATATCAATCACTGGTTTGGATGGTCCAGACTCATAAAGACTGAGGTGATAAAGGTGGAATATTGATGCTTAGTGGGGCATTAACATTAAGATCCATGCTAGTTCTCATTTTAACAAGGTCAAAATATATGTAATTTACATTGAATTTCCTTGATCATGTTTGAATCCTAGATTTAATCCGAGTCGGTCCCACCCATGTAGATTTGTACAACCTTCGACACTTTGGACTTTCCTCCCAAATGTATACTAAATATATTGTGGTTTAAACCCAATTCACTCACTTACTCACTGTCATGTGAACTCACCAAGTGATCACCCCTCATCTTTCATGTTGGGTTCAAATCCCGGTTCGCCCCGATTATGTTTCTAGGTTTGTCAGCACCATACCCGTGCTCGTGGGTTTCACCGAAGTGGTAAACGTCTCAGACCTGCATCACTTCGGGCTTTCCTCCCATATTAACCTGCCAGGCTGCGATATAACTGGAATACTGTTAAAAGCGGCGTTAAACCCAACTCACTCACTCACTCATCTTTCATATTTAGGGCAAACCCTTCTCATCTGCTGTCATTGCCGGGCCCAATCACCTAATGCGCTGGCATGCGCTTACATTACACAATGGTCAAAGTGGCATTAAACCCAACTCACTCACTCACTCACAAACACTGAGTCTTCCCAGTCTCATTTTCAAATTCAGATCACATTTGTAGTTGAATGCTTCCTGACATTTTGTGTTTGTGAATACTTGTGCATCCAAAGTGCTAACCATTTCTCATTGTGTGTGTTGTTCCAAACATTCAAACCGTTGGCTGGACAATCTGAGTGGAGGTTAAGGTGCCACGATTCGCTGTGCAGAGTTGTGTCCCTTGGGCGCGCCAGAAACCTATGATTGTGGGTTCGAATCCCGGTTCGCCCCGATTATTTTTCTAGGTTTGTCAGCACCATACCCGTGCTTGTGGGTTTCACCGAAGTGGTAAACGTCTGAGACCTGCATCACTTCGGGCTTTCCTCCCACATTAAGCTGACACGCCGCGGTGTTAAACCCAACTCACTCAGCCACTCGGGACATAGTAGGAAGTCACGGAGTCAACCATTATGATTATAGTTGTTGTTACGATGGGTTCATGATGGACATTTTGCTTCTTTTTATACATTCAACAATGACAAACGTGACCCACCCGGAGAAAAGGGACCTCATGGTACTGGAATACTATTGTGCCGTGACATCATTAAGATGTTTAATGTCAATTTCTTCCGTATAAATCGCCGTGTGTGCAGACTACAATAATGGTATTTTTCTCTCATCAGCTCGTAATGTAATAAAAACATTATTCAAAACATTTCATTATAGATGTCTATTTTCAATTAATCAGATGTTATGTCTGAAAAATGGAATTATTACATAAACAGTTACAAGTCTGAAAATGGGACTTTGCAAAAAAATGAGCCCAAATGTTTAATGTCATGTATCTATGTAATAAATATGAATCAAAGGTTATCATGGTTATGAATTGTATTTTTGAGGTCCTAGGATACTATAGTGAGGAGGCAAATTTTCTCATAGTGGGTCACAGTTTGATAGCATTACCCAGGAACAATGTTAAGCACTGCTGACTGTACTGTACGGGGCGTGGGTGGCCCAGTCGTCTAAGGTGCCGCGATATGCTGTGCAGAGTTGCATCCCTTGGGCACGCCAGAAACCTATGATTGTGGGTTCGAATCCTGGTTCGCCCCAATTATGTTTCTAGGTTTGTCAGCACCATACCCGTGCTCGTGGGTTTCACCGAAGTGGTAAACGTCAGACCTGCATCACTTCGGGCTTTCCTCCCACATTAAGCTGACATGCTGCGATATAACTGGAATACTGTCAAAAGCGGCGTTAAACCCAACTCACTCACTCACTACTGTACTGTACAAAATAGTCCGAGATCCTGAATATTTTGGGGATATGGTTTTGTAGTGAAGACAAAATTTAAAAAAAGATCCTTTAAAATATTCATGATCCCAGACATTTTTGGGTTCAGTATATATACTTCCATGTAAAATGGAATATATTTATATAAATCATATCGTGTAGCCTAGTGGTTAAAGTGTCGCTCTTCACGCAAAAGGCCCTGGTTCGATTCCCCACATGGGTGAAATGTGCGAAGCCTATTTCTGATGTTGCCTGCCATGACACTGAGGGAATATTGCTCAAAGCAGTATAAAACCATTCTCACTTTATCATTTAGTAATTTTCTGACAAAATACATGTTTTTGTTTATAAGGTGACACATTGATATAGAGAAACCAACATCTAATGACCTGTTTTGTAACTGCTCAGTGGCAGGAGTGATTCCATACTTGTGTTTCATCTGCATGCTATTGAGGTAGTGTTCTTCAGCAGGTATCTCTTACTTTAGGCATGTATTAGATGTTTATCAAAATTATCTCGATGTCATTGATATATTTCCAAACTATTCATGATTCAAGAAATATGAAAATAAGGTGCGGTGCTTTACTTTTTTCCAGCTGTATGAATTCAGTCTGTTGAAAGTTGGGTAGCAGACATTCAAGGCGACTATACTTGTCGTAAGAGGCAACATTGCTTGTAAGAGGCGACATTGCTTGCCGTAAGAGGCGACAGGCGACATTGCTTGTCGTAAGTGGCGACTAACGGGATTGGGTGGTCAGGTTCGCTGACTTGGTTGATGCATGTCATCGATACCAAATGCGTGGATCGATGTTCATGATATCAATCACTGGATCGTCTGGTCCAGATTCGATTATTTACAGACCGCCGTCATATAGCTGGAATATTGCCGAGTGTGGCGTTAAACAACAAACAAACTAAAGAATATCAGAATATTCAGACTGAGCACACAATTTCATAAAAATATCCCCCTTAATGTTCATTTCTAACTTTTTTTTAGTTCAGTGTAAAATGGGGGCGGAATACACTTGATAACTGAGGATGTTTAAAGTCGTAAAAAAAATCTTGACTTTGTTAATACATGAGAAATTCACGATATGGCTGAAATATTGCCGATGTGACGTTAAATATCAACTCACCAATACATGAGAAGACGTGCTGAGTGTGCATCTTTTGACATTGTGAAAAATCAAGTCGGTGAAGATGGTAGCTGTTTTTCGGTTTCATGTTTAAATCATCGTTGCGGAATGGTCTGGAGCTTTGAGTTTGTACGTTGGCAGCAAAGAAGCCATAATGTCTCGTTCGAACAAGTTGCAGTTATTTCTCCTGAGTTGATGTTGGGCAAATGCTTGGATGATCCCCCGTGACTGTGGTGACCAGGACAGTGTCCATTTTGATCAAAAGCTGTGTTGAATTAAAACATGTTGACAATTAAATTGTCCGTTTTACAAGTGAATAAATCTAAAAGTAACATACGCTTTTGTTTTCTTTTAAAATATGATTCTCTCATGATAGTAGGGAGATTAATGCAGTTCCAGACGAATTCTGCAATTTGCGGAAAGATTTGCAGAAACTGTAACTCGCCGCAGAATTGCAGACAATTTGGGCATTTGCCATTTTTAACAGTCAATACACCAATTTTCATTATTTTCAAGCATTATTTATCCTTTTCCTAACAACATACCAAATATTAATTCTGCAATAAAAGGAAATTTGAAATAAATAATTCTCAATTTTACACATTCTTGTGGTACATGTATTACGACTACATAAACAATGTTCACATCTAACCCAAAAAGAAATATTGGTGACACCATGCATATTTGTTTGCATAATTGTATGGTCTTATCCAGTGATAAGTGTTTATAGTGACAGTTTGGGGAGTTATTTCATTTCTATTTTTCGAAAAAGGAGTTTTCATAATTTTTTTAGGGAGAAATGGTTCTTACTGCTGAATTTACCACAGAATTTAGTCATCTTAGCCACCATATTTTACATTCGACACTACTCGCCCCTTTCTGTAACCTGCAATAAGACTCGTCCCCCTATCGATGTATGTTATGTGCGAAAATACGACAAACCAATCAGAATGTGCGTATGATTTCAAGTTCTTCGTCAAAGAATCCCTCAGTAATTATTTTTGATTTTACATGTCTTGCATCTAAAAATATACCCAAGACACAGTTAAATGTGGTCAATCATACTGTATAATACCTTGCGTCCAGATATGCTTTAATTTGCATCTGATGTATATATAACATATGGGGAAAATATATGTGACGAGTTGACAATTGTTTTCGGTATGCCCGTTTGCGCTAAGACGGAACTCGGTCGCAAAAATGGCCATGAGAGGGGCATGAGTCGCTATTCGGCTTGTCCCGGGTTAACACGAGTTGGTCACAAATGCATATTTTAGTAATTGTACCACAGAATGTTGATAATTTACTTCAGAATTCGTCTGGGACTGTCAATGGTTATATCAGACATCTGTCATACCCAAGCCCCTTGGGGAGCAGTCACTCATCACACCCGAGTCCCTTGGGGAACAGTAACTCATCACACCCGAGTCCCTTGGGGAGCAGTCACTCATCACAACCGTGCCCCTTGGGGAGCAGTCACTCATCACTACCGTGCCCCTTTGGGAGCAGTCGCTCATCACACCCGAGCCCCTTGGGGGGCAGACACTCATCACTACCGTGCCCCTTGGGGAGCAGTCACTCATCACACCCGAGCCCCTTGGGGGGCAGACACTCATCACTACCGTGCCCCTTGGGGAGCAGTCACTCATCACTACCGTGCCCCTTTGGGAGCAGTCGCTCATCACACCCGAGCCCCTTGGGGGGCAGACACTCATCACTACCGTGCCCCTTTGGGAGCAGTCGCTCATCACACCCGAGCCCCTTGGGGGGCAGACACTCATCACTACCGTGCCCCTTGGGGAGCAGTCACTCATCACACCCGAGCCCCTTGGGGAGCAGTCACTCATCACACCCGAGCACCTTGGGGAGCAGTCACTCATGAGACCCGAGCACCTTGGGGAGCTGTCACTTATCACACCTGACACCCCTTGGGGAGCAGTCACTCATCACTACCGTGCCCCTTGGGGAGCAGTCACTCATCACACCCAAGCCCCTTGGCCGTCTGCCTGTGGAATTCCAGAGCAGAGTAAGTCCCAGTACGAGTGAAGTATCACGTGCAGAAAAGTGAGTGAGGTGACAGTATCAATGACGCAACTCTGCACAGGGAAATATGGCACCTTAGACAAAACTAGCAGGGCTCGACTTACAGAGTTACATCTTGCACTAGGTGCATGTTGACATGAAAAGCAAGTCGCACCAAACCAAACCAGGTTGCATCCTGGTCCCATATATTCATCAAATTTGAAACATAGATATACAACAACCACATTCATTACCGTATTTCATCATTTTTTCTGAACACAAGAATTCATATTGAATAAAACGCAAACGAGCAGAAACAGATTATTGAGCTTTTATTCTTGGGACACGACATCCATACACTATCTCTTCCTCTTCCTTTTCTTATTCAAATTCGGAATCATTGTCTGAACAACGGCAGGTCGATAGGATCCTGATTTGTCGACATTTGAGGAATGTTTCGGTTTCTTTGCTACTGGCTGTTCTATTCCCAGAATGCCAAGCACTTCCTCTTCAGCAGACTCGGACTCGGATGTGGAGCATTGTGGTGAGAGGACGCGTTTATGGCCCTTTGAGCCCGAGAGTGGTATAAAGCTATCCCCAAACGAACCTCCGCTCTTATACACATATAAATGTGAGTAGTCCTTCTTTGGAACAAACGGTGGAGGTCCGTCAACGGGAAAGACAAGACGTACACCTTTCCCAGCCTCTTTATCGTCGGTGTTTTTAGTTGGGGATTTCCCAGCCTCTTTATCGGCAGTGTTTTTAGTTGGGGATTTCCAATCCTCTCTATTGGCAGTGCTGTCAGTTGGGGATTTCCCAGCCTCTTTATTGGCAGTGCTTTTAGTTGGGGATTTCCCACCCTCTTTATGGGCAGTGCTTTTAGTTGGAGATTTCCCAGCCTCTTTATGGGCAGTGCTTTTAGTTGGAGATTTCCCAGCCTCTTTATGGGCAGTGCTTTTAGTTTGGGATTTCCCAGCCTCTTTATGGGCAGTGCTTTTAGTTGGGGATTTCCCAGCCTCTTTATGGGCAGTGTTTTTAGTTGGGGATTTCCCAGCCTCTTTATGGGTAGTGTTTTTAGTTGGGGATTTCCCAGCCTCTTTATCAGCAGATGTTTTGGTCGGGGATTTCCCAGCCTCTTTTGAAGAGAATGAAAGCTGAGATTGTGATGGACTTGCATCTTCATCTGGATCATTGTGGGAGTCTGGTGACAAAGACAAAAAACCTGTCTCTAAATTATCTGCAAAGTTTTTAGCTTGGGACTTATTCTTTGAAACTTCCAACAGTTTTCTGTCTGGCTCGGACTCAAGTGAAATAAACCTACTGGACATCACTGGAGTGAGGGAACTGTCTGGGAGAGATACGAGGTCAGTTTCACACTGTGAATTCTCCCGACTATTTCTGTCTTTAGACACATCATCTGTGACGGCAGAGGTATCGCCAGCCCCACCGTCTGCGGAAGACTCCAGCAACGTTGTCGGATCTGTACCGTCAAAGGAGTTCACTTCCAGGGACCTGTTTAACCAGGGTGTATTGAGGGGAGGAGCCTTACTCTTGCTGTATGTGACGAACTCGTGGAAGCTCGACTCACTGCCTGCTGCAACCTTCTGTAAAACATGGATGAAAAACAGCCGTGTGAAAAAGGTGTTTCGCAGGATGTTATAAAAATGTGGGGGTGTCAAATCCCACCCCCTCCCTGGAACCTCCAGTGATGATGTATAGAGACCCTTCTATTTTTTGGTTTACAGATATTGTTTCTCTCAAAACCTGTTAATATGTGGATACGAAACTTCCCCTCGAATACGAAACTGCCCTACATGCTTTGGGAATGACTTTACGGCAGCCATCTTGTTTTGCTTTAGGCAGGCAGTAAGTGACAACACGTGCGAGAGCCTGAAGTGTATTGTGTCAACAATTGCATATATCAAGAACCAACCTGTGTCTGTCTATTTTAACAAAACCTTTTGTCCATAAGAAAAGCTTTACAAATAAAATCAGACTCTTCAATTTTTATAAATAAGTGATAAAAACAAAGTCTTTCTTGTAATTTACACTGCTTGGGTCAGCACCATATCCACGAGCATGGATATGACGAACCGGGATTTGAACCCACGATCATAGATGTCTGGTGTACCCAAGGGACACAACTCTGCACAGCAGGTGAGTGAGTGAGTGAGTGAGTGAGTGAGTGAGTGAGTGAGTGAGTGGGTGGGTGAGAGAGTGAGTGAGTGAGTGAGTGGGTGGGTGGGTGAGTGAGTGAGTGAGTGAGTAGGTGGGTGAGTGGGTGGGTGGGTGGGTGAGAGAGTGAGTGAGTGAGTGAGTGGGTGGGTGGGTGAGAGAGTGAGTGAGTGAGTGAGTGAGTGAGTGAGTGGGTGGGTGAGAGAGTGAGTGAGTGAGTGAGTGGGTGGGTGAGAGAGTGAGTGAGTGAGTGAGTGGGTGGGTGGGTGAGTGAGTGAGTAGGTGGGTGAGTGGGTGGGCGAGCGATAGAGTGAGTGAGTGAGTGTGGTGGGTGGGTGGGTAGGTGGGTGAGTGAGTGAGTGAGTGGGTGGGTGGCTGGCTGAGAGAGTGAGTGAGTGGGTGGGTGGCTGAGTGGGTGGCTGACAGTGAGTGAGTGAGAGAGTGAGTGAGTGAGTGGGTGGCTGAGAGAGTGAGTGAGTGAGTGGGTGGGTGGGTGAGTGGGTGGCTGAGAGTGAGTGAGTGAGTGGGTGGGTGGGTGGGTGAGTGGGTGGCTGAGAGTGAGTGAGTGAGTGGGTGGGTGGCTGAGAGAGTGAGTGAGTGAGTGAGGTAGGTAGGTCTCAGACATTTACCCCTTTGGTGATACCCTTCTTGTTGGAGGCTAATTCATGTACATCACTGACGGCCAGTATCTCCTCACCTTAAACCCCAATGCCACCACACTGGTCACGCCAAGCAGTGGGGAAATCTTGGGATTGAACTCGGGGATACAGAGAGCTGGACATCCTCGGCTGGCAGCCAATGGGATGAGGTGTTTGGTGATGAGCGGGGGTTTCGTAGATCGGCATACTATAATAAGGTCAAGGTCATCCTTCTCCAAGCCTCGTGTGACCTCCCTGACACCACACACAATCTGCGATCTGTGGACACATGACAACGTTATTCTTATCCTCACATTATGTCCCATGGGCTTGTAGCCGGACAGCATTACTGAAATTAACTTACGAAGACAGTCGTTAGGAGTCCAAGTTTATAAGAGGCCTCTTTTCTTAGAGTCAACGAGATTCAGCTTAACAAGTAAATACACACAAGTTGACATCACATGGACAAATTAAAAATATTAAATGACACTCCTACTTGATCAAAATACAAAAACTTATTTACACCTTGAAAATCTCAGACAAACTTTCATTTCAGTAGTTTATACAAATAAATTTAACAACATTGTCATCAAGAAAATGCTCCATCTTTGTCGTAAGAAACATTCCATCTATACATGTTCTCTGTACCATACCTCATCAAATACGTAACAATCTCACCCTCACACCTTGGAACTTATGGTGAGTGAGTGAGTTGGGTTTAACGCCGCTTTTTTAACAGTATTCCAGTTATATCACAGGGTGTCAGCTTAATGTGGGAGGAAAGCCCGAAGTGATGCAGGTCTCAGACGTTTACCTCTTCAGTGATACCCACGAGCACGGGTATGGTGCTGACAAACCTAAAAACATAATCGGGGCTAACCGGGATTCGAACCCACGATCATAGGATTCTGGCCTGCCCAAAGGATGCAACTCTGCACAGCAAATTGCAGCGGCTTAGACGACTGGGCCATCTGTGGCCCCGGTCACCTCTTATGACTGTCACAGGTGGCTGGGGACCAATTGTAACTCAAATCCTAACGAGGAGATGAATTTACACAGGATGACCCTGTACCTGAGTTTCCGTCTCTCATTTTCAGCATTCTTTTCTTCCTCACACAACTGCTGTTCGTTATCTGTTTGCTTCTTCCCTTTAAAGTACAATGCAGGTCTCCTTGGCAATTTGATAGGGATTGACTTCAGCACGCTGAAACAGTAATACAACATGTACAACAATCTCATTAAAATCAGATCTTAGTTCTCGCCAAGGCTCGCTAAATACAATGTTTATTCCTAATGCAGGATATTTACCATCCCCAAACACACTCGCGTGATAACCTCTATTTATTCACCTGAATTTGCTGAAGGGATACGATGTGTTTTTTTTTAAAGCGCATATTAATACTCGATAAATATTTTTTTACACTATGAATCATAAACAGCTTCTATTCTAGAACTTCTTTTTTTTAACTCTAAAACATGCAACATAGATCGTGTTAGGTAGGCAGAGCATGTATACTGTTTTGTTGGTCATCTACCACCTACGACTCGACCTTCGTTAAACCGCTGATCATCTATAACGCTCATCAATTATTTGGACCCCAAAGGTAGCGTTGTAGTGAGTGAGTTGTGTACATCTTTCACAAAACTATTGCCACATAGTAAAATACCTTATTTGGGTTGAGGAATTACTGCTGTAAATAATCGCAAACTAGCTTCCACAGGAGATATAGCTTGGGAGAGATATGGCTACAATGAAATCGTTTCACAATGCTTTTCAGACCATTGAGACATCATCAGCTACCTTGATGTTACTATCAAATGACCAACAAAACTCTGCCACCGAACCTGCCTAGCTGTACTTTTTACAAACAGGACACCGCTTCTTAATGTTTACAAACTGAAAAATTTGGAAGAATGATGTTGGATGATAGACAGAATCTCACCTTCGTACCTTGGAACTTATGGTGAGTGAGTGAGTTGGGTTTAACGCCGCTTTTAACAATATTCCAGTTATATCACAGCGTGTCAGCTTAATGTGGGAGGAAAGCCTGAAGTTATGCAGGTCTCAGACGTTTACCACTTCGGTGAAACCCACGAGCACGGGTATGGTGCTGACAAACCTAGAAACATAATCGGGGTGAACCGGGATTTGAACCCACAATCATGGGTTTCTTGCCCGCCCAAGGGACGCAACTCTGCACAGCTAATCGTGGCGCCTTAGATGACTGGGCCACCCTCGCTTATGGACTTGTGTTCATATATGTTTTATATAAAAAAATACAAGGGAGAGATTGTTCATGAGTCTAAACCTGGCGAACTGGCAATGACAAGTAACTGAGTATGACACACTATCACACAAATCACAGACCCTCTTATCCAAATACAAATCTTACAACTAGCATTGGAGTGTCCATGGCCTATTTTAAATGGTTTGTTGTTTAATGCCGCACTCAGCAATATTTCAGCTATATGACAGCAGCCTGTATATAATTGCAGCTGGAACAGACAATCAAGTGATTGACATCATGAGCATCGATCCACACCCGAACCAGTTAATCCCCTCTTATGACAAGCATGGGTTGCTGAAGACCAATTACGGTCCACACTGGGCATTAATCAGTCACATATGGCCATGATGACTGCTACTTTAAACAAAACTGTCTCCTAAATCAATGATCAACTCAAATTATTGCAGTACCATACCTCTGCAGCTCATCCAGGATTCTTCCTTCAAAATATTTGTCTATCACTGGCCTGAAATAAAACATAAGATGTAATATTGTACAGGTCTTAGGCTAAAGTAAATAACTGTAGTCTTGGTTCTCAGGCTCTGCCCACATTATCATAAAGTTCAGTTCACGTTTTGTTTTTGTTACAATTTTCTAATTTTTGTGTACATTGTGTTTAAGTATTAGGATTTTTTATATTTTTTTTACATGGATGTAAAAGCAAAACGTGCGGCAGACTTTGTGATGATGCGGGTGGTGCCTGAGAACCAAGACTATCATTATTATTTTTTTAGCCTTATCATGTGGAATCATCTACATGTACAGATGGAACAGACACGGCCATGTTACTGATGGTGCCATGGCAGAATTGAACTGACACATTTCCTGTCTGTTACTATTGGCATTACTGTATTCGACATAATAAGCGTCCCACTCTAATAAGCGCCCACGGAGATATTTGCTAATATATTGGCTGGTGAACAATCCCAATTAGCACCCCTTCCGATTGATCAATGTACACAAGACTTATTTATTCGCGTATAATACACATTCGTTATATGCACCGTTAATTATGGGGAATTGAATTCTGGAAAAATATATCTGTCGTACATAAACATTTCAGGCTGTCAGCATAAACCACAAAATTTATCTTTCACCTCTGTTTTTTTAACCAAAATAATATTCGGATAAGAGCCCCCTATTTCTAATTTTGAGAGCGCCCAGGGCGCTTATACGTCGAATACGGTATTAGTGTGGTTGCGGTAATGTCCTACCCCTAAAAAGTACGAGACACCAGATTTCGTACCGAATCGAAGACACTTTAGTCTGTGATATATAAATGCTGGTCGCCATGATCAGTTTACGACCAAGCCAAATACACCTGGCATGGAATCCGGAATTGTCCTGCATTAATGTACTAACACTATTCACATGGCACTATTGTTTGCCGACACAACACAAAATAAAAATAAGCGGTCATTTTTCACGTATATTGCGAGCTCACTAGAGATATTTTCCAAACAATACATAAAGGTGACATGCCATTTGTATGCAAAGGGATTAAATAAGACATTCTTGTGCTTCTTTATTTCTTTCTTTTGCTTCTGTTTCACCGTCTCTCCTATAGTTGATTTAGTTTCACCCTTGGAAAGCATGGGCGCGGCCATTTTGTAGGGGAGGTCACTCTAATATTTCCAATAGCTTCCGATTTTGTTCGTGAGTTTTTCCCGCCACCTTGCGAAAGGGTGAAGATTGTTGATAGTTGTAACAACATAAACATGCCGCCAAGCAGACGATCCTCGAAACAGTCGAGCTCAGAAAAATCAACATCACCTGGAACGAAGAAGTCTAACGATGCACAATCTCAATGGATTATGATGGTTGAAGGTGCGTATGCAACAGATGACACTCACAACACAGTTGATAAGAAGTTTAAATTTAGACTGCGCGATGTCTTACTTTTATGGATCGAATTTGCCAGTGCATCAAGGGTATTGGTTTAGGGATTTACTTAAGTATTAATCACATATTATTAGATATCATTTTTAGGAAAGATAATTTTTCACTATTTATGGACCCGCCTGATAAACTTACGAAATCATGTCTTGACTTCCGAACACTGTCGCAACGTTTCTTACGGGGGTATATGAAACTGTAAAAAAATCAAGCCTGGATCAGACAATCCAGTGATTAACATCGATCTGTACAATTGGGATAAGATGACATGCGTCAGTCTAGTCAGCCAGCCTGACCACCCAATCCTATTAGTCGCCCCTATGAACATGTTATGGCAAGCATAGTGACCTCTTTTAACAAGCATGGGTTGCTGAAGACCAAATCTTACATGGATCTTCACAGGTGACCTTTGTCAATGAGATACCAGTCACATTAACGAAAATATCAAACCCTTGTTCGCACCCATTGGTATGATTAAAAGTAGATCTATCTCATGAAAATATTATTTAGTTTCGGAAAGTAAGTATTTGCGCGTGTCTCTACGATCCTAGGATTAGAGTGGGTTGTCCCCTAACTCCATCCTTAGCCGTTGGATCCTTGAATACAACTAGTGGTGAACATAGTGTAGCGGCCATCAAATTTTCTGAGTCCCGTGATGGGATTCAAACCACGGACCTTCTGATCAGAGGTCGGACGCCTTGTCCACATGACCAAAAAGGTTAAGCCCGTCAGCAAGCTGACAAGGTAAGGATGTCATCTGTGGGACGACTCCACGCCTTGCTACAATAGCATCTCCCAATACCCAAACACAAACCATCCTTAACCCAAGGATCGAAGATGGATCTTTGATAGTAAAGATGGCCCCAAGAGGAAGTTGAAAAGATAGTTTTCCATGGTTTTCACAGCACAAGTAGCCCAACGACTAATGCTCTAAAAGAAGACTTATACAGTAAAGACATTCCAGCTATATGACGGCGGTCTGTAATTAATCGAGTCTGGACCAGACAATCCAGTGATTGATATCATGAGCATCGATCCACGCAATTGGGATCAATGACATGCATCAACCAAGTCAGCAAGTCTGACCACCCGGTCCCGTTAGTCGCCATTTACGGCAAGCATGAGTTGCTGAAGACCGCTTCTACCCCGGATCTTCACGGGTCTCCAAGTAAGCACTGCATGCTATGATGGGAGAATGCTGTTAGTTAAATGTTCCAATTTAAGTTTATTAACGACCTGTTGCAATTGTTGTATTCAATCTGGCCTTGATTGTTCCACTTGCAGATTGTGTGTTGGATGATGATGGTGGAAATGAAGAAAGTCGGCCTGTCATGTGCAAACTGAGACACCCCAAATCTGGTAAGTGTTTTTAGATTAGTGCTATTTACAACATGCACATACCATATTCAGCATAATAAGCGCCCAGGGCGCTCTCAAAAGTAGAAATAGGGGTCTCTTCTTAGAATATTATTTTGGTGGGAAAAAACAGTTGAAAGATAAATTTCGTGGTTTATGCTGACAGCCTTAAATGTTTATATACGACAGATATATTTTTCGAGAATTTAATTGCCCATAATTAAGGGTGCATATAACACACGAGTGCGTATTACACAAACAAAAGAGTCTTGGGAACATTGATCAATCTGAAGGGGTGCTAATTGGGATTGTTCACAAGCCAATATATCAGCAAATATCACCGTGGGCGCTTATTAGAGCGGGACGCTTATTACGTCGAATACGGTATATACATTCAGGGATTAATCCAAACTAAACACCATTAGCAGACAAATTTGGAACAAATTGTAAAATATTTCAAAATTGGGATTGTTTTTCGAGTTCTTATTTTCTTAATTAATTAAATCCTCTTCCTCCTTGTTGGGCCTGTTATGAGTGAGTGAGTGAGTATGGTTTTACGCCGCTTTTAGCAATATTCCAGCAATATCACGGCGGAGGACACCAGAAATGGGCTTCACACATTGTACCCATGTCAGGAATCGAACCGGGTCTTTGGCGTGACTAGCGAACGCTTTAACCACTAGGCTACCCGACCGCCCCCCTGTTATGAGTGATCACAACTATTTCAACATGACTTGCGAACATTTAATTCCCATTTGCAAAGCTCCAGATAAGCTTTTGGTGTTGTGGGTATTTTACCCATGCATTTTAAAATCATTGAGTATCAGTAATTCTATCTGGGTATTCAAATTGCTGTTACCCACTAGTTTTTACACATGTGGGTATTTAAGTTAAATATTTAAAACACTATTCATCTTGTGCCTGCAAACTGGTGTCGTGTGGGTTTGAGAGCTTTATTATAGGACTCAAAAATACCACGATACTTCCACAAGAAAGTGTGATGGCAAATGATCATGATGTAACTGTCATCGTGGAGTTTGGCAAGGTTGACGGAATGCCCGTTTATAATTTCCAAACAAGTTGCTGATTTGCTAATTGAATACACAGGGTTACTTCACAATATTTTGAAGATATGCACAAGTTTTATTTTTGTAGCTTATCTGTAATGTTCTCTGCGCATTTGATATGCTTGGATTTTATTTTACTGCATATTTCTGCATTTCTGATGCGTATTTTACGCAGATACGCAGCTTATCTGGAGCTATGCATTTGGGGAATTTTACCAACTTGCTGTAGACTTGGGCCCACAGGCCTCAAAGTTTAAATTTTTACCAAGTAGCCATATTGCTTCAAGTACTTTTTCCAGGTAACCAGTGGTAAAATCAAGAAGTCAAGCCAATAGCGTAGGTAGCCAGAAGCAGTGCTAGAAATTGACACTACTCCTGTAGTCCTTGCCAAACTGCCCAATAGTTAAGGTATCATAAGGACTAGTAGAAATTTGCCATTTTTAAGGGTTTTGCTATATGTTGTTATTATAAGGACTAGTGGACTAAAACTGTTAGTTTCTACCACTGCAGAAGCCATTGTATTAATCTTTTATCAAATAACTATTATATGTACAAGTCATAGCGACCCGTGAAGATCCGGGGTAGAAGAGGTCTTCAGCAACCCATGCTTGCCGTAAAGGGCGACTATGCTTGTCGTAAGAGGCGACTAACGGGATCAGATGGTCAGGCTCACTGACTTCGTTGATGCATGTCATCGATCTCAATTTCATGGATCGATGTTCATGATGTCAATCACTGAATTGTCTGGTCCAGACTCGATTATTTATAGACCGCTGTCATATAGCTGGAATGTTGCTGAGTGTGGTGTTAAACATGTTTAACAACAAACAAACAATACAAATCATACCACAAGTCTTCGAATTGTATATTAGTGGAAACTGTACTTGAGTTTTGTTATTTGTGACTCAAACATTGATGCAATTTATGTTACAAGATTATGTAGGTATACCCTTGCTTATCCAATAAACTATCAACTAAAATAAAATACTAATTACATTATATTTATGTATTTCGGTTCATTGTTGACTTTAAGAGGAATTTTTTGCGAGTACAGTTAGTAGCAAACACATTTATTTTTGTGTCTACATATGTGTAGCAATAGAATTTGGTCGCCACAAGATATTTTCCAAGGTAGTTAATATAAGTTATTTGGCTCCCTCTGAATTTTAGACAGTAGACATTAAAATATAGGTCGCATTGGCAACTGTTTTAGTCGCAACTTTGAGGCCTTGATAAAGCCCAGTTCAGAGTAAACAGTTCAAGGCAATAACAGGATAAGAAATATAAACACCACAGCAAAACAAACCACTTGGGCTTGTCACATTTACATGCAGGCCTCAACGTGTTAACTAGCCTTGTCATAGATTAAGCACAAGAGTTAATGTTATGCTCGCTCGCTTGGGCTTGCTCTTTCTCACTCACTCACTCACTCACTCACTCACTCACTCACTCACTCACTCACTCACTCACTCACTCACTCAATAATATGGAGAACAAGTTTGAAAACCATCATATACCTTTTTTATTTGTGTACCGGACGTAAAGGTCAAACTCTTTTCCATTTTTTACTGAAACATTTGTGTGCCCTACTTGTGGATTGTGTTTAAATTAAGTTTAAATTTAGTTTAAAGATTCCATACTAATAGAAGAGGTGCAGTGCAGAGTTTGATTTTGATATGTGGATTTCTGAGAATTTTTTAAATTTTTTTCTGTACCAGAGGTGCAGTGGTAACTTATATGAACATTCTTCAAAATGACTATCAATCTTGGATCAAAATATTAATCAATGGGATTGATGTTAAGTCAAGTGTACCGTATCTCATGTATCTGGCAAAGCTTGCCTATGATACTCCAGTGCATCTTTGAATCATGCCATTACTATGTTGTATTATTGTGCTTTTTAAAAGAAACTGGCTCACCAGCATTAGAAATTGGCACTAGTCCTGTAGTCCTTACCAAACTGCCCAATAGTAAAGGTATTGTAAGGACCAGTAGAAATTGGCCCATTTTAAGGGTTTTGCTATATGTTATCATTATAAGGACTAGTGGCCGAAAACTGTTTGTTTCTAACCCTGCTCGCACGTTAAGGCATCAATATATCTCCAGTATCAAAATTGTTCTTCATCTGACAGAGCTCCAGATAAGCTGCGTATCTGCGTGAAATATGCATCAGATATGCAGAAATACGCAGTAAAATAAAATCCAAGCGTATCAAATACGCAATGAACATTACAGAAATGCTACAAAAATAAAACTTGTGCGTATCATCAAAATATTGTGAAGTAACCCTGTGTATTCGATTAGCAAATCAGCAACTTATTTTGAAATTATAAACGGGCATTCCGTCAACCTTGCCAAACTCCACGATGACAGTTACATCATGATCATTTGCCATCACACTTTCTGGTGGAAGTATCGTGGTATTTTTGAGTCCTATTAAGCTCTCTAACCCACACGACACCAGTTTGCACGGACTAGATACATAGAGTTTGTAAATATTTAATTTAAATACCCACATGTGTAAAAACTAGTGGGTAACAGAAATTTGAATACCCAGATAGAATTACTGATACTCAATGATTTTAAAATGCATGGGTAAAATACCCACGACACCAAAAGCTTATCTGGAGCTCTGAGCTGATGATGGTGTATTAGTGAGCCCTGTTCCGTATCACCCCGGGAGGGGATCTGGCAGTTTAGATGACCCCGGGTCGGGGGCCTTACTGAACAATATACTGAAGTTATTTCGTGTCTCGGCTCTTGTACAGGGTAAATGTCTGAAACACACAAAACAGCCATTAACTACGATGTCTATGTTCCAAGGGGGCACGGGTGGCCCAGTCGTCTAAGGTGCTGCGATTCGCTGTGCAGAGTTACGTCCCTTGGGCACGCCAGAAACCTATGATTGTGGGTTCAAATCCCGGTTCGCCCCGATTATGTTTCTAGGTTTGCCAGCACCATACCCGTGCCCGTGGGTTTCATCGAAGTGGTAAACGTCTGAGACCTGCATCACTTCCTGCTTTCCTCCCACATTAAGCTGACACGTCGTGATATAACTGGAATACTGTTAAAAGCGGCATTAAACCCAACTCACTCACTCACTATAATCCAAATTGAGCATGCACATGAAACGGAATGTCGAGACGTCAGAGTCTATACATAGATTACTGAACAACATGACGATAATACACCAGGTAAATAGGAAGTCAGATTTGACAAGAAGTATTTGTATGACAGTTGTACATTAATTAGATTACTCATACTATGATTGCCTGCGGGTTGCGAGGTTTATCCCCTAACGAAACAGGGTGAGAACCCTAACACGTGGCCTGCTCGGAGACCATTTTGCATGTGAACACAAGAAAGATAACTCCACGCAGAAGAGTGCCCAGAGCATACCACTCAAAAAATACTATTACGGTGTAACAGAACAAGCCCTGCTCACTTTTTGCCTTTAGAGTTATGGCCCTTGTTTGGTCTTTCAGCATACTCCTTCCCAGCGTGTGACACCTTCGTTACACTCTCGGTAACATCGCTGCCACCAGTGTTGGCGCGGCCATTACAAGAATCTTGACATTTGCCCTCTAACCCCATGTGTAGTAACGTTTATAGTTTTGTTTATGTCTTTAAGAATGCCATCATATTTCATTTTGAAAAGGTTTACGACTGACCATGTTTACCAGATGAATTTACTTGGTTGTATTAATAATCAGATTGGTTCGAGATTGCAGACTAACAGAAAATCAACCAACTTCTCCCTTACATTCTTACTATATCAATAACATGATAGTTTTAATGAAGTGGAACTTCAAATTGACAAACAAAGAAAAGTAATTTAGCAGCGGTAAGTGTATTCGGCGTCACGACAGTCGTCACTTGTTTGTAAACATAACGGTCATTTGGTTGCGGGGCCACCTATCACAGTGGGGAGTTTTGACCGGTGGCAGCGATAGTATAGAGAGCTCCAGGAACGTACTATCGCTGTGAGGAGCTTGGGCTATCGCTGTGAGGAGCTTGGTCTTTCAGACATGGGAGAAGAACTTTTCTCCGTAATACCCATAAATACATTTTACTTGAATTTGGTGTTGATATTGGTGACCCTGTATACTTGTGTCTAATCTCATATTTCTGTTTGTTTGCATGTACTTCTATATTTTTTATGTTCATTTAATCACAGATTCTGGCTGCCTGTTCTTGTTCGCCAATGGAGGACAAGACGTGTATGAAGCTATACAATATAAAGAGGAATTCAGATCTTGGTTTATTGGAGATACAGTTCAACATGGTGGGTCTTCAAAACGGAGATAAATTTATTTAAGATAAGGCAACGCTAATCGTTTTGCAGAGTTGTGCCCCTATCATGAAGATCCGGGGTACAATAGGTCTTCAGCAACCCATGCTTGCCGTAAAAGGCGGCTTTGCTTGTTGTAAGAGGCAACTAACAGGATCGGGTGGTCAGGCTCGCTGACTTGGTTGATGCATGTCATTGCATCCCAATTGCCTGGATCGATGTTCATGATGTCAATCACTGGATTGTCTGGTCCAGACTCAATTATTTACAGACCGCCTTCATATAGCTGGAATATTGCTGAGTGCGGTGTTAAACAACAAACAAACAAAACAAACAACATCCTTAGTTTGAATCCAAGATCCGCCCTGATTATGTTTCTAGGTTTGTCATGTTCATGGGGTTCATGGTGTAGTAAATGTTTACGATCGGCTTTTCACCCCACATCATTTTCACAAACCGTGATGTAACTGAAGGATTGTTCATACCATTGCTCTCAATGTCAATCACTGGATTGTCTCGTCCAGACTTGACTATTTACAAGCCACCGTTATAATATATTGCTGAGTAAGATGTTAAACAACAAACACTAGCAATCACATGCAGAAAGTAGTGGAATACATCTTCCCGAGGCAAGTGAGATAATTGACTATAAAAGTCCAGTTTCCACCCTTACCGAAATAGACTGGTATTATGGAGTTACATTTTGTCTGGACTAACAAGCCTATGCATAGTCCAGTCACAATCGCGTTACGACATCGACATACGGTTCGTAAACTGTCATGCAGATTCCGATCAACTGCAGGATTTGGAAAGCATTTGTACCGCCCACTCAGTGTCAACAGATATTTTCCAAATCTTTTCCTGTGTTTAATCAAGGTGCTCACATGATTTGATGTACTTTGTGAAGTGACCCAATTTATCACAATATAGATTTTGATTGTCAAACAGATCGTCTTGACCAGGCGCCTTCATTTTGTTTGAAGCATATGCAAATGATACGAGTGGTGGAATGTGATTGGTCAGTAGGAGGGAGATGGAAGGGACATAACTCGAAATAGCCACTGGTGGCGCTACAATCGTGCCTAGAAATCAAGCCTAGTTCGGCAAGGGTGGAAACTGGACTTATAAAGTCAGTTATCTCCCTTGTCTCGGGAAGATAAGTGGAATATTGCTCACTGAGATTTAACAACAAACAAAAGTAGATGCGTTGGTGTTTCAGACGGAGGGATGCTGATGCTGACGACGGTGGACCCGCTGTTCCTGGTGATGCCGTACCTATTGAAGGAGGGGCAGGTGGGTGGCACGGCTTCCGGCTTCGATGCCAGGAGTCCGCTAATCCTGAAACAAGTGAAATCTAGAATAATTACCTGTTGTCTCTCTCAACCCCCCTAGGGGCGGTCGGGTAGCCTAGTGGTTAAAGCGTTCGCTCGTCACGCCGAAGACCCGGGTTCGATTCCCGACATTGGTAGAACGTGTGAAGCCCATTTCTGGTGTCCCCCGCCGTGATGTTGCTGGAAAATTGCTAAGAGCGGCGTAAAACCAAAACTCACTCACTCACTCACTCAACCCCCCTAATTGAGGTGTAAACTTGTTGCGTGCAGAGCTTTAACATATGGTAACCAGAGTTTTGACACGTCACAGAAATGGGCATCCAGTACTCACAATGTCTAGATAGACGCAGAATCAAAATACAACGAACGTACAGTTATGTTCATTGATCCAAATTCTTGACAAGAAATATGATTGATTGATTGTTTGGTGTTTAACACCGCACTCAGCAATATTCCAGCTATATGATGGCGGTCTGTAAATAATCGAGTCTGGACCAGACAATCCAGTGATTGACATCATGAGCATCGATCCATGGAATTAGGATCGATGACATGTATCAATCAAGTCAGCGAGCCTGACTGCCTGATCCCGTGAGTCGCCTTTTACGACAAGCATAGTCGCCTTTTACGGCAAGCATGGGTTGCTGAAGACCTATTCTACCCCGGATCTCCACATGAAGGTCTTGTAGGACTCAAAGTTGCGATGCGACCTTGATTTAAAATTTAACTTCTACTGTCTAAAATGCAGAAGTAGCCAAATGGCGACCACATTTGTAGACACAAAAATAGCTGATCCTGGAAAACATGTCTGCTAATAATTGTACGTGCGTATAATTCCTCCTAAAGTCGACAATGAACCAAAATACTTAAATGTTAATGTAATTAGTATTTTATTTTATTTGACAATGCTCATTGGATAAGCAAGGATATACCTTTAAAATCTAGTAACATAAATTGCATCATTGTTTGAGTCACAAGAAACAAAAATCAAGTACAGTTTTCACTGATAGTGCTAAAATAGTGCTATGACTTGTACATATCATAGTAGTTATTTGATAAAAGATTTCAAATGCTTTTGGCCACCAACAATATTGGCTTGACTTCTTGACTTCTTGATTTTACCACAGTACGTATAGGACCCTCGTATTTCCTCAAGGAATTATTGGGAGGTCCCCTGGACCCCTGGTTTGTAGGTCAAGGTAACATCCTGTTATTTTAACAGTAACACTATTTTTCAGGGAATTATCATTTGCAGAAGCCAGTAGTCTTCCATAATGCCCTGAAAAATAGCGTTACCATTATTATAGCTAAAATGGATGGAATTTGTTATCAAATATAACGAAACAACAATATCGGTTTTGAAACATTTACTGCAATCAACACGAATGTCACTGACCCACTTTTACAAATATGGAAACGGCATAGAACAAACCAGATGATGTCACTATTGAACGTGACGTCACCTACCCCTCTCCTATGATGTCACCTAACAACGGGCGTGATAATGGCCCATCGTCAAGCAATATGAGGGCATTATCAAGTTACAGTGGCCGGCTCATTTCTGATAACATGCGGGCGGTTTAATGATAATTCTATCCATTTTAGCTATAATGTCCTTTAGTCTACTCCATTTAAACCTTCCAATATTTTAAAATAATAATAACATAGTGAACTATGAACCCCCCCACCCACCCCAAATTAAAGCCACTCCAATAATTTCTTTGCTTTACTGTATTTTTGAGTCACTATTCCAGGAAGCATTAATTATAATTAAATGAAAAACTGTCAATATTGATTAAGGTTAATTTCCTTTAATTATTTTTTTATTTAAATTTTACAAAACAGTTCAAATACAGCATTTTTCTCAACATTTGCTCAATGAAACAATATTTTGTGTAGACAATATAATAAATTCCTCTATTTCTTTAGATTGCTAGATCGAGACATGATAAGTTTATGTGTAAATCTCTCCATTATTACAGAGACATTTGGCGGAGGTCGTCTCCCTGCTGTAAGCCACTGTGTTTTAATAAGTGATATTCTGTGTTGCAGTCTGGGAAATTCATGACTTTGGACCAGATTGTGATTGATGAGGATTACCCAGAATGCAACAGACTGCATGGCTGCACAGGATTAAGTGAGCTGCATCAGATCACAGAGGTCAAAGGTACTTCTTCTCGCAACATTTTTGGGGGGTCAAGGTCACTTTAAGTTTTTCATAGTTTGTGGATGCAAGTAACACTGTGTGTATAATGTATGCTGTCTGCATGGACTCACATGCTAGCAGAAGAAATATGCTCAACAACAAACATTACCATGGTTACTGTGACCATGGGAGCCACGGGTGGCCAAGTCGTCTAAGGTGCCGTGAATCGCTGTGCAGAGTTGCGTCCCTTGGGCACACCAGAAACCTATGATTGTGAGTTTGAATCCCGGTTCGCCCCGATTATGTTTCTAGGTTTGTCAGCACCATACCCGTGCTCGTGGGTTTCACCGAAGTGGTAAATGTCTGAGACCTGCATCACTTCGGGCTTTCTTCCCACATTAAGCTGACACGAATACTGTTAAAAGCTGCGTTAAACCCAACTCACTCACTAACTCACTCACTACTGTGACCACGGCGACTAATGGATCGGGTGGTCAAACTGTGACTTGGATGATGGCATGTCATTGTACCCCGATTGTTAGAGCGATGCTAACAGTATCAATCACTGTATTGTCTGGTCCAGATTATGTACAGTCCGCAAGCATTAAGCTGGAATATTGCTGAGTAAGGTGTTTAAGTAATGAATGAGTATGGTTTTACAGTACTTTTAGCAATATTCCAGCAATATCACGGCAGGGGACACCAGAAATGGGCTTCACACATGGTACCGGTAACCATGGTGGGATCGAACTGGGCCTTCGGCATCATGAGTGAACGCTGTAACAGCTGAGCTACTCGCCTCCCCTCAGTGTTAAACACCGACCAGACATTCTGTGACCCTATTCTTCCCCATCATGTTGAGCTTTACAAAACAACTAAAAAAGTTTTAAAGATTCAAGTGTTCTGGTGTTTGACTAGACTGATGTGAGGTGAGGTGAAATGGGGTTTAACGTCACATCCAAGATTATTGCACTTATGTAGCGACATGCATGCACGTGTGTGTGTGTGGCTGCTTGTACTAGTCCGGACTGATGCCAGTTTATAGTGCTAGCTCACTTATATACCATGCCGCAGTTTAACATAAATACCCCACTTAGACACAGTATACTGACTCCGAGCCGACCAGTCCTTGTTTTAGCCCCTAAATGCTGAGCGCCAGACTTGGTAACAACAAGTACCATCTTGAAACGTCTTTTGGTATGACGCGGCTGGGGATCAAACCCCGGACCTTCCGCTCTCCGGGCGGACGCTCTACCACTAGACCACGGAGGCGGTCCATGACTAGACTGAAGATTGACCAAAATCTTTCTTATAGGCTTTCTAAGGATTTTTTACCACAAAGGCAAAAAAAGGTTAATTGATTTCTTCTCCTTTTACCCCAATATGTATAGAGAGGGTGTTTAGCTTGTTGTCAAATGATATGTTTATTTCATCTGTGACCTGTAACATTGTTTACCATTTCACTCTAGAGGTTTTCACTCTAGAGGCCCTTAACAGCAAGCATGGGTTGCTGAAGACCTATTCTACCCCGGATCTTTGTGGGGCGTTATCATTATAAGGACTAGTGGACTAAAATGTTAGTTTCTATCACTAGTTATATGACAAGAAAAGACAGATTTCGTCTTTTTACGTTTTGTAACACTTTATCATGTTCATATGGCCACAACATTGTATTGTTACCATGGTAACACTGTGAAATATACACTACATGTCTTGCAGGGGATGATGACTTCAGAGCCTACCGGTTCGACAAGGACAAAACTTTATCATGGCTCAAGCTAAAGGTTCGAATTCATTTTCATTAATTCTTTTTGTATCCCCCTGATCATATTACCCCATGCTGGTCTGAAACTGACATCTGTTAGAGATCTGCCAGTTATGAAAATTGGCCTTAACATCGGATCTCATTTGGAGATTTGTCAGTTATGAAAATTGGCCTTAACATCGGATCTCATTTGGAGATCTGGCAGTTATGAAAATTGGCCTTAACATTATATGTCATTTGGAGATCTGGCAGTTATGAATATTGGCCTTAACATTGTAGCTCGTTTGGAGATGGCAGTTATGAAAATTGGCCTTAACGTTGTAGCTCGATTGGAGATGGCAGTTATGAAAATTGGCCTTAACATTGTAGCTCGTTTGGAGATGGCAGTTATGAAAATTGGCCTTAACGTTGTAGCTCGTTAGGAGATGGCAGTTATGAAAAGTTAACATTGTGCTTCTTATCAAGAAAGGCTGCTTGTCATCTTGACCAATAGACACGAGAAATCATGTTGTAATGTTCCATGAACTGTTACCATGGTTACAGACGGAGATTGTGGCCGATGTCCTCCAGCAGAAGGACGTCAGTGTCAGCTCCTCGGGCGCCCACAGTTCTATATTCATCCGCAGCAAGAAGGAGGACGCTGTCGACAAAGGTAGGGGAGAGAACATGGCCAGTTTGTTTGTTTGTTTGTCAAACATTCTCCTTGACACTACCAGGTTTGGAAGAGAGGAAAACATTAATCACACAGGCTAGTAGCCGGAAGTGTCCCTCCCTGATGCCACTAAATTCTACATCTAAACTCTGTCGAGGTCTGACAAACCCTAAGTTAGGAGGTGAATTTCCTTACCAGCTGATGTCGTGAGTGAATTGATCCAGATCAGTGTATCTGATTTGTGTATCCCTAAATGTGAAAGTCAACATCGACGTGCAGTTCCTAATGGAGAATAAAAAGTGCTGCACTATGTTGTGGATATTTTACGTGTTAAACCATGTATGAGTAGATTTAACTGCTGTCCCTTTGCAACGTGGCCAGTTAAAATTATGAAGGGCTTGCTGTAATGTAAAGTAGAGGGCCTGTCTGATGTGTCGAAATTTCACCCCTTCTCTGTGTATGTTTGATTTTTGTGTCAATCATGTGTGTACCATATGTGAAAACAGTCATGAAAGCCATGTATAAACACAATATGAACCATGTGTGAACACAATATGAACCATGTACGAACACAATATGAACCATGTATGAACACAATATGAACCATGTATGAACACAATATGAACCATGTGTGAACACAATATGAACCATGTGTGAACACAATATGAACCATGTGTGAACACAATATGAACCATGTATGAACACAATATAAACCATGTATGAACACAAGATGAACCATGTATGAACACAATATGAACCATGTGTGAACACAATATGAACCATGTATGAACACAATATAAACCATGTATGAACACAATATGAACCATGTGTGAACACAATATGAACCATGTATGAACACAATATGAACCATGTATGAACACAATATAAACCATGTATGAACACAAGATGAACCATGTATGAACACAATATGAACCATGTGTGAACACAATATGAACCATGTATGAACACAATATGAACCATGTATGAACACAATATGAACCATGTGTGAACACAATATGAACCATGTATGAACACAATATGAACCACGTATGAAAACAATATGAACCATGTATGAACACAATATGAACCATGTATGAACACAATACAAACCACGTATGAACACAATACAAACCATGTATGAACACAATACAAACCACGTATGAACACAATATGAACCATGTGTGAACACAATATGGACCATGTGTGAACACAATATGAACCATGTATGAACACAATATGAACCATGTATGAACACAATATGAACCATGTATGAACACAATATGTACCATGTATACACAATATGAACCATGTATGAACAATGTATAAACACAATATGAACCATGTATAAACACAATATGAACCATGTATGAACACAATATGAACCATGTATGAACCATGTATGAACAATGTATAAACACAATATGAACCATGTATAAACACAATATGAACCATGTATGAACACAATATGAACCATGTATGAACACAATATGAACCATGTATGAACCGTACCAGGACATGGATTGTTATAGTCATACATTTAAGAGTTTGGTGTCCTGGACGGGGTGTTCCATTTCAACATCTGCTACTTGTCAATGTGTTGAAGACAACTGACAACTGTTGTTTCAGATCAGTACATCAAGTATGCCTGTGGCATGGTGTCGGACTATCTTCCACCGCTCATAGCCGAGGATCTCCGAGACTACCTGGGGTAAGATGTCACTTTGTCTCGGTTTGTGTCGTGTTGTGGACTACGGCACAGCCTCTCATCACTCCTCCAGAGATCTAAAACATCACTGCTTGCTATGTAGAATTCAATAATTGTGGGTTCAAATCTCACATTGCTGTCATGGGAGACGTCCAGTGACATTTTATTCCTGCCACATCAGGTTCACCAGCTTTAAAGACCCCGTGAAGATCTGAGATAGAATAGACCGCCTCCGTGGTCCAGTGGTAGAGCGGAACGTCCGGGGTTCGATCCCCGACCGTGTCATACCAAAAGACGTTAAAAGATGGTACTTGTTGTTACCCTGTCTGGCACTCGGCAGGACTAGTCGGCTCGGAGTCAGTATATTGTGTCTGAGTGGGGAATTCATGTTAAACTGCGGCATGGTATCTCAGTGGACTAGCACTATAAATCGGCATCAGTCTGGACTAGTACAAGCAGCCACGCACGCACACACACACGTGCATGCACGTCGCTATATAAGTGCAATAATCTTGGACGCGACGTTAAACCCCATTCCACCTCACCTGAGAGGTCTTCAGCAATCTATGCTTGTCATCAGAGGTGACTAATGGGATCAGGTGGTCAGGCACGCTGACTTGGTTGATGAATGTCATCGCATCCCAATTGCGTAGATCGATGCTCATGATGTCAATCACTGGATTGTCTGGTCCATCATCAATTATTTACAAGCCCTTCACGTTGCTGTGTAAAAGAATAACTGTCTTTTTTGCTGAATTGACAAAATAATACCAGATCATATTCACCATTTGTTTAGAAGATTAATTGAGATTGCAGGAAGCATATGTTTTATTCATTGCCTTAGAATGGACTCTATTAGATACTCTCCGTCACCACACTCATCATTAAGGACATAATATGGCTATGATTTTATTGCTCATTGATAGGCCAGGGGACACAACTCGAATCTTTCTCGACTTAAATATTTTAGTATGTACAACGTTAACATGGCCACTAATTTCAGTCCAGAAAGAGTCTGGTAATGAATAATCCTCTTGTTATAGGGTCGCAGACATCCATGACCCGATCAAGAGTCCGTCGGAGGAACCGCCGGCCAAGGTAAGGATGGTTTGCTCAATAATTAGGACGCATTGTTACATTATTTAAAAGATCGACAAAACAGACAGTCCTTGGTCAATGGCATGTCATTGTACTCACTTTTGACAATAAAAATATACCTACCACCATCTGCCCCAAGATCCTCCCATCCCCACCCACACCACCACCATGGTCATTTCTGAATTCTTTGTTTCAGAGGGTCAAGCTGGAAGACATCGCTCCGAGTGAAGACTATAGCAAGACCCATGGTGTCCAAAAACAAACCTCCAAGGTGAGTGGTTGATTAGTTAGACGCAATTTCTTACATTTTGACATGCGCTGTCACGGGAAGCTGTCACGCCGTGATATAACTGAATGCTTTTCACAGCTGTATTGAACCTCACTTACTCACTCACTCACTCACCAAATATCGCTGTGGGCGCTTATTAGAGCGGGGCGCTGATTACGTCGAATACGGTATTGAGTAATATTGTGCAAGACCACCTTTCTTTTATGATTTGAATTGCAGACTTACTCAACATGCTCAAATGGGAATTTATAAAAAAAAGGCCAAAAATATGCACTGAAACACAACATGCTCAAATGGGAATTTATAAAAAAAAGGCCAAAAATATGCACTGAAACACAACATGCTCAAATGGGAATTTATAAAAAAAAAAGGCCAAAAATATGCACTGAAACATAATTTTAAAAATAATTATTCTTCACGAATTTAAAATGAAAATGACTCTGTCAGACATTTTTGTCCAATGTTGAAATACCTGAAGGTTTAAAATCAGCAGAAGCCCCTGTATTCACTGTAAGAAACAGCCAGCTCCAATAAGCACTCCCTGAACAACGTCTAGACCATTCTGTAAATACTCTTTATAAGCTCAAAGACTAAAAATTTACATTACTGTCCATATTTTCTCGTCTCTTTGTTACAGATATTTTTCACAGAAAACATAAGTATAGAAGGCACATGTACTTGCCTTGTCACCATTATGGATTTTTTTAGTTTCATGAACATTTGAACAAAGATTGTTCAGTAACCATGGTAACACTCGTTATCTAAAACCAGAATTAAATCGTTGTTTAAGGTTTAATAAGCACCCAACTTTGGCAGTTTTATAATTTCCCTGGGTGCCTACTTTGGCGAATACGGTAATTCCTGTTTTCATGAATTATAACTGGTGGAATCAGGATGGCCTTAGTGATCTATATATATATATATTTATATATCAATCCGGCTATGAAATAAACAGAGACCAAATGTGTGTGGTTTCAGGAGACGAAGATGACCGTGGCCCAGAAGAAGCTCAGCAAGGTTGACAAGTCCGGCATGAAGAGCATCTCAAGCTTCTTCTCACCAAAGGTCAAGACCTGACCTTGACCTTCAACATCCTGACCTTGACCTTCCAGACAGCATGTAGGGGTGCAACAATACGGAAGGATGCGATACACATCAAGATTCACTGGCCATGATATGATGCATATCTAAAGACGTTGGCCATGGTACAATATGTATCAAGTTACACTGGCCACGATACAGTACGTATCTCAACATGCCAAACAATGCCGACAAACTGGACCTTCCTTGTTCACGGTCCATCACCAAATGTAACAGGGAAGCCAAAAGCTCATATTTATCCCTGCCTTCTGCCTTGTTTAGCCTGTGTGTGAAGCCCTAAGTTTCTGGGCCCACATGCACAAAGCAATCTTAGCGCTGAGACCAGTGTAGGCCTATGTTAAAGTATGGGAGTTGCAATCGTTTGCAATTGTTTAGCCTGTGTGTGAAGCCCTAAGTTTCTGGGCCAACTTGCACAAAGCAATCTTAGCGCTAAGACCATTGTAGGCCTATGTTAAAGTATGGGAGTTACAATCATCTTAGCGCTAAGATGGCTTTGTGCAAGTGGGCCCAGGTCTTCCTGTTAGCTGGGATTAGAATGAACATGATCCAGTGAATAGCATGTGAAATAGACAACTGTTGAACATGTAAAACCAGTACACAGCTGGGTGCCGTTGTACAAAGCGATCTTAGCGCTAAGGTGGTCGTAACTCCCATACATTAACATAGACTTACGACAGTCTTAGCGCTAAGGTGATCGTAATTCCCATACCTTAACATAGACTTACGACAGTCGTAGCGCTAAGGTGATTGTAACTCCCATACATTAACATAGACTTACGACAGTCGTACCGCAAAGGTTGTTTTTTATGATTCCCTGGTATAACAAGCGGCTTATTCTTTTGTTAAGTAAACAAACAGACATATTTTGTGTTATGTTTTGCGATACAAGTCCGTATGTATTCTGTATCGTATTGAAGGCCACGTATCGTGGTGCGTGAGAGTCTCAATGTATCGTTTCACCCTTACAAGCCTGGCATTGCGATGAACCCTCGCCAGTGATGGGAATTAACCGTCTTCCTCGTGCTGATATTGAATGTTGTCATGGCTACTGATATTGAATGTCGTCATGGCTGCTGATATTGAATGTCGTCATGGCTGCTGATATTGAATGTCGTCATGGCTGCTGATATTGAATGTCGTCATGGCTACTGATATTGAATGTCGTAATGGCTGCTGATATTAAATGTCGTCATGGCTGCTGATATTGAATGTCGTAATGGCTACTGATAATCAGCTGAAACTAAACCTTTCAATTCCACAGCTGACTTTAGATAAAAAGATCTCATTTGTTTACTTTGTCTTTGTGGTGGTTTGTAAGTAGAGTGCCTTGATGGGGATCGGGTGTACTGATTGCAGGTCACCATGACCTAATGGGGTGGATAGGTGCTCATGCTTTCAGTCACTGGTTTTCCAAATTCAGATATGAATATTAATGCCTTAACGTAGCCCTAATTTGTTTGAATTTACCTGTGGCTGCTTGTCGTAAATGGCGACTTACGGGATCGGGTGGTCAGGCTCGCTGACTTGGTTGATGCATGTCATCATATCCAAATTGCGATGATGGGTGCTCATGATATCAATCACTGGATTGACATGTCATATGGCTGGAAACAAATGTGGCTGCTGTCCGGATGTATGGAAGGCAAAGATGTAGCTGGACGTATCAAAACCTCATCCCTGCTTGTACATCTTGTTATTTATGGTGGTTGGAATTTGTTAAACGTTGCTTTGACACAGTTTGAAGAATCAGTTGTATTTTGAGAGAATATTTATAAGAATTTCAGTTGAAACAACAAGTTGATATTATTATGATCATTTACATGTGGCCAGGAAGTTGTGGGAGGGTAACAGTGGGGTTGTGTCCCTTGGGTCAGGGCTGGGGAAACTCCTCCCAGGACAGAGAGCTGTGGGGAGCTTGAAGCCTGGTGTCCCGAGTTCACACTGGTTATGTTATCCTTGGCCTTAAAGCTCCATCCCGCACTTCAATGAATGAGTGAGTGAGTCTGGTTTTACGCCGCTTTTAGCAATATTCCAGCAATATCACGGCAGGGGACACCAGAAATGGGCTTCACACATTGTACCCATGTCGGGAATCGAACCTGGGTCTTCAGCGTGACGTGCAAACGCTTTAACCACTAGCTACCCGACCGCCCCGCCCCCCACTTCAATGAAATACTGAATAGTTGTGTTAAAGCCAGCTAGTTTAATCACTTATTTGCCTCCAAATGATCATTGATTTGAATTTATCATCCAAAGCTTGCTTCCACAGAAGATATTGCTTGGATGATATTGAATTACTATGCTTTGCAGACCATTGTGATGTCGTCAGTTACCGAACGTCACAATCAAATGACATCTCTAATCTCTCTGCCACCGAAGCTGGTCAGCTGTACTTTTTCCATCAAGGAAACTGATTATTACTGATTATAAGCTGAAATAGTTAGAAGAATGATGGTGGCTGATAAATAGAATCTCATCCGAGCGTCTTTTGATATCACATATATCAACACCCATCGATCCAAGTTTAGAACTCCTGGGGAAGCCTCGGTGTTTTAAACTTATATTGATTCATGTTAATATATTTGATTGCGAAAGAAACATGGGTGAGACAAGTTTGGATTTGTTTTGGGTTATTTCAGTTGGCCTTAATTTTAAACTGTGTCCATGTTTGAAATCGGGTCACGTCATCACACTCACCATCTCCTTGTTGAGATATTGATGGAAGCGTTACCATGGATACTCATTGTTCCCGTTTACCAGTGATTACCAGTTTTTTACTTGTAAAATTAATGTGACTGCAAATAATGTACCTCATAAATCTTTGTTGTTGAACAAAACATTGGTGATATTCATATGAGTATATTTTTCAAACGCAATCAGCTTGTCTGTTACCATCAGGGTTTCCCCTTGTCTATTTTTAGTGCAAGGAAATAACATTTTGCTTTGCGTCTAGGTTAAAAATATATTTGCAGCGACTTCTCGAAATATTGAAAAAAATGAAGAGAGAATTGTGACTGAACTTGGTGTGAATGATGTGTAAATCTAATTAAGTTTCATCAGATGACGTCATTGCATTGAACATGATGTTGAAAGAATTAAAACTATTTAATTTTCATGTTTTGTTATTCTTATTTGTTGAAGTTGGGACTGACAAAAATTACGGGGGACTGGTAATTTATAGAGATAATAGTCTACCAGGACTGTCTGTTTCAAAAGCCAGCAGGATGTTGTGTTCCTACAACTAAAGGCTGTGTCCAAGGGTGTGTACAAGGTATGCAACGAATACACTGTGAGGCGAATACGATTCATATCACGAATATTGGGTAACGAATACGAATATTAATTCACAAGTACAATAACAAGTCAGCAGTTTATGTATTATTCATTATATTCAGTGAAACAATAACATCATAAATTATTTGGTTTGTTAATTACTAATAAATTATACATTTATATACTGCACTTATCCAGGTACTAGTATCTGCTCAAATGAGACAATGACCAGTGACCACAATATTGTCAAATTTAATATAATAAGAGTGTTGTCATTGAAATAAATCTATGCATATAATATGTTCTTATGGACATCTTTAGGTACAGTGTATGTAAATATACATGATAGCATATTCATAAATATTCGATTCTAGTGGACATGAATAACGAATTCAATTCATGAATGGTTACTGTTCGATTCACCGAATACGCGAGTGAAACATAACAGCCCTAATGTGTACCATGGTATGTTCAAGCCAAGAAGGTGCCTTTACCTACATCAAAATGTGTCAAGTTAAAAATGTTCATGTAAGTCTATGAAAAGATCTTGGCATTATTTGTCAGAAGCGTTAAAGTACTTGTTGAAACCTCAAACCTGTTTTCTGTTTATCAAAGAAGTAAACGCTCCACCAGGACACGTAGACGAAGACACGGCCTGAGATGGTCTACTCTGCTCCTGAATTTGACACATCAGTGTGTCTGGCTGTGTGTATGTGTGTGTGGACGCCCTCCGTGGTCTAGTGGTAGAGCGTCCGCCTGGAGAGCGGAAGCTCAAGGGTTCGATCCCCGACCACGTCATACCAAAAGACGTTAAAAGATGGTACTTGTTGTTACCCTGCTTGGCATTAAGGGGCTAAAACAAGGACTGGTCGGCTCGGAGTCAGTATACTGTGTCTGAGTGGGGTATTCATGTTAAACTGCTGCATGGTATCTCAGTGTGCTAGCACTATAAATCGGCATTAGTCCGGACTAGTACAAGCAGCCACACACACACCCATGCATGCATATCGCTATATAAGTGCAATGATCTTGGACGCAAGGTTAAACCCCATTTCACCTCACCTCACCTCTGTGTGTGTGTATGTGTGTGTGGCTGTGTTTGTGTATGTGTGTGTGTCAGTGTCTGTCTGTGTGTGTGTATGTGTTGATGCATGTATGTGTGTGTGGCAGTGTTTGTCTGTGTATGTGTGTGTGTGGCTGTGTGTGTGTGGCAGTGTTTGTCTGTGTGTGTGTGTTTGTGTTGATGTATGTGTGTGTGTGTGGCAGTGTTTGTCTCTGTGTGTGTGTGTGTGTGTGTGTGGCAGTGTTTGTGTGTGTGTGTGTGGCAGTGTTTGTGTGTGTGTGTGTGTGTGGCTGTGTGTTTCATCCCCCACAGGCTGACAAAAGTACATCCATTTGCTCTAATGAATATACATAATCTCTCTGGAAATTTCTTTAAGGAATTTCCTGTTTCCTAAAATCAAAGTCTGACGCCTGTTTTGAAATACATGTATTAAGAGAAGGGAGGTGACTCTGTTTTTACTGCTTTGCTTTATTTTGATAAAAACCTTTCCCTTTTTACAATTTTGATTTAAAGGTCAATTTTAACTTAAACACTAAAATGGGTAAATAAATGGTATCAAGTTGAACTGCATCCAAGAGTTATTGATTTTAATGCATCGTGATATTGTATCCATTGCAGTGAACATGCAGTCTGGCAGATATAGTAAGAATGAAGTGAATGTTACACTCTACAGAGGCTGGTCTTAGTCCCCGTCAGCATATCTGTCCATAGCGATGGCTGTTTATAACATCTGGAGTACTGCTTTCTGGCTCCTCTACTTGTTGGGGGCGGTCGGGTAGCCTAGTGGTTAAATACCTAGTGGTCATGATATTGCTGGAATATTGCTAAAAACAGCGTAAAACCATACTCGCTCGCTCACTCACTCACTCACTCAATCTAATTGTAATGATGAAATGGTTTGCAAAAACTAAAGATTGAATTAAATGTTTGTTATGTGTTGGGTGCAGATAGACTGAGCCCTAAATTCGACTACTACTACTGCTACTGCTACTGCTACTAATACTGCTGCTACTACTACTACTGCTGCTGCTGCTACTACTACTAGTTCTACTACTACTACTGCTGCTACTACTACTACTGCTGCTACTACTACTACTGCTGCTACTACTACTGCTGCTGCTACTGCTACTACTGCTGCTGCTGCTACTACTACTAGTTCTACTACTACTACTACTACTACTGCTTCTGCTGCAGCACCTTCAACACCACACCGACTTTTGGTACTATCTGTCACAAGAGGTTTAACTGGGTAGGGATTGTGGGTTAGAATTGGCCTCCAGCAACCTATCCTGGGCAACAAAATGGATGGGATGGTCAGGCCTGGTTGATGACATGTCATCCCGCCCAACGCCATGGATCGCTGCTCACAAATTCAATCACAAAATGGTCTGGTCCAGAACCATTTACATACCAGGGTCATAGAACTCAGCAAAATCACAGATATGTGACGGCGGTCTGTGAGTAATCGAGTCTGGACAACACAATTCAGTGATTGACATCATGAGCATCGATCTACACAATTGACATACCATGACATGCATCAACCAAGTCAGAGAGCCTGACCACCCGATCCAGTTAGTTGCCTTTTACGGCAAGCATGGGTTGCTGAAGACCTTTTCTCTACCGAATCTTCACGGGTCTGCAAGGCAAAGATTTCAAAAGTAATCGATTTTATTCAGTATATTTCCCTTCCCCCCCCCCCCCCCCCCCCCCCCCCTTGTTATATGCTACATGTGTAAATACATTATCTACGTTTAAGATGATTATGTTTATTATGGGTAAGCTAACCGTGTTGTATTGTACACTCCGGACTGACATGTCAAATAAAAATAGATTTAAATCTAAATCTCAGATAACTTGACTAAATAATCGAATATGTATGTAATTGACTCGCCGTTGATTTGCAAATACATTGCACTGCATTGAATATCTGAAGCATTCGTAAAATACCCCAGTTAACGCTAAAGAAAAGAATTTGAAACTAAAATAGGCGAAATGTTTTTTCATCCTCGTGAAGTGGTGAGATTAACATAATTCACCCTCGAATACCCTGTGTAGTTATGTCTCCACTCTATTATAGATATGCAAGAATGGTGATATGATACGCCGGGTAATCGGGGGTGCAGCAAATACATAAAGCAGTAGTTTCAACACGCATACTTGTTTCTATTTCAGACGTCTGATACAATAAAATAAGATCATACACCTTTTCTGTTGTACAATGAATAAGGGGTCCAAAATCTCTCTCTCTCTCCCTCTCCCCCCTCTCTCTCTATCTCTCCCTTCCCCCTCTCTCTCTATCTTTCTCTGTCC